>NW_026611086.1:0-351414 GCF_029633865.1 Lampris incognitus
GGAGGGGGGAGGGAATGGAGGGGGGGATGGAGGGGGGAGGGAATGGAGGGGGGAATGGAGGGGGGGATGGAGGGAGGAATGGAGGGGGGGATGGAGGGGGGAGGGAATGGAGGGAGGAATGGAGGGGGGAATGGAGGGGGGAATGGAAGGAGGAGGGAATGGAGGGGGGAATAGAGGGGGGAGGGAATGGAGGGGGGGATGGAGGGGGGAGGGAATGGAGGGAGGGATGGAGGGGGGGATGGAGGGGGGAGGGAATGGAGGGGGGATGGAGGGAGGAATGGAGGGGGGAATGGAGGGGGGGATGGAGGGAGGAATGGAGGGGGGAATGGAGGGGGGGAATGGAGGGGGGAGGGAATGGAGGGGGGAATGGAGGGGGGAGGGAATGGAGGGGGGGATGGAGGGGGTAATGGAGGGAGGGAATGGAGGGGGGATGGAGGGGGGAGGGAATGGAGGGGGAGAGGGAGGGGGGAGGGAATGGAGGGGGGAGGGAATGGAGGGGGGATGGAGGGGGGATGGAGGGGGGAGGGAGTGGAGGGGGGGATAGAGGGGGAAATGGAGGGGGGAATGGAGGGGGGAGGGAATGGAGGGAGGGGGGAATGGAGGGGGGAGGGAATGGAGGGGGGAATGGAGGGGGGGAATGGAGGGGGGAGGGAATGGAGGGAGGGAATAGAGGGAGGGAATGGAGGGAATGTGGGGTGAGGGAGAAAGATGGGCAGTAAACTTAATTCAGAAATATCACCAAATAAGTTGCATGTTCTAAATTAATGTGAACCCTGGGGCTGAGGAAGGGTCGTCAGGCTCACTAGGACACCCCTCACTAGTGAGCCGGGTCTTTTTGGGCGAGTCGGGCAGGCCTTGATGTATTGGCCCGACCTCCCGCAGTAGAGGCAGAGGTGGCCACGCATCCTCTGCTCCCTAACCTCCAGCGGGAGCCGTGACCGACCCAACTGCATGGGCTCCTCCTCCGGCCTGGATCCAGAAGCCACCCAGGGTTGCGAGGGGGAGTGTGAGGGTGGAGAGAGCCCACGGGACGCTGACCCAGGGAAGGCACCGGTAGAACGGACGGGGGTTGGTCTATGGGAGGGGCCAGCGCGCGGGGCGCGTTCCTGGCGCCGCTCCCGCAGCCGTTCGTCCATCTGGAGGGCGAGGGTGACGAGCTCGTTGAAGGAGGCAGGGCGGTCCCGAACGATGAGATCTTTGATGGGGTCGCTCAGCCCCCTCCTGTACGCGCTCTTGAGCGCAGTGTCATCCCACCCACTGTCTGCCGCGAGTATCCTTACCTCCAAGGAATAATCTGCCACCGACCTGGCTCCCTGTTGGATGGAATGGAGGCGGCCGGCAGCGTCCTGCCCGTCAGCTGGGTGGTCGAACACCAGATTGAACTCGCGGCGGAAGGCACAATAGTCCGAGGCGAGCTGCTCGGTATGGCCTACCGCCGCTATGGCCCAGCTGAGGGCTTTGCCGGTGAGGAGGGACATGACAAGGGCTACCTTGGTCTCTCCTGTCCTATACCTGGCTGGCTGGTGTTTGAACAGGAGCTCACACTGACCAAGGAAACCCCTGCACAGCTCGAACTCCCCACCGAAGGCCTTCGGGCAGGGGAGGTTAGGCTCACACCGGGGGTCCAGTGGGGGTTGACTCGGAGGAGGGGGAACGTCGGGACCAGGAACGGGGAAACCGAAGGCCGAGCTGGGGGCAGAGACCGAGGCCAGGGCAGGGTGGTCACTCATCCTGGAGACCGCTGTGGAGAGTGCAGGGATCTGCGCGGTGAGGGCATCTAACGCGCTCGTCGCGGCCTGGGAGCCGGACTGAAGATCGCTGACCTCTCCGGTGACACGGGTGAAGGCAGTAGTAAGCTCTGAGCGGAGAGAGGCAAGTTGGCAACTGTGACTTCTTACTACTGCCTCTAGGGGGACGGGGCTCTGGGGCGTCACAGGGACCGTCCGCTCCTTGGGTTTGCCTGGGTCCATAATGGCTCCGACGTTCTGTTGTGCTCGCGCACCAGAACCTGATCCGTGTGGCGAAACCCAAGACAGACAGACACGAGATGACTTCTAAATCTACAAAGGGGGGTTTTATTGTGGGAGGGAAATGTATGGTGAAAAAGGCGTTCTGTTAGTGGGATGTGTGAATAAACTATGTGTGGTGTCCCGTGGTTTGCGTGTATAACTATGCGTGAGTGTTTTTAGCCTATGTGTGGTGCGGTATGTAAATGACCAGGAGGTGTTGAAAAAATGTGCGTGCACCTGGCAAGAAAGTCCAGTCCGTGATCCAAGAGGGGTTGTCCGAGAAAGTCCAGGTCCGAGATCCGGGAAGTCGAGTCGGAAGGGAGGGGTCCAGATAGAGGGACAAGGGGGGAGATCGCAGGAGAGGTCCGGGGAGAAAACGTGAAGGTCGCTGGGGACGAGGGAGACGCGGGGAGCCGTGGAAATCGCGGAGGGAGAGTCTTGGGAGGAAACAGAGACACGAAGATAAGACACTGGGGAATAAACAGAATGCAAGGAACGCTGGAGGGCTTGTCAGAACTTTACCGCAGGGTTCAGTACGTCGAAGCACAGAGAGACGTTCTGGGAGGCTTCTTGTAGAAGGCTGCCTGATTGCCACAGGTGTGCCTGATGGATGATGGCAAACACCTGGTGCAGTGCAGCGCTCGTCTCCTCAGAGCGCGAGCCGAGCGCTCGGATGTTTCCGGCACGTCCGAGCTGGGGGAGTGGCTTGAACGTGCCGGGGAGGCAGCTCGGGGCGGTGTAACCACAACACTCACCTCTGCAAACATTTCCTGGCCGGCCTGCAGGACGGAGTTAGGAAAGCCATAGAAACACACTGCGTAGGATACGGAAAGAGACGACTGGAAGACTTGCTGAGACATGCTGATCATGCCCACGATCAAATGCAGAAAAAGGAAGAAGAACAGAAGGCAAGGCAGGCTCAGGACAAACATCGCACCTCTCTCTCTCTCCTCCATGGTGCCGCAGTGGCTTCCTTCACCCTACTAACTTGTGCAACAGGACAGACCCGGGGACCGTTCACGATGTCAGAACCCGTGACAACACGCCCAGCCCAGCGGCCCCCAACCGGGTGACGACTGCTGCTTCACATGTGGCAAGCCCGGTCACTGGGCTGAAGACTGTCCACTCCGTCAAGGGCATCAACCAAAGGCGCGGAAGAGGCCGAGGATGGAACAACGGACCTCACAACCAGTGGGCCCCACGGGGAGGCTCATACCGGGGTTCGGACTGACAGGCGACACGGGAGGAGGAGGAGGGGGTCCTGGACACATCTGCTGCTACATCATCAGGTCGTATGAATGCACAGACACAAACAAATACACTGATTTGCAATGAAGACTCTGCTTTGCTGTTAGCTTCCCCAGTTGGACAGTATGTATCTCATGAGCTGGCTTTCCGAAAACTGCCAATGATAACCTTGCATCTTGCAAATGCTGAGCTGCCTTTCTTGTTAGACACGGGAGCCACACGAATGGTGGTGAGAACCGCCTATCGGCCAGCCACGGTTAACACGGAGCGGCCAAACAGTCCTCTCCACTGTTACGAGTGGTACGTGTGTCACGGAGCCATTATCCGTTCCTGTGCGCTTGTTTGCCTGGATGACAGCTCATCAACAAACTTGCCTGTTTTAATTTCTGATAACTGCCCATTTAATTTGCTGGATAGAGATGGCATGATCCAACTGGGCATCTCTGTTGTTTCCACCTCATCAGGGCTGTACATCACTTCGTTACAAGCAGCGAATATTTTTTTGCATACACATAACCCCGCCCTCCCTCTACGGGTCTACATGTGGGCTCCTACCGCCTCCCAATACACACAGTGGCTCTGCTCCCTTGCTCACACACCACAACAGGGGACGCATCGACCTACATGACAGCGGACAACCTACACTGCACCGCTCATGTCACGTGTACATTAGACAACGACCAAACTGCGTTGTTTTCGGTTGATGACTCGGTCCCGCACGTCTCCTTGGTAAAACGACGGGGTTCCCAGTGGACAGATACGGGTCCACTCGTGCGACAAGCTTCTCTGGCGTCAGATTGGCTTCCCGCCGACTCTTCACGCGACTGATCCCCCTCACTAAAATTATACCGGGTAGACGTCAGCGCCACCGTTGCGGTGACGCCACGAATGTTGGCTCTGTCCGCCCCCTCACCGTCAGTGACTGAGGCCCATACACACACACACACACACACACACACACACACACTGCACTTGCTCCGCAGCTTCACAACATCCCCTCCCATCTTTGGGCTGACGGGAAATAGGATGTAGGTCTCATACGTAATTGTGAGCCCGTCATCATTACCCCGAAATCCGACTTCCGTCCCCACCAACCTCAGTACCCTTTGAAACCGGAAGCGGTTAATGGCATCTGCCCTGTATTCAATGCCTTGCGTGTCAAGGGCATAATTGTCCCTTGCCCCACCTCCCCGGTTTCCACTCCCATCTTTCCCGTGAAGAAGATACGCGTCCCCAATCCCTACACCCTTATGTCTCAGGTTCCCCCTTCTGCACGGCGGTTTACCGTTGTGGACCTTGCCAACGCTTTCTTCAGCATCCCTGTTCATCCTGACGGCCAGTTCTGGTTTGCGTTCCTATTTGACGGTCGGCCTTACACATGGACAAGGCTGTGTCAGGGCTATTGTGAAAGCCCCACGATCTACAACGGGGCGCTTCGAGACAGCCTTAGCACACTTACGCTGACGCGCGGCTCAACCCTTTGGCAGTACGTCGACGACCTCCTGCTTTGTGCCCCCACCACAACGCAGTGCAGCCGTGACTCGGTCTCTCTCTTACGCCATCTGGCCCAAGAAGGTCACCAAGCTACTCTCTCCAAACTCCAATTTTGTCAACAACACGTCACTTTCCTCGGACACACGGTCCTATAACTCTAACCCGAACCCGTCTCTGGAAAAAACACACTGTCCCCTTTTGTCTTTTTTTTTCTTTTTTTCTCCCCCTTTCTGTTTTTTTCCGTCTATGGGGAGGGCGCGCGTTTGCCAGATGTCGCGTCACGTTTCCCGTGACAACGGCGTGGGGGGCCGCCAATTCCGGAGAGCGTGCCATCTACCGGAAGTGGTGTCATATTTCCCAGTATATATTTAGAGGCGGAGCCTCATTCTCTCTTTTCGACGGAGTCCGGCACAGAGCTACGTCGCCCGCTGTTCGGTGAGTTGGATTAATGTTGGCTATTTTTTCCATTGTTAATTTGATTTTTACGAGCCTTAGAAGGCCACCGAGATGCCGCCCGGTCGTGAAAAGTCTAAGCCCTCGCCTGAAGAAGGTGGCCGCCATCTAAACATCTTGTTGATGGACAGTGTACAAGGTTAATTCCAATGTATTTGGGAATGCGGATTTAAATTTCTAACCTATTGTAAACGTTTGAACTACAAACGTTTGGACTGACACAGATTTACTATCTGTCGCAATTGCTGAGATTTAGCGGCGTTGTGAACGCCAACCATAAATGACGAGATGACACAAATGTTCGTTGACAATGTATTTCCTCCTGTACACAAGCTAACATTAGCTGTTTCCAAACTGTACATGAGCTAACATAAGCTGGTCGTTTGGTTGACTGATACACGGCTAGCTGTACACACAGCTTGCTGAACAACAGCGTGCTGAATGACGTGATGCTGACCACAGCTGTGGGACCATACACTGGCTGTACACGTGCTGTACACGTGCAGTACTGAGCTGTGATGATGCTGGTTCTACAACGTTTCCACTTTATCGCATTTAAATTAACCGTTTCCACTTTATTGCATTTAATTAACTCTTGTATTTTTCGGGAGCTCAACTCCATGCAACCATGTGCTTCGTTTATTTGCACCGTTCAGAATCGCCTGCGCTGCATGACGACGTCATCTATGCACCTCATATTACTGAGATTGGTGCCTCCATGGCTCCACCTGCTGGCCAGGCGGTCATACAATCATCCAATCTACTGTACATAACGTACACCTATTATGCCAGCGCCTGACGAGTGGCCGGATGGGGGTACCCTTTCCCCTGGCTTAACCCCAATCTTAACCTCAAACCCGAATTCTGCCAGGTAACCCTAGTTGTGGCTTGAACCCTGGAAAGGTAACAAGAAGCCCTAGTTGAGGTTTTAACCCTTGAGGGATAAGATAGAAAAAGACACACAATTTTTTTTTCTTTAAATGGCGGGGGGGAACGAGAAGACCGCCTATTCTGTCCTACGTATTTGTGTCCATGTATAGACAGGCCGACAGATAGCCAACATGAAGAATCCCAAAGAAATACAGAGTCCCAGTCCAAGTTGAGGAACTTTACTGAAGAACTTTGAGAATTCAAACCTTTTTGTAAAACTGTATAGGGGGGCAATACAGAGAAAGAATGTTTCAATAAACATTGCATAAATTATAAAATGTTATCACGTGTCTATGACATAACTACATAACATATGTAAATAACTGCACATGACTGCATGTAAATAATAATTTAGGCTACATAACTGCATGTAAATAGCTGCACATAACCTAGGAATGACGAAATCACACATGAATTATGAATGACTTATGAACTAATTGTAAATAATGTACATATGACATAGATCTACTACTTTCGGCTGCTCCCGTTAGGGGTCGCCACAGCGGATCATCCGTTTCCATTTCTTCCTGTCTTCTTCGTCTTCCTCTGTCACACCAGCCACCTGCATGTCTTCCCTCACCACATCCATAAACCTCCTCTTTGGCGTTCCTCTTCTTCGCTTCCCTGGCAGCTCCATAATCAGCATCTCTCCTCCACACATGTCCAAGCCATCTCAATCTTGCCTCTCTTGCTTTGTCTCCAAACCGTCCGACTTGAGCGGTCCCTCTAATATAATCGTGCCTAATCCTGTGCTTCTTCATCACTCCCACTGAAAATCTTAGCGTCTTCAACTCTGCCACCTCCAGCTCCGCCTCCTGCTGTCTTTTCGTCAGTGCCACTGTCTCCAAACCATACAACGTAGCTGGTCTCACAACCATCTTGTAAACCTTCCCTTTAACTCTTGCTGGCACCCTTCTGTCGCAAATCACTCCTGACACTCTTCTCCGCCCTACCTGCACTCTCTTCTTCACCTCTCTCCTGCACTCCCCGTTACTTTGGACTGTTGACCCCAAGTATTTAAAGTCATATGCCTTCGTCACCTCCACTCCTGACCATTCCACTGTCTTCCCTCTCTTTCACACACAGGTATTCCGTCTTGCTCCTACTGACTTTCATTCCTCTTCTCTCCAGTGCATACCTCCACATCTCCAGGCTCTCCTCCACCTGCACCCTACTCTCGCTACAGATCACAATGTCATCCGCGAACATCATCGTCCATGGAGACTCCTGCCTGATCTCATCCGTCAACCTGTCCATCACCAATGCAAACAAGAAGGGGCTCAGAGCCGATCCTTGATGTAATCCCACCTCCACCTTGAACCCATCTGTCACCTCGCCACTGTCACACTTCCACGTGCATATCCTGCACCACTCCTACATACTTCTCGGCAACTCCCGGCTTCCTCATACAATACCACATCTCCTCTCTCGGCGCCCTGGCTTATGCGTTCTCTAAATCTACAAAGACACAATGTAACTCCTTCTGGCCTTCTCTATACTTCTCCATCAACACTCTCAAAGCAAACATCGCTTCTGTGGTGCTCTTTCGTGGCATGAAACCATACTGCCGCTTGCTAATCGTCACCTCTCCTCCTCTTAACCTAGCTTCGATTACTCTTTCCCAAATCTTCATGCTGTGGCTGATCAACTTTATACCTCTGTAGTTGCTACAGTTCTGCACATCGCCCTGGTTCTTGAAAATCGGTACTGGTATGCTTCTTCTCCACTCCTCAGGCATCCTCTCCCTTTCCAAGATTGAGTTAAACAATCTAGTTAAAAACCCCACTGCCATCTCTCCTAAACATCTCCATGCCTCCACAGGTATGTCATCAGGACCAGCTGCCTTGCCACTCTTCATCCTCTTCATAGCTGCCCTCACGTCCTCCTTGCTAATCCACTGCACTTCCTGATTCACTATCCCCATATCATCCAACCTGCTCTCTCTCTCTCATTTTCTTCATTCATCAGCCCCCCAATGTACTCCTTCCACCTTCTCAGCACACTCTCTTCGCTCGTCAGCACATTTCCATCTCTATCCTTCATCACCCTAAGCTGCTGCACATCCTTTGCAGCTCGGTCCCTCTGTCTAGCCAATCGGTACAAGTCCTTTTCTCCTTCCTTAGTGTCTAACCTGTCATACAACTCACCATACGCCTTTTGCCTTTGCCACCTCTCTTAGCTTTACGCTGTGTCTCCTTGTACTCCTGTCTACTTTCTTCATCTCTCTGACTATCCCATTTCTTCTTTGCCAACCTCTTCTTCTGTATACTTTGCTGTACTTCCTCACTCCACCACCAAGTCTCCTTGTCTTCCTTCCTCTGTCCTGCCGACACACCAAGTACCTTCCTAGCTGTCTCCCTCACTATTTCTGCAGTGGTTGCCCAGCCGTCCGGCAACTCTCCACTATCCACCCAGTGCCTGTCTTAACCCCTGCCTGAACTCCACACAACAGTTTTCCTTCTTCAACTTCCACCATTTGATCTTCGGCTCTGCCTTCACTCGCTTCCTCTTCTTGCTCCTCTAAAGTCAAGTTTTATTTTTATTTCAGTGAACTGAAAGGTTTTTTTTTCTTCTCTTTTCACACCTGGTTTTATTTCAGTTTTAGTGAACTACAATAACCTTGAGCTGGATCATGATCTGCTATTATAGACCATACTATACTGGTCTACCTGGGACTGCATCGTAGGTGAGGTCTGTTTGGGTCCTGCTCAGGTCCCACAGTGTCTATAGAGAGAAGAAGATGACAGTTAAGATACAAATGGGGCACTTCCATCAGCCTCCACTGATTCCCAGGGCAAATTAGCATGCTTTTTAACAAAAGCTATCGCCGCATGCTACCCCAAAAATGAAAACGCGCACGCAGAGCAACAGCCTACTTAGCAAGTTGGCTAACGTTGATTAGGTAAAAGCTAACTTACACAGCGACGCTCAGCTTTACTTGTAACTTAACACAACAAAACAACAAAACGTCTAGTGCAGCAGCACGTCTAGTACTGTTACCTCTCCAGCGTCGCGGCTCCGAACCGTAGTTGGAAGCCTCCGGTGGGTGTCTCGCTAGTCTATTTAGCTTAGCCTGGCTCGTAGCTGGTAACAACTTCATAAAGAGTCCGGACCAACTCTGCGGTGGAGAACGGGCTGGCCACTGCACTGCACTGCAGTCCCATTTAACACACAGCAGCCTCCCTCCCTCCCTCCCTCCCTCCCTGTGATGCATACAATCATCACTGGTAACGGTGGCTACCTTCCTATCTGTCGGCAAACTAGCGTCTCCGCGGCTGCGGCTACAAACAGAAAATACACAGACACACACACACACACACACACGGCTGCGTCTACATCACCTCCCCCCCCACACACACAATACCCACTAAGCCCTCTCCTTAAAGGGGCAAGGCACAGCTTGCATCAAAACGTATATGATTAATACTCACACTTTTATTAATCTTGTAGGATGTGCCAGTGCTGCCGTGTCCAGGCTGTCCGCGCGCGTTGTTTGTGGCGCTTGCTTGACAGTACAACTTCCGGGTCAGCAAAAACGACTGTAACAAGGGTGTACCGGGGGTCGCTGCTCAACACACACAGTCCGCACAACAGTCGCAAATAAATGACTGACATCATTTTTTATTTTTGTTTTGTTTTTGTTTGTTTTTTTTGGGGGGGGAGGGGCAGGGGCTTCATATGTAATGGCTCCTCCCAGTGTAACGGGGCCAAATGGGTTGACATAAAATTAACATGATGATATTTTGACGTGGTCAAATAATGGACTTCTCAGCAAACCTTTCAGAGTTAACAAGCAAGCTTTTAATGACCGCAAGCCAAGCTAGTCATAACAGTCACAAATTCGTTTTGGTCTCAGCTTGATCCTTTTCTTGGCCACAGAAGCGACCTTATCTATTTGCCTACTCTTTACCCTCATGGTGGGAAATAGCATGTTGTCTAATCAACTTCTCTCGTAACGTCCCCATCACCTTGCACCACATCCCCGCTATCTGTAACAGATATGCCCGTTTTTAACGTGTTCAATAGCCCACAACATAACCAAAACATCGACATTTCAGTTGCATCGTGGGTAACATGCAAATGAACTTGGAGCAGGAACACTCTAGTTGAATTCGCCACACTGCCTCCTTCCTTGAAAGACCAACGTCCCGTTGGCCTAACCCAAATCCCATGTGGAGATGGGTCCATCCACCATGAGGGTTTCTTCCGCCGAGCACCTCTCCCATCCCGGGCTGCTCCTTGCCGCGGGCTGCTGATGGATGACGGGGGCGGCTCTGCATCCGCTGGGTCTGAGCCCCCACCGTCGACGTCGACGTCACCGCTGTTTCCATTCCTGGCCAGGGAGGGCAGCTCTGTAAACCCAGTGTCCCCGCCCCCTCCCTGGCCCAAAACAAGGTGCTCTAATGGTAGCTCCTTGCTGACATCCAGGGAGGTTGGCTTTGATCCAGCAGTGTCCTTACCCCCTCCCTGGACCCCGGTAGCCTTGTCTGTACTAAGTAAGGTGCGAGGCGATCTTGGTGAAGGATGACTATCCGAGGGCGGCTGTGGAGCTTCACTCTATAGATGACCTCTGAGATCCTCTTCAGGATGAGGCAGGGCCCCTCCCAGTTGCTGTTCAGCTTTGGGGACCGTCCCTTCGTTCGCCGTGGGTTATACACCCATACGTTGTCCCCCTGCTGGTACTCTTTGCGGTGGCAACGTACATCATAGGCTCTCTTCTGCCTTTCCCCTGCAGAAGCCATATTCTCTGGAGCCTGCTGATGAGGAGCCTCCATCCGGTCCTGTAGTGCGTCTACATAGTCCTGGCCCGGCGGCACTCGTACTGGTGGGTTTGGCGGCTTGCCAAAGACCAGATCCACAGGCGTCTGTAGCTCCCGAGCGAACATCAGTGCAGCTGGTTGTAGTGATATAACGCCATGTATATCCACTGGAACTACACTAGGTGTTATGTACTACCCGGACTGTTATTATGGTTACACCACTACCACGTATGGTTATTACGTCTGCCTACTGAGCCACGATTAAACCTGAGTTCTATAACCCGGTGTGGTCATTGATCCTCGACCAATACTACCCCAAGTATTACTTCACCCGCCAGTGAAAAAGGGGTTACATAAGTTTCACTGTTTGCATCCACACAGTAAAAAGTGATCATATGCTGCCATTCAATTAAAGCGTGTTTTTTATTTGATTGGACCCGATATAATTGTATTTATGATATTTTGGGTCTATATATGTATTAAACTCACTTTAATTCAATGGAAATCAGGGCCTCATTGGTTCAATGTATTTGACTGACTTAAAACCAAAGACTATTTTTCCATCCAGTATGTCACGTGACTACTGACGTAGCCAAACTTTGGTTCTCAAAATCTCTTGATTTTATGCCATTTTTCTTTTCACTGCTTGGAGCCCTGAGGAGAAGTCAAGTTCACGGCCAACTTGTGCCAAGTGCCAATTTCTCGGTAAGAAGTGAGCCGAAGCGCGAAAAACCCCAGTAAACATTGAATATTGACATGTTTTTGTAACATTTTGGCACACTTGGGTGTGATTTTTAAGTGACTGATTAAAGCTAATTATAACGTTATCGCACGGCAGTTTATACGTTCATAGCTAGCTAGCCTGGCTAGGAAACGACTAGCTAGCATAAGCTAGCTAACGTTAGTTAGCGAGTATTATTTTTTTTAAAAAGTTAGCGAATATTGCCACGTTATCACACCGACAACCAACCGAGCGATTGGCTACGCCTGACGTTAGAAGACAGACCTGCTGCTACCTGCTATAAATGGGGCCTGCTAATTCTAGCTAGCCACACAGTCTCGCTTGCTTAATTCCGGTTTAACGTTAGCCGCTCACCTGCTTGCATAACGATATCGGAGATGTCTATATACATGTAACGTTACATCCAGATACATTTTAATGTGTGCGAATTTTCACTAGCTCACGTTTGCTTATGCTAGCTTGTCAGTCCCATGCCAAGGCAAATGCTATCTAGCTAGTTGAATTTTCTACTTGGAATCATTTAATATCGTCAGTTTCGATGCATGTGAGCCTAATGTTTATTGAACGATTATGCTCGTCACTATTAAGCACCCGTAGCTAAGCAGCACAAGAGATTCACTTCTTGTACTAGCTAATGTTAGCTAGCACTAGCAACATTCGAGGCTCAGGCTACATGTGTAGGTAGGCCTCGTGCAGCACATTGTGAACGGCTCTTAGCTACAAACCGAGGCTTATGCTGCATGAATGCCCGGTGCGACACATGTGAACGGTGTTTGCTAAATCGCGGGCTGAAAGGGGTTGTTACTTCCAATGGGAAATGCTGGTAAGCCCCTTGTTATGTCTGCACACATCGACAGTGCTGCATTTGATTTGGTGCTGTTCTATTGTGCTGGGATCGCTTGGTGATGCCTGCGGGCTCTGGGTTGTTTGATCGGGTCTGCCTGTGATGCTGTGTCAGTCTAAATAAAGAATGCAACGTAGAGGTTGTGTCGAGCGACAGCGCTGTGTCCTGACGTGATTTCTCAATACAATATTGGCGACGAGGATGGCTGATATCTCTCTCCCACCACCTGCCCCCTTCCTGGCGTTACCTGGCGAGCCTCCGGTACCATGGACTCGCTGGCTACATAGTTTTGAAAATTACATCATCGCCTCAGGGCCAGGGCTCGACGACGTGAGCCAGGCTAGGAAGACGGCTCTGTTGCTACACTGCTTGGGAGCAGAGGGTCATCGTGTGCTCGGGACTCTGGGGAACGTCACAAACTTTGACGAAGCTGTGGGACTTATGAGCACCCATTTCGCTGCTCCACAGAGTGCCCTCCTTCGGCGATTTATATTCCGTCAGCGACACCAACTGCCTGGTGAGTCTGTGCGGCAGTACGTAGCTAATTTGCGAGGGCTAGCTAGCTCATGCAAGTTTGGCGCGCTTCAGGACGAGATGGTTCGCGACCAGCTAATCGAACACGCCAACAACGCAAAGGTGCGTGAGACTCTCCTGCTGGAAAAAGACGATCTGCTGCTGTCCAGAGCAATTACCATCGCACTACAGGTTGAGGGAGCAGCTGAGTGTGCTGCTATGCTAAATACACAGCAAGTGGCCACCTCCAGTCAAGCTGCCAACGACTCCTCCCTCTACTCACGGCTGCCCCTCGGGACGCAACACAGCCAGAGCGAGGCCGTCGTCGACGAAGAAGTCGCGTTCCACTAAGTGCTTGGCATCCATTCCGTGTTCCCTGGAGCTGTGTTCTGCTGCTCGGTGAAGTCCATAGACGGCGACAGCTGGGGATGGTGAGTTGCCGAATACGTGGACTTTCATGCGATACTCGGCAATCTCTCGGTTGGGGTCGTTGTTGTTGAACCACAGGAAACACAAGAAATCTCTGTTGTCTTCTCGAACGACGAAGCTGTGAAACATCTGCTCGATGTCCGCTATGACAGCCACTGTTACTCTTCGGGAGCGCAGCAAGACTCCCAGCAAGCTGTTGTTCAGATCCGGGCCGGTAAGTAGCACGCACATCGTTCAGGGAGATGCCGTGATGTTGAGCGCTGGAATCGAAGACAACCCTGATCTTGTCTGGCTTTTGAGGGTGGTAGACGCCGAAGATAAGTAAGTACCAGCACTCACTTCCCTCCGGTAGCGGTGGGGCCAACTCAGCCTGGTCGCGATCAAAGATGTTTTGCATGAAGGTGTGACGAAGTCGGCTTTCATCTTAGACTTTCTTTCCAGGGTGCGGCGGGGAGAGGTAAGTCTGCTGAGAGCTTGGTCTCGATTGTTCGGGAGCCGTCGACGAGGGGATCGGAATGGGAGAGGCGCCACCCAGCTGTTGGTGTCGTCCATCACCATCTCTCTGTCCATGAACTCCAGGAACAGACGATGTTCGATGGAAAGCCCCACTTTGTCGTCAACAGGGACTGGGGTGTCATGTTTGATGCTGTAAGGAGGAGAGGTGCTGTTCTGTGCTTTGGAGCTGAACCTTTCCTTGACCTGGAGACGGTTGGGGCACGGATTTAGGAGAGATGGCCTTCCGTTTTCGAGCACGCTGGTGCGATAGGAAGTCACAGCTGCTGGCTTGTGGGCTGAACCCAGGCACACGTCCCCTATAACCACCCAACCCAGGTCTAGACGTTGGGCATAGGGGGCGCTGGGAGGACCATTGCGTTGCTCCCTGACTTTGTGGACCTGAAGGATGTGGCGTCCCAGAAGTATCAGGATCTGGGCTTCAGGGTCCAGGCGAGGGATTCTGCGAGCGATGGACTTCAGGTGGCTGTGGTGCTGTGCAGCTTCTGGGGTCGGGATTTCTGACCGATCGTCAGGCATATGGTTGCACTCAATGAGTGTTGGAAGCAGCACACTTGTTTTTTTCCATCCAACGACTCCGCCAAGAACCCTGTGGCTCTTCTTCCAGATGTCTCGGTGACTCCTGCACATGTACGCAACGCAGGGTGTACGGTGAGTCTGAACCTCTGATTTGGATGAGGTAGAAGAAATCAGACCTCGCCAGAGATCTGTTGCTCTGGTCGTCCAGGACGATGTAGACGTTACTAGCTCTGTCTGGGTGTGCTGTGCATTTAGAGGTGACTGCTGGTGGAGGCGCCTCCTCTTCACTCTCCCCGCCATGCTCTGAGGTCGGGTCCTTGTCTTTTTTGTCCCGTGGAGGAGGTCCAGCGTGGAGCGCCGCTATGTGGTCATCGCTCTCACATTCGCTGCACTTCAAAGTTGCCTTACAGTTCTTCGCCAAGTGAGTTGTGGAGGAGCAACACCTGTAGCAGGCACCATTCTCATTCAGAAAGGCTTTGCGCTCCTCAAGAGACTTGCTTCGAAAACCCCGACATTTCTTTAGAGGATGGCGCTTCTGATGGATGGGACATTGTTTCCCTTTGTCGCCAGGCATGCTGCTCGAATTCCTTTTCTGATCGCTCATGTTTTGAGAACCCTGTGGAGGACTTGTTGGACGTTTTCGAGGGAGCTGAAGGGAGAGTAAAGCTGGGGTCGTTTCTTCTGTGTGCCTCGCTGCAGAGGAAGTCTGCGAAGAAGGTGAATGGGGGGGGGGGCATGGTGCTGCTCTTTGTACTGGGAACCCTTAGTTATCCACCTCTCTTGTAGACTGTGTGGCAGCTTCTCAACGATCGGGTTGACACCCCTGGCGGTGTCCAGGTACGAGAGCCCCGGCAGGTAGCCCTCACACTTAGCAGAGTCTAACTCCATCAGCAGGTCTCCCAGTTCCCTCAACTTTACGGGGTCTTTCTGAGAGATTTTTGGAAAGTTCTCTATCCTCTCGAAGAGCGCTCTCTCGATCACTTCAGGGGAGCACTCTTCTAGGTGTTCCCAGACATGTTGTAGGCCCACTACAGGGTCGGCGACGTGCACATAGCGAATCCGTGTAACGTGCTCTGAGAACTCTTTTCCTAACGACTTTGTCAAGAGGTCGAGCTCCTCGCTGGCAGTTAAGTTCAGTCCTTCAATGGCGTTGAAGAAAGAGGACTTCCATGCCCAATAATTTTCTGGGCGCTCGTTGAACTGGATGAGACCATGTTACCTATTACTCTTAGTGTTCAATGATGAAGAAAAGGGGGGAATTGTGGAGTACAAAATGTACTCCATGTGCACTCCGTATGTACTCTTTAGTTTTCCGCTTCTCCATGTGTATGAAACTTCTCACTCAATGCAGACACATACCCATTGTTCTCATGCGTGCCCCCATGGGGTCACATAGCCACTTTATCATGATTGCTTCCCCTTTGCCACATCCCAGACACTGGGACAGCAAAGATAAGAGTAATGGACATACAGACACTCACCAGGCACAGAACATGATTAACTCAGATGGTTTCCTGCATACCTTTGTAAGACGACACCTTAGTTAATGCAGGAAACATAGGGTATGACGCGATGGACTATTCTATAAAATACCACTACCTCCAGCCCAGAGGCAGAGCATATCCACACAGACGAACCTCTGTGTGGCCTTATGTCTCTCCATCTGCAGATGTGTTAAAGATTCTCTGTTTGCTCCAATATTTGTGCGGTGATTATTCTCCCCAGGGGTTGCCGGGACAAGAGCCTGTTTAAGGATAAAGGAAAATCCACAACAGTCTGTGTGCGTGATTTTATGCGTGCATGTCTGTGTGTGCGATTGTGTATGTGCATGTCTGTGTGCGTGTATCTTTGTGTGTGTGTGTGCGTGTGTGTGTGCATGTCTGTTTGTATGTGTGTGTGCAAGTCTGTTTTTGTGTGTAAGTGCATGCGTGTGTGTACACTCTCAGAAATAAAGGTACAGTGAGGGTACATTGAAGTTCATTTGGGTACAAATTTAACAAATGTATCATTAAAGGAACAAATATGTTTTCATCGGAGACCAAATGAGTACCTTTATAAGGAAAAGGGTACACATTCGCTTAAGGTACTCATGAGTACCCTTTGAAAAGGTACATGTCATGGATGATAGGTACTAATTCAGTGCTCCAAGGTACACATTTCACAAATGTACCATCAAAGGTCCTATTGTGGCCCAGGGTAGTATTTCGGTACCCATAGGGTACAAATCCGGTATGGTACCATTATGTGCTTTTTCAAATAAAAGGGTAAATTTCCTGTGGGTACTAAATACGTACCTTTCAAGTAACCTGGGGTACTATTAAGTACCCTTTTCATGTGAAAAGGTACACAATCCACTGGGGTAGGCTCATATGGTACCATTTCTAAGTACTCTCGGGAATAAAGGTACAGTGAGGGTACAATTAAGTTAGTTTTAGGTACAAATTCACAAATGTACCGTTAAAGATACAAACTTGTTCCCAGTGTACAAATGAGTACCTTCTTCAGCGTATGCCGGCCCATACAATTCAAACTTACAGGGAGATACTGGCTACCGTCATCACAAAGGTCCACCCATAATGAGGCTCAGGCAGCCGTTGAGCTACTTTTTGTGTTTGACCGCAGTGTGTTCGTCACTAGTCTGAATTTGGCATAACCTAATCTACACGAGTTTGGCATGTTAATTCAGTAAAAACGTGAAAAATAATTTAGATTTAATTTTGATCGGTGATCATCGTTGCAGTTTAGTAATGAGAGAAAAAGTGCTGATTGGTTAAGAAAAAAATCACAGACGCATGTAGATTGGCTCTGAACCAGAAAATATGTTATATAGAGCTCAATGGAAAATATATACACACTATCAGGAAACATGTTGAATGATCCACCACAGCAGTAACGTGTGGTCCACAGCAGTACAGTGCACAATACAGTAAGATACATCACGTACATTCAGTGAGTCCATATCATAAAGAAAAACAAACCAAAAAACATGAAGGATGATCATTCATACAACTTAAGGAGATTCCATTTCTGACATTGTCTAACCCAAAGGAATTGCACTGAGTCCTCCCGTTTCTGTCCCATCCTATAGGGGGCGCTGATTGACGTTGACGCTGTTTTAGTCGATAGATCATTTCCCTCTCAGCTGCCTCTTTATGCATCGTGTCACCAGTCTCCCTCTCATTCTCCGTGAAATGACATTGAGAACTGCCAGTCATGCTTGAACGCAGCAGACCTGCCCTGAGGTGCTGCGTCCTGCAATGGCTCGGTCCCTCGCAACTTTGTCCTCTGATGAGGTAATCCAAAAGGTGATAGAAGGTGGATTAACTATTTCAGACGAAGAAGCGCAAAGATTCAGAGGGGAGTGTTGTTAAACATAGCTAGCTAATGTTAGCTAGCGTGAGCGAATTTGAACGATGGCCCGCTAGCTAACGTTAAGCTAACACTTGTCGTCCGCTAAGCTAGCTAACGTTATTTGGCTACCGGTAGCTAGCTAGCTACCTAGTTAACAAGATAGCTAGTCAGAAAAGCGTTGTCCGGCCTTGGATACAACTATTTAAAGTGCAAAATGCCGGCGCAGTCGTTTATCTGTGTTCACTTGAAGAAAATTACGAGGTTGGATACGTTAGCTAGCTAGCTAACTAAAAGCGACACGCAGCTTGGGCCTAGCTAGCTATAGGACACCTAGAGGATTGTTAGTTAAGCTAGCTAGTATCTAGCTGTAATATGACAAACATCCACGAAAACCACGCGGGTTAAAATATATTTGATTGAATTGAATGTGCTTTTCTGGCCGTTTTCGCTCATATTTTGTCCGAGCTTTGATACCTGGACGCTAGCTAACTTGAGCTAGCTAGCTTACGTTAGTTAACTGGTTAGCTTACACTAAGGTACTGTGAGGATTCGTTATAGCATCTCAGTGTGGGCTAACCACATAATTCTTAAATTCATATCTTGGTAGTGTTTTCTTAGCTAGCTAGCTAGCTAACTTTACACGTTGTTTTCATTGCAGCTAGTGGGTGCTAGTGCGTGACTCAACAAATTAGTTAGCATGTGCTGATGTTGATGATGTTGATGTCGTGTTCTACGCAGAGCTAAAAAGTTGAGTGAAATTGATGCACACAATTGCCGAAGGTCCACAGATAATAAAACATAGCTAGCGTGAGGTGTAATGTAACGTAAAAAAAAACCATTTGTATGCTGAAGTTGTTGGACGATGTTCGATTCTATTTGTGCACGTGGGGCTGTGTAAGATTAACGTTATCTAAGATGGCGTCTTTGTCGTGTGGAGTTCCCGCGTTTGGCATGTCGTTCGTGTAGTGCAGGTACAATTCGGATCTCTAAGGTACAAATTTCACAAATGTACCATCAAAGGTCCAACGCTGTTCCCATGGGGTACTCAAAAGTACCTTTTGGGTAGCTACACACCCTGTGAGGTACTGATTATGTACCTTCAAGTAGAAGGGTGCCCATGCCACTGCTTGTGCCTCCTCCCACTGCTCTCTTTGAGCATATTTTAAATGAAAAATCACACCCTGGATATTGTACAGTGCCTCACCTTGATGAGAATAATTAGCTAGCTCACTTTAGGGCCCCATCAGACATGGTGTGTTGTGGGAATTGAACCATTCTGCTCACTACTTTGCATCGCAAGGTGCTTTTCCGTTATCTGTGCGGAGGTGTCAAATTGAGAAACTCAACTTGGGATGTCATGAATACCATATTGTAATTAGTGTATGGTTTAGATGTTGGTCAACCCACCAGGTTATTGGGCGTCTCAAAAGCTGTGTGTGCGTGTGGGAATTTCTGAATTGTAGAGAACAAGTTGTTGTGTATATATAATATTTGTGTGTGAGTAATGATTAAATTCAATATGCTATTTATTCCATAGAAAATGAAGTGGACGGCGAGATGGTGCACCTGGGCTTAACAGACTCCATGCTCAGCCATCTATTTAAAGACTCGTTCAAGAAGCAGGTTAAATTCCTCCAGATACTAAGGCAGTTGCAGGAGCTCGGACACGGAAATGCCTGTCCTACACAACGCAACACAGGAGGTGGGTCTGTTGCACCCACATCTAGCCAGTAGTAGCCACACACAACCAGGTAGCGGGTGTCCTGTAATGGCTACTCACAAGTATAGACAGTGCTAGTGTAAAGTCTGTAGTTGTGTGCTAGCGACTCGATTCAGTGACGACTGCTCAGTAACAATGAAGACATGATACTCATTCTCCTCAGACGTTATATCTACAGTGCCCTCCGAAAGTATGGGACAAAGACGTTCCATTTGAATTGATTGTGTTGACAGAATGAAAACATGTATAGAGCTCTGATAACTCAAAATTGGTTGCTGTCTGACATGATGATTACCCACACACACAGCACTTCAATCATATTGATGGAAGGATGATAGAGAGATTATTTAAGAATGTAATATTATTTAGTCCTACAGAAGAGATTTCCACAGACATCTCCACAAAAGAGATTCCCGCAGAGGAGCTGACCACACTAAAATTCCAAGTGGTGGAATTTGGTGGCGCTACAAGGCAAGCGTTGAGTTTCATTGAACTGTAACATTGCAACACACATGCACTTTTCTTTAGCTCTCACACCTGTTTAACCCAGGCTAAATCCCAGTAAATCCAAGTCTAGCCCAGTCTGATCTAGTTTAAACCAATCTGGTAATGAAATCCAAGAAAATCATTATACTTACAATAATCAACTGACTTTTTTTTTTGTAGTTCTTCGGCTGTTGGGAGACTGTCCGATGTCTTTTTCCTCCCCCCATTCCCTAGAGAGCTTCAGAAGAAGCTGGATGCTAAAGAGGAGGTCCAGAGAGTGCCACAATACTGGCACAAAATAATCAGCTCATTGCATGATTGTTTCCATGTACACCATGTAAATACTCCGGGCTGAATTCTTTGTTTTGCGTGTGTGTGTTGTCTTGTTTAACATGATTATAATAATATAATAATAATAATCATTCCATTTATATAGCGCTTTTCCCAATGCTCAAAGCGCTTTACATATGATTAGTCTTAGTCATTCATACACAACCATACCATACTGTGGCGGAAGCGTGGCAACCAAACAGCACCAACTGGCCAGCGGGTCGACCGCAAAGGATTACGGTATATTTTCCTCAGCAGAGCGCACATCATTGCAGACTCGGCCGAAGGGTGCAACAGGGGTGCATACGGAAATGCAGTACCTCCCTGCAACCACGCCTTCTTTTGTAATGTCTTCTCACTTGGTGCTTATTCTATAGTTTATGTATTGTTCCAAGGTTTTTGTGTGGAGAGACAAGGGTCTCTGTATTCTGCATTTCAATTGCTTGTATTCATGATAGCCAACTGCCTCATTAGCGATTCTGCATTTACTTACTTGTTTCTGTTCTGTGATTTATGTATCCAACTCACGCCGAATATGTCAAGGTCGCCCAGGCATTAATCTGGAAATACCCATTCCTGAAGGATGTTCAGGGAAATGGCTATGTAAGTAGCTTTGCTTAACTAACACCACAATATTACATTACTAACCCTAACCCTAAATACCAATAGGTGTGTATTAAAGTGTGAAAAAATAAAAATTCAGCCATTATCTACCTACCCTCATGCCAATTGAAGGCGAGGTAAGATTTTAGAGTCCTCAAAACAGGAATGTAGTTCCAGGTGGATGAAGGTTAGCAAAAAACGCTTCCTAAGGCTAAAAAAAAAAATTCACGGACCGTGAGGTATCGTTGAGGCATGGGGGAGGAGGGGCAAGGGGAGATTGCATGCGTCAAGGACGTTTGTCCATCGAGTTAACCTCAGAAGTTCATGCGACAAACCGGTTATTTTCGACAGAGGGGGCCGGAGCCTCCCTCCCTTTTTGGTGCCAGCCCAGTCCCTCACTTTCAACCGGATGAGAAAATAGGGTCTAGGCTGAAAAATACCGATGTTCCCCTTTTAATATGAGCAATGTGGGCACTCACCTTTTCCTTATACACAGATAAAGGGAGCAAGCCTGGGGCTAGCTTTGTTCATATAAAGTGAGTGCTTTCATGACTAATTTGGATTTTTTTTTTGTTTGAATAAGCATACATGGCACATGTCGCTGAAACGCAAGTTCAAGACCGAACGTGCTCCGCTTGTCCAAAGTGATGAAGTGAAACGAATCAAGGAGAAGTGTGGTCATGGAAAGAAGTCCAAGCAACCTGACGCTGCGAGTCCCAACGCCTGTCCGAGAACCAAGCCACGATCGGTTAGTCTCATTCCCACACTTTTCTGCCTTTCATCTCTTTACTTCTGTCCATCCAGCTGGCTCTGTAGAGCTTCCCGCCTCGTCAACTTTTCTCCTGTCTCCCTCTATCTCCTTGTATCCGTGCTTTTCCCCTCTCTCCCATTCATCCACTGTCAGTGACTGTAATTGATCATATTGTCAACTGAGTTTTGTTTTTCTGTTCCATGCTATGTTATGTCATGTTTTGTCAATAGAAACTTGATGTTCTTAGAGAAGATTCAACTTCAATTGCTGGTCATGTGAAGGTTCTACAAACGCAGTACAGCAAGGCACAGCCAGACACAACGATTGTTCACGACCTAATGCAGCGAACCTTCGCGTGGAGGCAAAAGGAGATCGCAGAAGGAATGATCGTTGAGGACACAGTGAAGAAGTATCCCTTCTTAAAGACACCCTCTGGGGTAATTGTTACATGTAATAAGCTAGATGCGCTCCAGTACATCGGTCTGAACAACTAGTCTAAACCTTTTTAAAAACATCAAAAGGGGAAGCTGATTCAACAAACGGTGGAAGAGAGGAGGGCTGGGGATCGACTGAAATTCTATAGAATAGGTGTATGGTTTTAGTTTGCTTCCTTGAAGAAGCTCATGTATGGGTTTCCATTGAAACACATGTAACCAGGTTAAAATTAATGTTTTTATTTTATTTTGTTTGAGTATGAAATATCACCAAATCCTGTCTGTGTGCTGTTATTTGTGTTTACTACATTTTATTTTATGTCATTATTTACTTTTATGTATGTTTTCCAACGACCGTCATATACATGTACTGTCGCTTTAAGAGAGAGGTCTTGTGGGTACACGGAAGAGGGAACGCGGGAGAGGCCATTTTTGTTTTGTGGGAGGAGTCTCAAGCAGCGATCGAGCCGAGCCATGCGTGTTTCTTACCGTAGGACAGTTTTGCTGGTTGAGGAGAACGTAACCTTGAGTATCCCTGTAAGAAGATACTGCAAGCTGTGGGATAAAATACTTGTTTATCCTTTCTTACATCGGAGTCCCGTGGACGGTTTCTCCTTCTAACGCACACGAGTGAAGTCCGGGCAGTGGTTGAACTTCGACCCCCACGTCCGTAAGAAACACCGCTCCCGCTGGAGGACTGGACGTTTGTCGAAGGGTTTGAAACCAAAATAAATGGCAAGGTGAGCCAAATAGAGTCCTGTGTGTCCCCCCTCCTTCCTTGATCATGATGATGATGATGATGATGATGAGAGACTGAGGGCCCCCCACAACACCTGGGACCCCACCGAAAATAGAACACAACGCAGAGCTAATGATGAGAGTGACGGGCGTGCAGCAGGCTGACCAGCAGAGAACAGCATAGGACTGCCCCCGTTACATTGGTGCCGTGACCCTCCTGGATCCTGACAGTGACATCAGTTGCTCGCTGCGGGAGGCTGCTGTCGTCATCAAGCCCCAGACGTCCTCGGGTATTTCTATAGACTGTACGCTCATGTTACAGTGGACTGGAGTTGAGCTGTGTGGACACTGGACAGTCATAGCTGTGGTTACCATGGACTGGGCTTGTGAACAGGACATTTGTATATACTGAAGGAAGAAAAACACACGAAAAAGAAAAAAAAAGGAAAAAAGGTTAATGTTGATGTGATTGAAGGACTCGTGTGAATAATCTATTGATGTAAACTACTGGATATGCGCATATGTGATTAATCTATTGGTGAATTTGTTGATTGTGTGTGATTGTTTCAATCTCTTAGTGATTTCTAGATTCAATTATTTAAATGAATTGAGCTTTTAACTTTTTTATTTTATTTTTTATTTTATCTGAGTGTTAGAGGTAGGAACATGGCAGAGGGTGGTTCGTACATAGGTGGGGGTAACATTGCTGATCAGAATCTTTTGGATCGCCAGTGTGCTATGGAGAGGGGGTACCAGTTAGATGTGGGTGGGGGTTTACGGCTAGGTGTAGGTAGGAGTTTCGGGCAGCTCTTAGAGGGCGGGGAACCAGACACCAGAGCACAAGGACCTAGAGACCTGACCACATTTGGCACTCCTCAGTTCACCTCCACACGCTACGTAGAACGGGCCAGGCCAGGTATCAGCGAAGGGGCTGTGCTAGGTAACAGCGAGCAGCCAGTGGGTGAGTTAGCAATGCTCATTACTCAGTTAGCAGAGAAGATAGGAGAGTCAATCACTGCTAAGCTGCAGGAAACACAAATGCTTAGAAACACACACACAGACAGTGCTAGGTCTGCTGAACAGTGTTCGGAGACAGTGCCTAGTGTTAGAGTAGTAATGCAGACAGATGCTAGGGAGCCTCCTATTTTCAGGGGCGATAGCTCTGATAAGTTTACAGTTCATGAGTGGGAGAGCCTTATGACTTTGTATTTGAGGAAGCGAGCCATTCCAGTTAGTGAGCAGTCACATGAGATTCTAGCTAAGCTTATGGGGAAAGCAAGGGACGTGGTGAGGATAAAGCTGCGCAACACATCTGTCGACCACTTAGCAAACCCCCACATTATTTTTGATGTACTGAAGCAACACTTTAGTGACTTCACATACTCGAGCATGCCCCTGGCGGACTTTTACAGTACGCTGCCCAAGCCAGGTGAGGACGCTATGGAGTATTGGATTAGGCTTAATAAGATAGTGGAGGTGGCTGACGAATGCTTAAAGTGGCAGGGCCGTAGTATTGAAGAGCCAAGCCACGAGGTAAGCATGATGTTTATCAAACACTGTCCAGATCAGTCTCTTGCCAATGTTTTTAAGTTCAAGTCCGCAGGGAAATGGTCTGCTAGCGAGATCCAGGAGAGGCTTGATGAGCACATGCTGGAGAGGAAGTCCCGTGTTGCTGCAGGTGGACAACGTGAAGCAGGCGCGGTAGAGCATAGGTTCCATTCACAGGTTCATGTCCCTGTAGTCGACATGGCTCCCGACTTGAACACGACCGTGCCGGTGGTGCCATCTCCCGTCCCGGCTCATGCGTCATCTCCTATACCATTTTTTGCAAGGTCTCCTACACCGTCTCCCGCACCGTCTCCCGCACCTGTCTCTGGCGGTGATGACTATATGAGGAGTTTGGTGAGCTTGCTAGACCGTTTGGTCACAATGCAGACTCAAGTTCCAGTTAGCGCTGCAGTCCGGACACCGACGCTGACTCAACCGCCAGCTAACGCCGTAGGGCGGGTGCCAGACGCACCACAGAGGTTGTGCAGGATTTGTAAGTCTCCGGATCACTCCACATTTTCCCACTGCAGCCGGGAGAACCGATATAAACTGTTTGTCTCCTGGTCATTGGAAGAGGGACTGTCCTCACTCTCAGCCGCCCAACCAGCTCCGTTCTCAGCCTGGTGGAAGAGCTGGTCGTCAGTCTCGTCCGTTAAACTACTAAACCCACACCTAGAGAGGGATGGTGTGGGTAAAGTAGATGTATCCCTCACTGATGTCTCCGACCTGGCTCTCTTGTATGAAGACAAGTGTGCCAAAGCACCTCAGGGTTCGCATATGGTCATTCAGGCGACACAGAGGATTCAGGCTTTCAGTGACTTGTTCTATGCTCCTGTTCTTGTCAACCAGAGTGTGCAGCTTAATGGCATGTTGGATACTGGCTCTATGTCATGCAGTATCAGTGAAAATGCAGTAGAGAAGCTCCGCTCTGGGGGTGTTTTACCTGAGAAGCAGCAGCCTGAAGAGAACATTGTCTTGATTGGCTGCGGTGGTCTGGAGACTAGGCCTGATGGTTTTTATGACCTCAACATGCAGCTTTATGGTGTTTCCTTTGTCATACCCACTCTGGTCGTGCCCGGTCAGCATGATGATCTGATAGTCGGCACAAACGTCATTAAACATGTGGCCCATGTACTCAAGAGTGGTACTGAGTACTGGGACATCGCGTCCGGACAGGAACATCCGTCTTGTCCTGACGTTGAACAGTTCTTGTCCATGTTCACGAATGTAGAGCGCTGGAGGGGTGGTGCAGTTCCTGAGAAGATAGATACTGTTAAGCTCACCCAGGCCGTGACACTCTTACCGAGGCACGAGCACTTAGTCTGGGGCAGACTTCCTGCTAAGGTGCCTATGTCAGCTGGAAGCACTGTTGTTGTGGAGCCGACAGACTCCAAGGCCATGCCACGCAGTGTACTCGTAGGTCGACTTGTCACACCGCTCTGGGGTGATAGGTGGGTACCCATGACTGTTGTCAATCCATCTGACAAAGCCATCACGCTGAAAAGGAACTGCAAGTTGGCTGATGTGTTTCCATGCTTGGCGATTGAGGACTTTAATGTTTTCCAGGGACTGCAATCAGTTGCAGGGAGGCATGAGTCCAACGCCACAGATAGTGCCTGTCCACCTGTCCAGCCGGCTAGGAGTTTGTCAGAGCTCGGACTCAGTGACATTGACCTCAGCTCCTGTCAGGTTAGTGAGGCATGCAAGTCCCAGCTCACTCAGCTGCTCACCGAGTACCATGACATCTTCTCCAGGGACTCTCTGGACTGTGGCGAGGTCACAGGATACACACATCGCATCCATCTGGTGGATGAGCGCCCCTTTCGCTTGCCCTACAGGAGGGTTCCCCCAGCCCACTATCAGAAGTTGAGACAGGTTCTCACTGATATGGAGGAGAAAGGGATATCCGGAAGTCCTCGAGCGCATACGCTTCACCGCTGGTTATGGTGTGGAAGAAGGATGGCGGGCTTCGGATCTGCACTGATTTCAGATGGCTGAATGCTCAGACCTTGAAAGACGCTCATCCCTTGCCACTCCAGTCGGACTGTCTTGCCGCGCTGGGTGGTAACTGCCTCTTTAGTACGATGGACCTCACCTCTGGCTTCTTCAACATCCCAATGCATAAAGATGACAAGAAGTACACTGCTTTCACGACTCCCCTTGGGTTGCATGAATACAATCGCATGCCACAGGGCCTTTGTAATAGCCCTGCAGCCTTCATGAGAATGATGATTGGGATCTTTGGGGATCTGAACTTCACGAAGCTTTTGTGCTATCTTGATGATCTTCTTGTCTTCGCGCCGTCAGAGGTTGAGGCTCTGTCGAAGCTCCGCACTGTGTTTCAGAGGTTGAGGGAGAACAACTTGAAACTGGCTCCGAAAAAGTGTCATCTGCTGCAGAAGCGGGTGCGGTTTTTGGGCCACGTGGTTGATGGCGGAGGTGTGTCTGTCGATCCCTCCAAAGTAGAGGTCATCTCCAACATGACAGTGCAGGATCTCATGGAAGGTGATGGGTGCACGCCTTCTGTTCGTAGGATCAAATCTTTCCTTGGTATGGTATTTTACTACCAGCATTTCCTCTCGAACTGCTCCTCCGTGGCTAAGCCCCTGTTGGCCCTTACAGCTGGACAAAAGAGGAGGGGGAGGTCAGCTAAGGATAAGAAGCCCCATGGCAGCTTCCGTAAGCTTACCTCCGCAGACTGGACGGTGGAATGTGGGGAAGCATTTGATCTGTTGAAGACGATGTTACTGGAGTTTGTGGTGCTTGCCCATCCAGACTTTGAGGTGCCTTTCATTTTGTCGGTCGATGCGTCTTTGGACGGACTCGGCGCGGTGCTGTCTCAAGTGCCCCGAGGAGAGTCCAAGGCCAGACCTGTTGGTTTTGCAAGCAAGTCCCTCAGTGCCTCACAGCGGAAGTATCCAGCTCATAGACTGGAGTTCATGGCGCTGAAGTGGAGTGTTTGTGAAAAGTTCAACCACTGGCTGAAGGGTCAAAGCTTCACCGTTTGGACAGATAATAATCCGCTGACTTATCTCCTAACGAAGCCGAAGCTTGACGCGTGTGAGATCCGCTGGGTGTCTAAGTTGGCGTCTTACACTTTCGATCTCAAACACCTGCCAGGGAAGAAAAACGTGGTGGCGGATGCCTTGAGTCGCGACCCTTTTTCCAAGCCCGTCAGTCAGAGGCTACTTAGGGAGCCCTACCCGGCCCTTGTTCAGGAAGCCGACGGGGTTGAGGGGGACTCTGTGCAGGATGTTTTCAGACTCAGTTGCCAGTCCCAAACAGTGAGTAGTGCGCAATCTGGGTTTGCTTGTGATGCAGCTGAGGTCAGGGCTTTTTGTCAAGCCAAATGTGACTGGCCTGATGCATCAGTATTCACAGCACTCAGTTTGGTCCAGCACGTTCAGCATCTGTCGGGTGGTCAGGATACACTGCCAATGTTATCCACCGAGGAGCTCAGGTTGAGTCAGGAGCAGGACCCCTGCATCTCCAAGGTGTTGCCCTTTGTCGCTGTTCGGAAGCGGCCATCGAGACGTGAGAGGCATGGTGCTGACCAGAAGGTCCTCAGGCTGTTGAAACAGTGGGAGAAGTTGGAAGTCAATGATGGTGTCTTGTACAGGGTGACAAAGGACCCAGTGTCCAAGCAGAGGAGGTCTCAGTATGTTTTACCTCTGAGTCTGAAAGACAAGGCATCCACGATCACGCTGGTCATCAGGGCCAGGACCGTACTCTCTCTCTTGCAAGGCAGCGTTTTTATTGGCCTGACATGGAGAGGGATATCAGAGCATATGTCAGATGCTGTCGGAGATGTGTGTTTGGGAAGACCCCAGAGCCAGCTGCTTGCGCGCCCCTGGAGAGCATTAAAACCTCCGCACCGATGCAGCTTGTGTGTATGGATTTCTGGTCCGCTGAGGACAGTAAGCAGCGGTCGGTCGATGCCCTAGTGGTTACTGACCACTTCACTAAGCTTGCTCACGCGTTCCCCTGCGCCAATCAGACAGCGAAGCAGGTCGCCAAGAAACTCTGGGATCATGTATTCTGTGTTTCCGGGTTTCCGGAGAGAATACATTCTGACCAGGGCACAAACTTTGAGAGCAACCTGATTGCAGAGCTTCTCAGGTTGGCGGGTGTAGCGAAGTCCCACACGACGGCCTACCATCCTATGGGTAATGGCGGGACAGAGCGGTTTAATCGCACGATGGGGAATATGCTCCGTTACCTTCCGCTTCAGCAGAAGCAACAGTGGCCTCAGCAGATCCATTCTCTCATGCTCGCGTACAATGCCACTGTTCACGAGACCACGGGTTATGCACCTTTCTTCCTGGTGTATGGGCGTGTCCCAAGACTGCCGGTGGATGTTATGTTCAGGCAGGTTTTGCATGATCCTCACGTTGTTGACTATGACTCTTATGCTCAGTCTCTGCTTTCCTGTCTAAGGAGTGCAATGGAGATCGCTCAGAAGCACTCCACGGCTGAGCAGCAGCATCAGGTGCGACAGTACAACAGACATGCCAAGGGCACTGTCCTGTCTGTCGGGGATCGTGTTTTGGTTGCGAACCAGAGTGAGCGAGGGAAGAGAAAGTTGGCTGACAAATGGGAGAACGGAGTGTACACGGTTGTCGGTGTCAACCCCAATATCCACATCTACAAGATTCAGGATGCAGAGGGGCACACCAGAGTGGTGCACAGGAACCGTTTGATGGAGGTCAACTTCTTGCCCCTTCCTGAGTTAGATCAGGGTGAGGAGTCCAGTACAACCAGTCAGTTGCTTGACTGCGCAGAGTCCGATGAGGAGGACAGGGCAGATGGCCTGACGGTTTCAGGGGATGCAGTGGGGCTAGCAGTCTCATCACTTGGAGACTCGCCTAGACCTGAGTGGGCAGATGCGGAAGAGTTCATTCCGTCTAGTCTGGTAGTCAGTCCTGTGGGGGCCACTGCTCAGACTCCACCCAACACACACGCACCACACAACACACATGCACCACACATAGAGGCATCACACTCACTCGATGTTGGTGTTATGTCTCACACTGATTTGCACACAGAAGCACCACACTCACTCGATACAGATGTTGCAGCTCGCACTGTCTCACGCACACAAGTAGAGAGCGATGGTCGGGTTAGGACACGCACAGGGAAGGTGGTGAGGTCAGTGAACAGGTTAATAGAATCTATGGCTCAGATGCCATTTCTACGGAGTGTGAGGGTTTGAACTTTGATGGAGGTTGGAGTCATTCAAACTAGTTTAATGTGAGTTATTAGGTGTCTATCAGACAGGGATGTTTTGGGCCAAGTGCATGGTGTGGCATATCAGGCGTCACATTGATCTAGGGGAATACTGAGACTTGATCAACCTCATTATTTCCTGAACCTCGTAACCGAGGTAGCTCCTAAGTTGACTGGAGGACTAGGTCCTTCTTTTCACTTGTGCCAGTAGTCAGTGATGGGCTTTTCCTTTCCTCTTTCTCTTTTTATCCTGCTGTCAGGATGTTGGTGAATTTCAGGAGGGGTGAATGTAACCAGGTTAAAATTAATGTTTTTATTTTATTTTGTTTGAGTATGAAATATCACCAAATCCTGTCTGTGTGCTGTTATTTGTGTTTACTACATTTTATTTTATGTCATTATTTACTTTTATGTATGTTTTCCAACGACCGTCATATACATGTACTGTCGCTTTAAGAGAGAGGTCTTGTGGGTACACGGAAGAGGGAACGCGGGAGAGGCCATTTTTGTTTTGTGGGAGGAGTCTCAAGCAGCGATCGAGCCGAGCCACGCGTATTTCTTACCGTAGGACAGTTTTGCTGGTTGAGGAGAACGTAACCTTGAGTATCCCTGTAAGAAGATACTGCAAGCTGTGGGATAAAATACTTGTTTATCCTTTCTTACATCGGAGTCCCGTGGACGGTTTCTCCTTCTAACGCACACGAGTGAAGTCCGGGCAGTGGTTGAACTTCGACCCCCACGTCCGTAAGAAACACCGCTCCCGCTGGAGGACTGGACGTTTGTCGAAGGGTTTGAAACCAAAATAAATGGCAAGGTGAGCCAAATAGAGTCCTGTGTGTCCCCCCTCCTTCCTTGATCTTGATGATGATGATGGTGATGAGAGACTGGGGGCCCCCCACAACACCTGGGACCCCACCGAAAATAGAACACAACGCAGAGCTAATGATGAGAGTTGACGGGCGTGCAGCAGGCTGACCAGCAGAGAACAGCATAGGACTGCCCCCGTTACACACAATTGGATGAAGGGATTAATCAGCTGTGCAGCTTCTCAACTGGATACTCATGCATAAGCTTCCTAAGTAATGGATATGAAATACAACTGTGCACCTAGTCTATTGACAGCTCTGCACATACAGAAGAGAAAGGAGGGCATGAGACACCCTGTTCTCTGTATTATTTCCCTATCCTTGATCCACGTCTTCCATCCCTCTTCTTCTCTCAGCCAACTGCTTATTTGTTGTTCTCTGTCTTTCTGCAGCTGTTGGAGGAAGTGGGTCGTATCCACCCCACAGCAACCTTTAACTTCACCAATGGCTTTGAACAGATCGTTCCCAAAGTGCTTACCCTGGCTCAAGGAAAGTCTCCTCTAGCCAAACAGTACTTGGAGGCCAGAGAAGAAGCCCTCAGCGAGGAACTACCAAATACTTGAAAAGCTTATGAGTGTACTCACACTTTTTCAGCACACGCATGGAAAATCTGTTGACAACAGTCCTTTCTGAGATGATGAGCCAATTTTGATTCTCTAGGAATGGACTTCAGAGCTGCACTCATCCTCCTGCCATCTATTTTCAAGGAGAGTATGGATGTTCACATCACCATGGGAGAGGTATGCATCTCTAGAAACTTAAGCCACTTCATGTTAAAAATAACACAATTACACACATGATAAAGATCCTGGTGTAGAACTTGTGCAAAAACAAGGATAATATACACTACCATTCAAAAGTTTGGGATCACCCAAACAATTTCGTGTTTTCCATGAAAAGTCACACTTATTCACCACCATATGTTGTGAAATGAATAGAAAATAGAGTCAAGACATTGACAAGGTTAGAAATAATGATTTGTATTTGAAATAAGATTTTTTTTACATCAAACTTTGCTTTCGTCAAAGAATCCTCCATTTGCAGCAATTACAGCATTGCAGACCTTTGGCATTCTAGCTGTTAATTTGTTGAGGTAATCTGGAGAAATTGCACCCCACGCTTCCAGAAGCAGCTCCCACAAGTTGGATTGGTTGGATGGGCACTTCTTTGAGCAGATTGAGTTTCTGGAGCATCACATTTGTGGGGTCAATTAAACGCTCAAAATGGCCAGAAAAAGAGAACTTTCATCTGAAACTCGACAGTCTATTCTTGTTCTTAGAAATGAAGGCTATTCCATGCGAGAAATTGCTAAGAAATTGAAGATTTCCTACACCGGTGTGTACTACTCCCTTCAGAGGACAGCACAAACAGGCTCTAACAGGTACTATTTAATGAAGATGCCAGTTGGGGACCTGTGAGGCGTCTGTTTCTCAAACTAGAGACTCTAATGTACTTATCTTCTTGCTCAGTTGTGCAACGCGGCCTCCCACTTCTTTTTCTACTCTGGTTAGAGCCTGTTTGTGCTGTCCTCTGAAGGGAGTAGTACACACCGGTGTACAGACCTCAACAAATTAACAGCTAGAATGCCAAAGGTCTGCAATGCTGTAATTGCTGCAAATGGAGGATTCTTTGACGAAAGCAAAGTTTGATGTAAAAAAAATCTTATTTCAAATACAAATCATTATTTCTAACCTTGTCAATGTCTTGACTCTATTTTCTATTCATTTCACAACATATGGTGGTGAATAAGTGTGACTTTTCATGGAAAACACAAAATTGTTTGGGTGATCCCAAACTTTTGAACGGTAGTGTATATATAGCCACAACAAAATCTACAAGAGTGACTGATGGCTCGCCCAAAGTTGTCGTTTGTTTTGAAAACATGTGACGTAGTCCTTCATTCTGTCGACAGAAGAGGAAATATTCTGCTCCCAAGTTGGTTGAGTCTCCGGAGGCCGGAGCAGTAGCCACTAGAATCACGCATCAGCATAGAACGATACTGACCCCTAGTGGTAGAACAGGAACGAGGCAGGGGCATATAAGACAACAGTCATGAAAAAAACACATGGGCTATTTCATTTGAAACTGGTTTCTCGCTGGATATGAGTGCAGTGCAGTGCACATTCACACGTGGGATTGGTAATTTAACATTGCGAAATAATGACAATAATACCACACGCCAACAACCACAATGTGTTATTCAGAACTACCGTCCAAAGAAAATACCTTCCGGGTATACCGTATTACTGTTTTACCGAACATGCCTAATTCTAATGTACTTATGTATTTTTCAGGGTGAACCCACCACCCCATACCCAACTGTCCAAGTAACCAGCCAAGAAGACTGGAAGGCCACGTTTGCCGGGGAAAGTTCCTGTGCACTCAAGGTAGAAGGGGTCACAGTTTGTGAAGGCTTGAAGGTAGAGGAAGAGATGATCGCGTCTTTTTATTCATATTTTGTCTTCTACCTTGAGTACCAACCCAAAAACAAAAACACTCTGACCTTTCTTCAGCGATGTATAGCCAACTTGCACGAGAAGGGTGACCATCCTCTGTCGACGAGTGTTACCAGAGTTATCAACCAGATCTACTGAAATGCCTCGTTTACAGTCTCAGGTCCACCAGTGCCCCAGATGTAAAAAAAAAGACTTTCACTCTCATTAAGTTGATCCAACATGTGGGTCTTGCTCATGCCCACGAGGCTGGCTTCTCAATCACTTGTGGACTCAATGACTGTCAATCCACTTTTTCTAACTACCCATCTTTCAGATGTCATGTTAATAGAAAACATAGAGCTTGCATTTTACCTCCTGCTAGTGATGGGGCTAGTGAGGAGCCTGGTAGTGATAACTTTGCCTCTGAAGATGATGATGATGATATGTCTGATTATAATGCAGATGCAGATGTTCAATCCCCCCCCCCCTAGTATGGAACCCCTGTTATCCAACTTCAAAGCAAATCTTTGTAGCTTCATCCTAAAATGCAGGGAAAAAGACAATTTACCTGAATCTGTTCAAGAGATACTGAATGATGTAAACTTTTTATTTTGTTTCTTTAAGGAGAATTACGATGCATTTTTATCTTATCATCTAAAAGAAAATGGCTTTGATGTTGAGGGATGTCCTGAACTTAAGCAGGTTTTGGAGTCGAATTATTTTTTTGAGGAAGCGTCAAAAGAGTTCTCTTCTCACTTCAAATTGAAAGAGTACTGCAAGTCAAGATTAGACTTGACTCAACCAGTTCAATACACTTTTGAGAGGTTCCACAGGTCATAAAATAGGTAGCTTCTCCTATGTTCCCATTTCACAATTCTTAAGAAAATATTGTTCCCATGAGGATGTGTGGGATGACATAGTATCTGAAAAGAGAAAAGATGAACAGGTCTTCACAGACTTTACTGATGGAGTGTACTATAAGGAGCATCCTGTCTTTAGAGATTATCCAAATGCATTGAGACTGCATTTTTATGAGGACGAATTTGAGGTAGTAAACCCTTTGGGTTCAAAAAAGACGAAACACAAACTCTGCGCCTTCTACTATACTGTAGGTAATGTACATGGAAGATATAGGTCTCAAGTGAAGCATATTCATTTAGCATTACTGGTGCGCTATAGCTTCATAAAGCAATGTGGTTTAGAAGTTATCCTCAAGCCACTGCTGGATGACCTCAAAGTACTCTCAACGGATGGATTCAGTCTCACCGTTAGTGGGGTTGAACAGAATGTCCATGTGGCTCTAGCTACCTTTTCTGGGGATAATCTTTCAGCTCACATGATTGGTGGGTTCAGTATGTCATTTAGCTCAGGAAGAGTTTGTAGACACTGTATGGGAACATATACAGATATAAAAGAGAAATTTCAGGAAAACAATTATGTTTTAAGAACATCTGAGGTTCACCAGTATCACCTGGAATGTATCCAGCAAAATCCTGCCAGTAAAGCAACTTATGGGGTAGACTCTAGTTGTCCATTTGATGTGCTTCCCTATTTTGATGTTACTAAGTCCTTTCCTCCAGACGTAATGCATGACATGTTGGAAGGTGTCATACCTTTAGTTTTGAAACTAGTTCTGTGCCAGGCTCATAGAGAGAAACATATTAGCATTCAAGAGGTAAACGAAGAGCTGCAGAGAATAACAATAGGTCAAAATGATAGAGTGAATAAGCCGGTACAGTTGTCTGAAAAACTATTCCAAAAAGAAGCATTGTGGGCTCAGCATCTCAAAAATTGTGTCTTTTTAGAATACTTCCTTTTTTGACCGCACACCGTATTCCTCCAGAGAGTCCATATTGGCATGTGTACCTGTTGTGTAGAGAATTTGTAGGTATTGTTCTTGCTCCAACGGTGAGAAGAGAGAACCTTCCTCTCTTGGATATACTTGTCCAAGACTTTTTGACTCAGTTGAAAGCTGTATTTAGTGATGTTATTACTCCGAAGTGCCATTATCTAATACATTATTCTAGATTAATCTCAATGTTTGGGCCTCTTCGTCCTCTCTGGTGCATGAGATATGAAGGCAAGCACCAATATTTTAAGAATATTGCAAGTAGTTGTCGTAATTTTATCAATATAGCTTCCACACTGAGCAACCGTCACCAGTTAAAGCAATGTTGGGAGTTTTCTGCAAGTATTTTTTTGGATGATTTTGAGAAGTACTAGCACTCCATTTTCTTCCTTACCACGTACTCTTCAGTATGCTCTAGAACAATATTTGACTGATGCTTCTTTTAGTGAAGATAAGCGTCTTCAAAGGGTTTCAGAAGTAACCATTAACAATGTAAAGTATGCTACGCAAGAGGTTTTTATTGTCGATCTCTTACATGGCGAGAGAATCCCTCTTTTTTTCTGATAAAATATATATGCAATGTTGACGCTATGTGGGTGTTGTGCGGGAAACTGCTATTTCCTGAGAACTTCAACCAACACTTTTGTGCATTTTCTGTTAAGTTCGACCAGGACTGGACTGTGTTAAAGCCTGGGGACGAGTTTGATTTTAAAGCCCTTGACATGTATACCGTAGATGGGGATGTATTTGTTGCAATGAGATACTGTGTTTGAAATAACGCTATAAATATTTTCATACTGATTTGACGTTATCTTGAGAGCTATGAGATTTTGTTTCATTTTTTGCTTTTTCCCCTCCCAGGGATCAAAATTAGTAGTGTTATAGTTATCATAGAGTTATCACCTCTTACTCTCCTCCCCTCCTACTCTCTCCTCCCCCTCCTACTCTCTCCTCTCCTCCTCCTACTCTCTCCTCCCCTCTACTCTCCTCCCCCTCCTACTCTCTCCTCCCCTCCTACTCTCTCCTCCTACTCTCTCCTCCCCTCCTACTCTTTCCCCTCTCCTCCTACTCTCTCCTCCCCCTCCTACTCTCTCCTCCCCTTCTACTCGCTCCTCTCCTCCTACTCTCTCCTCCCCCTTCTACTCTCCTCCCCCTCCTCTCTTCTCCCCTCCTTCTCTCTCCTCCCCTCCTACTCTTTCCTCCTCCTCTCTCCTCCTACTCTCTCCTTCCCTCCTACTCTCCTCCCCTTCCTCTCCTACTCTCCTCCCACTCTCTCCTCTCCTCCCCCTCCTCTCTCCTCCCCTCCTACTCTCTCTTCCCCCCTCCTCTCTTCTCCCCTCCTTCTCTCTCCTCCTCTCCTTGTTCTGTACCCAGCTCATAGAGAGAAACAGAATGGTGCTGTGTTTTGATGTGTATATATATACATTTTTTATCCTTTTCGTATTTGGAGCACTGTTAATTCGGTCCATGCAGCCATGAATCTAAAACCGCCATGAATTTTCATTAAAGTTTGTATTGTAAGTTACGATTGTGGTATGGGGAGTTATTTACTTTCAAGTATTTTAATTTGTACAGTTTAACATGTTTGAATGAAGAATGAAAGCAAAAGGCAATGTTTTTAACAATGACATTTTTGCCACATTATAGGTACAATTGCCTCCTCGCTGGGGTGGTACCCCTAAAGAGAACAAAGTCGTACCATCTAAAGGGGTACCACTTTGTACCAGTGGAGTAACTCTTGAAAAGGTACCATTTCTGTACCCCGAGGGTACCACTCCAGCGACGTGCCATTTGTACCCTTGAAGGTACAAACTGAAGGGGTACTACTTTGTACCTATTAATAAGGTACCAAAATGGTACCCCGAGGGTACCACTCCAGCGACGAGCCATTTGTACCCTTGAAGGTACAAACTGAAGGGATACTACTTTGTACCTATTAATACTACTACTTTCACCGTTAGGGGTCGCCACAGCGGATCATCCGTAATTTATGATCCGCATATTTGATTTGGCAAAGATTTTACGCCGGATGCCCTTCCTGACGCAACCCTCCTCATTTGTCCGGGCTTGGGACCGGCACTAAGGATGGCTTGTGCATCCTCAGTGGCTGGGTTACTTTGTACCTATTAATAAGGTACCAAAATGGTACCCCGAGGGTACCACTCCAGCGACGAGCCATTTGTACCCTTAAAGGTACAAACTGACGGGGTACTTCTTTGTACCTATTTATAAGGTACCAAAATGGTACCCGTATAGGGTACTGCTCCAGCGCCGAGCATTTGTACCTTTTTTCTTTAACTTTTTGGCACCTTTATTTCTGAGAGTGTACGTGTCTGTGTGCGTGTCTGTTTGCACGTGTGTGTGCATGTCTGATTATGTTTTTACACTTGTGTGTGTGCATGCGTGTGTGCATGTCTGCTTGTGTGTGCATGTCTGGTAGTGTGTGCATGTCTTTGTGTTTTTGTGTTTTAGCTCCTGGGGCACTGCGCGGCCCAGCACTAGCTGAATCGGCTCCACCAAATGCGCAGGCAGCTGATCAAAGTTGGAGCCGATTGGCTGCCGGCGCGGGGTGGGCGGGCCATGGCGCGGGTTGAGCCAGCCATAACTTGCTGGTTCTTATTGGGATCTTATTCTAGCTGTAGCTGTCTTATTTTATTTACTTACTTGTCTTATTTACTTATTCTAGCTGTAGCTGTTTTTAACCTAGTGTGCCCTTAAATATTTCTTGTTGCCTAGCTGTTTTGACTTAGTTATCCTTTTAGCTTATAAATATCTTCCTTGGTAACTTGCTGTTTGCAGTTTTAATAGTATTGTGTGAGGTTTGATAGAGTTTTACATGAGTGACCAGTTTCTGGGCAATAGGCATCCTTTCAGTGTACCTATTTGGCCATTTGGGTGTTAGGGGGCCAGGGTGTGGCCTGCACTCATGGCAGACAATTAGCAATCAGTGTTCTTTAAATCACTGCTGCTACTTCCAAGCCTCAGGCAAACAAGCCTTGATTGAACGAAGGCTAGAGTAAACAAACGCAAGCGTCATCTGTACTTTGTGGACCTAGTATAGACTGTGTTTCCTTCACATTCTTGTCCTTTCCTCTTCCCGGGGCCTTTCCTCTTCCCGCTCTATCCCACCTCGCTCCCCTCCCCCCGACGAGGTTCTAAACCTCATCACATCCAGTCGCCCCACCACATGCTGCCTTGACCCGGTCCCCTCCCCTCTTTTTCAGTCTATAGCACCTGAACTCCTTCCCTATCTGACCCACCTCACCAACACCTCCCTCCAGGCAGGATGCTTTCCATCTGCCTTCAAGACTGCTAGAGTCACCCCCCTTCTCAAGAAACCATAACTTAACCTCTCTGATGTCAAAAACTACAGACCAGTGTCCCTTCTACCCTTTTTATCCAAAAATTTCGAACGTGCTGTCTTTAACCAACTTTCTTTGTACGTCCACCAGAACAATCTCCTGGACTCCAACCAGTCTGGGTTCAGGGTGGGTCACTCGACAGAGACGGCCCTCCTTGCAGTGACAGAATGCTGCACTCTGCGAGAGCAAACTCTCTCTCCTCTGTCCTGATACTCCTGGACCTGTCAGCTGCCTTTGACACAGTGAACCAGCAGTTCCTCCTCTCTACCCTCAAGGGGCTGGGTGTCACAGGCTCTGCACTCTCAATGTTTGCAACATACCTGACGGGTCGCTCCTACCAGGTGACATGGAGGGGATCTGTGTCGGAGCCTCGCAGACTGACTACAGGCATTCCACAGAGTTCGGTTCTAGGTCCTCTCCTTTTCTCCCTGTACACAACATCCCTGGGTTCTGTTATTCGCCTGCATGACTTCTCTTACCATTGTTATGCCGATGACACCCAGCTGATCCTGTCCTTTCCTCCCTCTGACACACAAGTAGAGACAGGCATTGCTGCGTGCTTGACTGACATCTCGGAGTGGATGGCGACACACCACCTGAAGCTCAATCTGGACAAGACAGAGCTGATGTTCCTCCTGGGGAAAGGTTGCCCACAAGGAGACCTGGCCATCACCATTGACAACACCGTGGTGACGATCGGTGGTAAGTATGTACCCTTGTGAAAGTAACCACCCCGATTGCGTGACAGTTCTCCGTTGTGGGTATCCACCCCAGTGAAGGTGGCTGAGGTTGGGGCTGAATCAAAAACCCATTGAGGTAAGGTCCTGGCATGTGGAGTTGCGCTCTGAATGACCTGGGTACTCGGCTCCTGTGCGCAGTTTGTGCTGTGATACGCTGAAGGACTAGGAGATATGGATGTGACCTGGGTACCCGGGTCCTGTATACGGTCCATGCTGGGAAAAGTTGAGGGAGCAGGCGGTATACCTGTGTGCTTTCTTGCGAGTTGGTGGTTTATAACCAGTGGTGGCAAGGTATACGCATATATATGAGACTGCTCGGGGGGGGAGGGGGGGTTCTGCAAGGCGGAACCTGGACCTGTTATTTTTTAAGATATCGTGTTTGCTGCGAATCTGAGTGCTCTTCGTCCTCGTCGCTAAAACAGAGGTCGGTTTCGGAGAAGCTGTCGTCATCACTGTTGGCTGCAGTGCCTCTCCTCTGACACCAGTTTACGCCTAATTTAGGAGCCCGACGTGCCTCCAGAGCCGCCACCGCCGCAGCTGTATGGTACGTTGGGTCAGGGCTGAAAGGTCTGCCGGCGCGCTGCAGGGCGCTCCCGGGAGCATGAGAGTGAGGCCTTACAGTTTGTGTCATGTACCTCGGGTCTGGGTTATAAGGTTTGTCAATACGCTGTGGGATGCTCCCGGGAGCAGGAGAGGACGGATTTCTAGGTTGTGAGACATGGCTGAGGTTACCTGTAGCAATAACTTGCTCGAGCTTCCGACCATTCCGCTTAGCCTGGATCAGCCGACCGGTTTTGGTCAGCAAACAAGACAGCAGCGTAAGAGTGAAGTCCTGGGTCATGCTCAGGAACTTGGAGAAAGACATACCTGGAAACGAGACGAAACATCAACAAACAAAAGACACCTCAATGTAAAAACAACAAAGGTAGTAGTGTGGCAGGATGAGGAAAAACACAGGAGACGAAGGCGAGTTTGAACTTTATTCCTCAGCTCCAAAACCAAACTGAAAAAGGAACAACCTTGCACCAGAGAGCCCGGGAATGTAAACCACACCCCAGCTCACAGCCTTGCTTGGTGTGAGGCATAGCCCCCAGTGGCCGCCACACAGCCTCCCCCCGAACACCCAGAAGGGACTCCTGGAAAGAAAATCAGTTTCTCACTGGAGGCTCAAGCAGCCTGCCATAACGGCTGCACCGTCCCTCAGCTGAAACAGTAGGTGAAACACAGTCCAATGCCGGCTGACAAGCAGAATGCTGAACCCGTGAAGACACTGCCGGGGTCCTGGAAGGAGGGCGACCCCGACGGGGAACGTGGGCCGGAAACACAACTTCGTTTGCCACCCTGTGCGCCGGTTTAAGCCTATCAAGCATGACACGCTCCCTACGCCCACCCATATCAGCATTAAAACCTTAGGACCCGTCTCAAGAACCCGAAATGGGCCATCGTATGGGCGTTGGAGGGGCGAGTGGTGAGCAGCATGCCGTACAAAAATAAAACGAGCCGACATGAGCTCCGCAGGCACGAACGACCGCGGAAAACAGTGGTGAACGGGGCCTGGAACCCGAGTGCTGTCGGACAAAAAAGGATAAACGGCCGGACGGGGTCGAGCAGCGGAACTCCCAGGCAAAAATTCCCCAGGGACGCGGAGCGGATGACCGAGCACCAGCTCAGCGGGCGAAGCATCAATGTCCTCCTTAGGAGCCGAACGCAACCCGAGCATAACCCAAGGTAAACGGTCCACCCAGTTACCATCCGAGAGCGCAGCGCTGCCTTGAGCGACCGGTGAAAACGTTCACACAAGCCGTTAGCCTGAGAGTGGTACGCGGTAGTGCCATGTACCTGCAGTGCAGGTAAGCCGTATGAGCCATAGATACGGAGTTAGCTAGGCTAATAACGAATTATTACGAATAGGCCAATAAATAAAATATAATTGCTTAGCTTATTGTTTAGCTACAAATATATAAGCCATAGATACGTAGTTAGCTAGGCTAATAGCCGGGGACACTATAAGTCAGGAGAGATCACGACTCCTGCTGGAGAAGGCAGATATGTTGATTTTTCTGCAGAAGAACTGTTAGGATAATGTTCTAGGTTCTTGTTTGTTTGAACTTCCGTTAGCCTTTTGCTGTAAAAATGTATTTTTAATATATTTTTTTTCTTTATCTTTATCTACTTTTATTTTTATCTTATTTGTTGTTGTTGAATGTTGATTATAAAGTCTATAATTCAGACGCATTTAAAACATTGCTGCTGCTGTTGCTGCTGAATAAATAATATTTGTTTATATTTATATAAAGTTATGTAATAGAATAATAAAGCAATGTCGATTCTGTTCTTAATTGTCTTTTTTCTTGCATAATAATAATAAAGAACCGATAAGAGTATCGATAAAGTACCGAACCGATAAGCAGTACCGATAAGAGTAGTAGTATCGATACAATCCTAACGATACCCATCCCTAACCTGCACACCCAAGGATCTCGCAAGTGCCGACCAAAGCTCTGACACGAACTGGGGGCCCCTGTCTGAGGTGATATCTGACGTAGTGCCGAAACGGGCGACCCAGGAGGAAAGAAACGCGCGTGCAACGTCCGAGGATGTTGTGGATGACAGAGGGACAGCCTTTGGCCACCTGGTGGTCCGATCCACCATTGTGAGCAGGTGCGTAAAAGCCCGTGAAGAAGGTAGAGGGCCCACTAGGTCCACATGCACGTGGTCGAAATGCGTGATTATTTTTCGTACCCGTTTTCCGGGAACTCTGCCTCTGATTGACTAGTACTCGTTGCCGCCGTTGGTTAGGTTGGTTAAGGTTAGGGTTAGGGTGGGGTTAGGGATAGGGTTAGCCAATCAGAGATAGAGTAGGGGCGGGTCTTCCCGGAATCCAGGTGGGAAAAATAATAACGCGAGGCGGAGTTCCCGGAAATCAGGTACGAAAAAAATCACGCGGTCGAAACGTCTGGCCGGGATCGGAAACGGTTCGAGGGGCGACTTAGTGTGCTGGTGGACCTTAGCGCGCTGGCACGCCACACATGCAGCCGCCCACCCCTTGACGTCCTTGCAGAGGCCAGGCCAGACGAACTTGGAACCGACCAACTTCACCGACGCCCAAACTCCAGGGTGCGAGAGGAAGTGAATTGATTCGAAAACTCGACGGCGCCAGGCCACTGGAACAACGGGGCGGGGACGGCCGGTGGAGACATCGCAAAGGAGGGCAGGACTGCCTTCCTGCAACACAGCATTCTCTAGCTTGAGGCTGGTATGCGTTGACCTAAGGGTAAGGACGTCCGGGTCGCTGGGCTGGTCGGCAGCCATAGCGGAGAAATCCACACCGAGGTGCACAATGACAATAAATTGAATTGAATTGAAAAAATTGAATTGAATTGAAGTCACCGACTTCTCTGCACTGAACTTGAAGTAGGTAACGACATAACAGGAGCGAAGCGGACTTTCATCGTGCTGGGATCTGACTTTACTCCAGAGAGAGAGAGAGAGTCACAAGAAGATCTTCGCTAACAAAGGCAGAGGGTTCATCTAGACTTATTTATAATGCCCCAGCAACGGATGTACCCAAGGATTACTGGAATAAAATACACAAACTTTTATTTAATTTTATTTGGGAGAAGAAAGCTCACCTAATGAAACAGAGTGTGTTGATGAATAAACAATGGTCTGGTGGTATCAATGCATTAGATTTCTCTCCTTTAAATGTGACCTTTAAGATAAACTGGATCAAAGCCTATCTCAAATCCATCCTCCATCTTGAATTGTATGCCCTCCTATGTTTTTAATTCTGTTGGTGGTCTACCCTTTTTGTTAAGATGCGACTATGATATTTCCAAGATTCCACTGAAACTTCCAACTTTGCTCTTAATGTATAAGCATAACTTTTCTCCTCATAAATATTTTATATGGAACAATTCGATTTAAGAATAAGACTCTATTCAATAAGAGGTGGTTTGACAGAGGAATATTGTTAGTTAGTCAACTATTCAACTCAGCAGGCCAGCTACTCACATATGAAGGATTCCTTTACATGTATAATGTTCCTGTCAGTCCAAAGGATTATGCTGCTGTGTTTGATGCAATCCCTTCTGCAGCCAACATGTTATTATCATCTGCGCCCAGAGGAGATGTTTATGTGATTCCTTCCTTAGACCCTCGTTAACGTTTATATTGATGCGGAATGTCCTTTACTGAGTGTCAAAGCTACTAACCAGCGCATAAGGAATATTAGAGAAGCAGTAACTACTCCCTCTGCTGTTTTCTTTTGGAATAACATTTGACAACATTCAGTGGAAATGTTCATGGCTTCTCTCAAAAAAAATACTTGTTAACTAACAAAGTTAAGGAAGTGTCGTTCAAAATAATGCACCGTTGCTACCCTGTTAAGACCTGCTTTTCTAGATATATGATGGATACTGGTGTTAGCTGTAGCTTTTGTAGAAATGAGGATGAATCCTTAACTCATCTTTTCTGGGAATGTACATATAGCGGTGTCTCTGGACTGATGTTAATAACTTTATGCACAGGAAAATCACTAACTCCAATATGAAAATGGAGCATGTCTTACTCGGAGTAACTAAAGATGACCTTGATAATGTCCAGTTTTCACATAGGATTAATCTTCTTTTAATGTTTGGTAAATATCATATCCATACCAGCAAATTCTCTGCCCGTAAACCCAACTTCTTTATCTTCAAAGCCATTTTTGACCAATATTTAGATACTCTCAAATGTAGTAAACACAGTAAAGCCATCAAAACTAGAAACATCTGTGAAACTATTTTGTCTTCCTGAAAATACTGTACTAAGCCCCCCAGTTTATACTATTTCATTTTACACAACCTTTGCTTTTTGTTTCTTTCCTTTTTGAGTATGCTTTGTTTTCTTTGTATCCTGCTGTGCATTGTATTATTGTACATATGTTCATTGTACATTGTATTATTTTAGTTGTACTTATTTTGATTAATAAGTACTACTACTACTACTACTTTCGGCTGCTCCCGTTAGGGGTCGCCACAGCGGATCATCCGTTTCCATTTCTTCCTGTCTTCTGCGTCTTCCTCTGTCACACCAGCCACCTGCATGTCTTCCCTCACCACATCCATAAACCTCCTCTTTGGCCTTCCTCTTCTCCTCTTCCCTGGCAGCTCCATATTCAGCATCCTTCTCCCAATATACTCAGCATCTCTCCCCCACACATGTCCAAGCCATCTCAATCTTGCCTCTCTTGCTTTGTCTCCAAACCGTCCAACCTGAGCGGTCCCTCTAATATAATCGTTCCTAATCCTGTCCTTCTTCGTTACTCCCAGTGAAAATCTTAGCATCTTCAACTCTGCCACCTCCAGCTCTGCCTCCTGTCTTTTCGTCAGTGCCACTGTCTCCAAACCATATAACATAGCTGGTCTCACAACCATCTTGTAAACTTTCCCTTTAACTCTTGCTGGTACCCTTTTGTCGCAAATCACTGCTGACACACTTCTCCACCCACTCCACCCTGCCTGCACTCTCTTTTTCACCTCTCTACTGCACTCCCCGTTACTTTGGACAGTTGACCCCAAGTATTTAAACTGAAATGCCTTTGTCACCTCCACTCCTTGCATCCTGACCATTCCACTGTCCTCTCTCTCATTCATGCATAGGTATTCCGTCTTGCTCCTACTGACTTTCATTCCTCTTCTCTCCAGTGCATACCTCCACCTCTCCAGGCTCTCCTCAACCTGCACCCTACTCTCGCTACAGATCACAATGTCATCCGCGAACATCATCATCCATGGAGACTCCTGCCTGATCTTGTCCGTCAACCTGTCCATCACCATTGCAAACAAGAAAGGGCTCAGAGCCGATCCTTGATGTAATCCCACCTCCACCTTGAACCCATCTGTCATTCCAAGCACGCACCTCACCATTGTCACACTTCCCTCATACGTATCCTGCACCACTCCTACATACTTCTCTGCAACTCCTGACTTCCTCATACAATACCACACCTCCTCTCTCGGCACTCTGTCATAATCTTTCTCTAAATCTACAAAGACACAATGCAACTCTTTCTGGCCTTCTCTATACTTCTCAATCAACATTCTCAAAGCAAACATCGCATCTGTGGTGCTCTTTCGTGGCATGAAACCATACTGCCGCTCGCTGATCATCACCTCTCCTCTTAACCTAGCTTCTATTACTCTTTCCCAAATCTTCATGCTGTGGCTGATCAACTTTATACCTCTGTAGTTGTTACAGTTCTGCACATCGCCCTTGTTCTTGAAAATCGGTACCAGTATGCTTCTTCTCCACTCCTCAGGCATCCTCTCACTTTCCAGGATTGTGTTAAACAATCTAGTTAAAAACTCCACTGCCATCTCCCCTAAACATCTCCATGCCTCCACAGGTATGTCATCAGGACCAACTGCCTTTCCACTCTTCATCCTCTTCATAGCTACCCTCACTTCCTCCTTGTTAATCCACTGAACTTCCTGATTCACTATTCCTACATCATCCAACCTTCTCTCTCTCTCATTTTCTTCATTCATCAGCCCCTCAAAGTATTCCTTCCACCTTCTTAGCACACTCTCCTCGCTTGTCAGCACATTTCCATCTCTATCCTTGATCGCCCTAACTTGCTGCACATCCTTTGCAGCTTGGTCCCTCTGTCTAGCCAATCGGTACAAGTCCTTTTCTCCTTCCTTAGTGTCTAACCTGTCATACAACTCACCATACGCCTTTTCCTTTGCCTTTGCCACCTCTCTCTTTGCTTTACGCTGCATCTCCTTGTACTCCTGTCTACTTTCTTTATCTCTCTTACTATCCCACTTCTTCTTTGCCAACCTTTTCCTCTGTATAATTTGCTGTACTTCCTCATTCCACCACCAAGTCTCCTTGTCTTCCTTCCTCTGTCCTGATGACACACCAAGTACCTTCCTAGCTGTCTCCCTCACTATTTCTGCAGTGGTTGTCCAGCCATCTGGCAACTCTTCATTACCACCCAGTGCCTGTCTTAACTCCTGCCTGAACTCCACACAACAGTCTTCCTTCTTCAACTTCCACCATTTGATCTTCGGCTGTGTCTTCACTCGCTTCCTCTTCTTGGTCTCCAAAGTCATCCTACAGACCACCATCCGATGCTGCCTAGCTACGTTCTCCCCTGTCACCACCTTGCAGTGTCCAATCCCTTTTAGTTGGCGCCTTCTACATTAGATATAGTCCACCTGTGTGCACTTTCCTCCACTCTTGTACGTCACCCTGTGTTCCTCCCTCTTCTTGAAATATGTATTCACCACAGCCATTTCCATCCTTTTCGCAAAATCGACCACCATCTGTCCTTCCACATTTCTCTTCTTGACTCCATACCTTCCCATCACCTCCTCATCACCTCTGTTCCCTTCACCAGCATGTCCATTGAAGTCTGCTCCAATCACCACTCTCTCCTCCTTGGGTACCCTCTCTACCATGTCGTCCAACTCACTCCAGAATTCTTCTTTTTCATCCATCTCACACCCAACTTGCGGGGCATAATGCGCTGATAACATTCAGCAATAAACCTTCAATTTCCAGCTTCATACTCATCACTCTGTCTGACACTCTCTTCACCTCCAGCACGCTCTTGACATACTCTTCCTTCAGAATTACCCCTACCCCATTACTCCTCCCATTCACACCATGGTAGAAGAGTTTGAACCCACCTCCGATACTCCTGGCCTTACTCCCCTTCCACCTGGTCTCTTGCACACACAGTATGCCTACCTTTCTTCTTTCCATCATGTCAGCCAGCTCTCTCCCTTTACCAGTCATAGTGCCAACATTCAAAGTTCCAACTCTCACCTCCACATGCCCACCCTTCCTCCTCTCTAGCTGCCTCTGGACATGCTTTCCCCCTCTCCTTCTCCTTCGCCCAACAGTAGCATAGTTTCCACCGACACCCTGCTGGTTAACAGTACCGGTGGCGGTCGTTGGTAACCCGGGCCTCGACCGATCCGGTATGTAAGTCTTATTTATGATCCGCATATTTGATTTGGCAAAGATTTTACGCCGGATGCCCTTCCTGACGCAACCCTCCCCATTTGTCCGGGCTTGGGACCGGCACTAAGGATGCACTGGCTTGTGCATCCTCAGTGGCTGGGTTACTTATTTTGATTAATAAAAAGTGGAAAAAATAAAAATAAAAATCAGACAACCCGGGAACAGTGATGCCCAATATTTATATACTGGCGCCCTTTAACGGCATCCTATGGGAAGTGTCCAGAGCAGACAAACACAAAATACATCACATCTTCTCCCCACTTATTTAGCTCAGAGTTCCCCGAAAAACCTGGATGCCTATTTATATCTCCTGAATAACACCCGAATATTCCTGCAGAACAACCTGGGATACTGTAAAACAGACAACTTAGCTCAAAACATCCTACTATCCTACTAGCTGTTTACGTTTAGTTTGACATTAGGGACTTATCCTTCAGCAGGGTTGCAGGTGATTAGAGAGCCTGCTAGGTTTAAAGCTAGTGCGGATGTGGAGTCAAGTAGTTTAATTAATATTAGTCAGGGAAGTTATCATAGTTTAGATTATCAGCCTGATAGCTTGGTCTATAACATTGAGACTGTCTCTCTACCCTGCTGTATTGCCCTTAAGCTCTCCTCTCCTAAATGTGTGAATCACAATAATCTAGTAATTATTCCTACCACTGGTAGTGGTGAGATGTGTGACAAAGTACCTAATAATCTACAAAACCAAACAGCTAATGTTATCAAGAATGTGACCACATATCGTCCAAAGCGTTGGTGGCCAAAACTCTCAACAAGGTGTCTAATTCCAATTAATCTTTCACCTATTGGTAGCTCTAAAGCTCTGCCTACTACTGATCACTTCCACAAGATGTTTAAATTTGGTTTCGTAAATATCAGATCACTGTCTACCTAAGCCTTACTAATAAATGATCTGATTCTTGAACATAGTTTTGATATCATTGGGTTATGTGAAACATGGCTTAAACCAAATGTTTTCCTTCCCTTAAATGAAGCTTCCCCACCTGACTATACGTATGCCCATGTAGCTCGGGCAAATAAACAAGGTGGGTGTGTTGCCTTAATAAATAAATCTATTTTCAATCTGACTTCTAGACTTGAATCTAAATTCCAGTCTTTTGAGTCTCTTATTCTTTGTCCATCTCCCTCAGCCATGAACAGACTCGGCTCAGTCCAAATTGTGATACACTATCGGCCTCCTGGCTGTTACTCGTTATTTCTTGAAGAATTTGGAGAATTTGTCTCAGGCCTTGTTACTCACTCTGATGAGATTCTTATTCTAGGTGATTTAAATATTCATCTGAATAAGGCTGCTGATCCTCTAAGTAAAGCCTTTCTTGCACTAGTTGATACTTTTGGGTTCACTCAGTTTGTTCAAGAGTCGACTCATTGCAGTGGTAACAGCCTTGATTTGGTTTTATCTAAAGGAATAGCTGTTTCTGATCTGAATGTCTTACCAACCACATCTGCTGTGTCAGATAATTTTCTCATCAAATTTGAAGCAGTATTGGCCTGTCCAGTTAATGCCAGCACAGATGTAATTGCCACTCGCCATATTGGTCCCTCCAATGTAGCTGCTTTTGGCCAGCAGCTGCATGAAGTCTTGGCTCCTTTCACTGTGGTAAATGACGCTGTTGAAAATTTCACTAGTGACTTCAATGTGGCCCTCTCTAGTCTCCTCGATTCAGTTGCACCTCTCCCTACCAGAGCTAGGCGACTAAAGAGGCCTACACCCTGGTTTAATGATGAGACACGTGCTCTTAAGCGGACCTGCAGGAGACTGGAACGTAAATGGCGAAAATCAAAATTGGAAGTGTTTTACCTATCATGGCACAAGTGTTTATTGAAATACAAGCGTGTTTTATCTACTGCAAAAACATCGTATCTCTCTCACTTAATAAATATTAATAAACATAACCCCAGATTTCTTTTTGACACTGTCTCTAAACTTACTAAAAAGCAGTCGTCTATTAGCTGCTCACCATTCACAGCCCATGAATTTTTAGATTTTTTCTGCAATAAGGTTGATGAGATCTTAAACAAAATTAGTTCTTTAACTCCATCTATTCCTGCAGATCCTGTAATACTAAATTCATATCTACACAATGGGTCACTGACAGTTCCAGTTATTACAGTGTTTGAGACTATCTCTCTTGATACTTTGACTAAGTTTGTGTCAGCTTCTAAACCAACTGCTTGCCTACTTGATCCCTTACCAGCAAAACTTTTTAAAGACCTCTGGCCTTTTCTTGGACCTACAATGCTAGACATCGTTAATTTATCTTTTACTACTGGCATTGTTTCCAGCAGTTTTAAGACAGCTGTGGTTAAACCTCTACTTAAAAAACCGCACATTGATCCAGGGTCTCTTAATAATTATCGACTAGTCTCTAATCGTCCATTCTTCTCTAAAGTACTAGAGAGAGTTGTGTATCAACAACTTTCGACCCATATAAAAGAATACCATCTATATGAACCTTTTCAGTCGACTTTCAGGCCCTGTCACTCCACTGAAACTGCTCTGACCAGAGTGGTAAATGATATTTTACTGGCTATCGACTCTGATTCCACTTCTGTGCTTCTACTACTGGACCTCAGTGCAGCCTTTGACACCATTGATCACTGTATACTTTTAGATAGATTAAATTGTAATGTTGGTGTCTCTGGCTTAGCTCTCTCTTGGCTTAAGTTCTACTTATCTGGAAGAACAAATTGTGTCTGCTATAATAAAATTATATCAAAATTTTCTGACGTTAAATATGGTGTGCCTCAGGGCTCAGTTCTTGGCCCTCTACTTTTCTCTCTTTACATTACACCTCTTAGCCAAATTATATGCAGCTATAGAATACATTTCCATTGCTATGCTGGTGATACTCAGTTGTATGTGCCTATAAGGGCTGATGATCATACTCAAATCATTAACTTAGAGGCCTGCTTGGCTACTGTGAAAAACTGGATGTCACTTAACTTTCTGCTTTTAAATTCAGATAAAACCGAGATGCTAGTCATTGGCCCTGCTAGACGCAAACACCAATTTGATCAAGTAACGATAACAATCGACAACTCTGTGGTTTCACAAAATGTGGCAGCCAAAAAGCTTGGTGTTACGTTTGATGCCAGCCTTTCCTTTGATAAGCACATTAAAGAAATCACCAAGACGGCCTTTTTTCACTCACGTAACATAGAGAACATTCGGTCTTTTCTCCATGGCTGACGCAGAGACTCTAATACATGCATTTGTTTGATCCAGACTTGATTACTGTAATGTTCTGTTCTCAGGTCTGCCACATTCTAGTACTAAAAGTCTTCAGATGGTTCAGAATGCTGCTGTTAGAATCCTAACTAAAACTAGGAAATTTGACCATATTACACCAATTCTTGCCTCTCTTCATTGGCTTTCCTATCCATGTTAGATCAGAATACAAGGTGCTTCTGGTGATTTATAAAATCCTAAATGGGCTTGCCCCATCCTACTTGTCTGATCTCTTTAAACCTTACATGCCATCTCGAGCTCTTCGTTCTCAAAATACAGGGCTCCTGTGTGTACCCAAAGTTAAAAAGAAGTCAGCTGGTGGCAGGGCCTTTTCCTATCGGGCTCCATTGTTGTGGACTAACCTGCTGGCTGCCATCAGACAATCAGAGTCTGTTGAGTCCTTTAAATCCAAACTTAAAACTCATCTTTTTGCCTTAGCTTACAATTAGTTGCCTTTAAGTTGAGTGCTTCACAGCCTGTACTGCATGGCTGTCTCAGTGAATTTACCAACCACTGTTCTGCCGACGAGATTATCGAGTATAGATTACAGAGTATAGATTATGACTAATTGATGACTTAATTGATTATGGCTAATGACTATTGCAAACTGTTCTCTTCTCGAACATGTCTTTTCGCTCTCTCTGAATGATGTCTTCTCCTTTCTCCTTTTCTGTGTTTGAATGGTGTCATGTGAGTCTCTCTTGCGTGCATGTGCAATCGGTTCTCCTCCCAGGTCTCCGTGGTGATGGTGGTCGCCATTTGGATGCTGCCTGCCCTTCCTCTCCTCACATAAGGTTTTCTTTTTTTTACATGATGATGCTGGTCGCGTGGCTTGGGTCCTGTACGGTTCCGTTGGCATGTGGGCACTGCTTGGCATCCTGTGCATCATGTTCTTCATACATTTTATGTCCATTATAATTCTGTTTGTTGTGCATCGGAAAGGAACCAGTGCAGGGGTCCGGCAGGGTCAAGCCCGTAGGCACGTGTATTTATATTCAGGGAAGGGAAAATGCAGGATGTGTATGGTGCAACTAGAGTCCTGGATGTGGGGTGTGTAAAAGATTATGTATTTGGGTGCAGGGCGAGTGTGGCGCGTGTGTGCAGGAATGTAAATGACTGGAGGGTATTTGTGCGTGTGCGTGCTGGTGAAGCGCAAGTCCAGGAGTAGGGGTTCTGCGGGAGGCAGCGTGGGAGCACCAGGGAGGGGTCCGAGGAACACAAGCGACGCGAGGTAGACGGAGCCCGAGAAGCACCGGGGGTTCTGGGAGGACGGGGGAGAAAGACACGGAATTAGACTCAGGAATCACAACGCAGGAATTGCAGGAGAAAAACACAGCCAAAGTGTCTAGCGATCTACTTGGTAACTACCGTACTAGATGGCACAATCAGGCACAGATTGCACGTCAGCGTGTTCTCTTATAGCTAGCTGTATATTGGCTTCAGGTGCGCTGATTTCCGATGAGCCTCTGGTGCGTGGCTGCGCTCTCAATGAGCGCGCTGTTTGAACCCTGCCGGTAGACTCAGGCGGAGACGCGCCTTGCGTCTGGACCACAACACTGTTATCCTCTTTCAATGTTGCATTATGTAAATTGCGTGAACACAACATCCATTGCACGCTGTCCGTCTTGGGAGAGAGATCCCTCCGCTGTTGCGTTCCCTGAGGTTTCTTCCTATTTTTTCTCCCTGTTAAAGTTTTTTTTAGGGAGTTGTTCCTTATCCGATGAGAGGGTCTAAGGACAGGATGTTGTGTTGCTGTTAAGCCCATTGAGGCAAATTGGTAATTTGTGATATTGGGCATTACAAATAAAATTGATTTGATTTGATTTGATCCCTTGCATTAAAAAAACAGGACTTGCGCATGGTACACGCGACCACACTCGCCCTGCACACAAACACATAGTCTTTACACACCCCACATCCAGGACTCTAGTTGCACAATACACATCCCGCATTTCCCTTCCCTGAATATAAATAAACGTGCCTACGGGCTTGACCCTGCCGGATCCCTGCACTGGTTCCTTTCCGACGCACAACAATTTCATCAGAAACGTCAAAAATACATATTGTATGTAAATGGACAGCCTTCTCCAAATTTGTTATGTCCTATTCATGGGGCGGGGTTGGCGCGCCCCGGAAGGGGGTAAACGAAAATTTAAATAGTGACGTCACACGCCAGTTTGCTACAAGTCGCTTGCTAGTCATGCACCGAGCATGTTAGGAAGAGAGCAGAGAAATTCAAAGTAAGTAATTGTTTCTTGTGCTGTTTTTAAGTAATTGGTGTAAGCACAACCTTTATATGAGCGTGTTTTTATTTGTTATTTGTTTCCAACTGTTACCAAGTGCGGTTTGGCCCGAAGTCGGGTACCTGTCGCCGTTGCTTGAGTGAGGCCTGTAAACGTCCAGTCCGTAACGTCCAGTTTGCACCCTTGGTAGGCGGAGAGAGGTATGTGGCATTGTATTAGTGGCGTGTTTTCTTTGTTTTCTTTTGTATTGAATTGCTTTGTGTAACGTGTCGGCCCAGTCGTTGTAACGGTGTGTATGGTTTTAAGCTAATGTGACAAATGTGTGAATCTTTGTGCTTATTTGATGTTATCGTGATACTGTGTTATGTGTTTTATAGTTTCACGGTACTCTGGAAGAAATAAAATCGTACCAGTCGAACTCAACGCTGTGTTTCTTGATGCCAAGGGCCGCTACAGTGAAACTCTACGCTGCATGGGAGTCATTGGCAGCGGCTTCAGCATGATACAACGGCAGTGAGAGACTTTGTAGCTGCGGGGTAAAGTCACTCACAGATACACTGAACTGTTTGAAGTAAATATAAAAAGTTATCTGCTCGCTTTTTCATCACACACAAGACAATGGACATTTATAGATTGAGGGTTGCCATACCTGGGCGGGTGGTTTGATGATTGCCTGCACGGGTGTTTGAAATGCTTGTTGAGGGTTGAACGAGTTCTAAACTCAACATCATAATCATTTTTATTGTTGAAATCGACGGTATTTAATGTTGGGATTTTCCTGAAGGGTAATTTATGAAGATTTATTTTGACTGTGATACCGTTTATTAACTTTGGGAAAAAATGTGTAAATGTCTGATATGAGCGGTGGTTTAAAGTAGTTGCAAAAGTTAAAGGCCACACGTATTTTGAGTTAAGACAAAATACTCAAAGTTTTTCTATAAACTGTCACAAAAAATGTTAACCCCTTCTGAAGAAGAAAAGAATCCCACCGACGTTCAACAAGTGAGATCTAGCTCTTGTGATCGAACCTTAACAGAAAAAGGCAAAGAGCTGCAAGCCCAGGAACTAAAGAAAAGGGAGAAAGCATTCAACAAGACATATGAGACTTGGAAACTAGCGGCTAAAGAAATAAGAGCTAAACTAAAGACTTTCTGTTCACCGGAGGAGCTTGATGAAATTCAAAGGAACATTAAAGCTAAACACGACAAGTTGTGCCAGCATTATGAACCTATTCGACTAAACCATACAAGTGCTCCAGATGTTGTGAAGAAAATGGATGCATGTAGCACCATATCATCTGGGATTTGTGACATTGTTAATAAACGAATGGAGAATACTGATAAAGCTTTCAATGATTGCCTTGAAAAGGAGAGAGTAAGGATGCAGCTAAGTAAAGAGGAGTATGGATCTGTCTTTGGGAGGACCAACACAGAAACAGCTGTTTCACAGTCTCTTAGAGCAGTGTTTCTCAACCGGGGGTCTGCGGACCCCTAGAGGTCCGTGGTGTAATTGCAAGGGGTCCGTGAAAATAAATCTTTTAAAAAAAAGATCCTATGACATTTATAGAAATAGGATTATTTTACTCAAATGTGACTGAGACCTTTATCTACCTAAACTATAAAGGGTAACAGGACTTTTTTCTCTAATTACATCTGTTTCACAAGTGTAACTTATTGTATTTTTAATAAGAGATCTCGCTTCCGTTTGCATTGTTAAAAGTTACTGCATAAAAATTCTGTTGTTACATATATCTGAAAGTTACTGAATACATATTCTGTTTTGTTACATATATCTGAAAGTTACTGCATAAGAATTCTGTTTTGTTAACTATATCTAAATTACAACTGAAAGCTCTTATTTTTGCCCCAAAGAGTGAATAAATGCTATAATGCAACTTAAAATGCAGTTTCTACTGTTTCTATCAAATTGCAACCCCCTTCCCCCAAGATCAGGTGGAGGGGTCCTCAGGGTAGATCAAAAATACGCAGGGGGTCCAGGACCCCAAAAAGGTTGAGAACCACTGTCCTAGAGGATCTGATGATCATGTTAGCAGCATCTCCATGGCTTCCAGTAAACGGGCCGATGCAGAGGCAGAGCTTGCAGCCAAGCTAGAGCAAGCAAAGACTGTTCAGATGGTACAAATTCAACAAGCAAAGTTTGAAAAACTGGAGACTGAATGGAAAGTAAAGGACACTCAAATGCTGGCAGAAATTAAAGAAAGGGAGGCTGAAGTAAAATTAAAGCTGGAGGAGGAAAAATAAAGGCTACCACAGCTGAAGGCAGACAGCGAAGTAAAGGTTGCAGAGGCTCGTGTGAGAGCATACAACAACTTCGATATAGACACTGAAAAAACTCCTCTGGACAGCCCAAATGCAGAGTACAAACCTTTCCTTGATCCTCAAGCTACACCTTTTGTGCCATGACACATAGCACCTCAGAATTCAACTCAAGCAGATAGAAGTTTTACTCAGGAAACCACTTTGACTCAAGCAATTGCCAGTTCATTTGCCCTAGGCCGCTTACCCGTCCCAGAACTAACAACCTTCACAGGTGACCCTTTAACGTTCATCGATTGGAAAGTTTTCTTTATGGCCTTGATTGATCAGAAGCCCCTCCCAGTAAGTGAGAAAATGCTGTTATGTATCAGGGGAGGCACGCAGGGCCGTGGAAGGGTTATTTTACCGGAATTCAGAGGAAGCTTATGAGGGTGCCTGGGCTGTTTTGGAGGACAGATATGGAAGTCCATTTATAGTCCAAAAGGCTTTCCGAGAGAGACTAATGAAATGGCCAAAGATAGCTGCTAATGATCCCAGGTCACTGCGAGAGTTTGCTGATTTTCTGCTAGGGTGTGCTGAAACTATGCCCCATGTTAAAGGCCTGTCCATCCAAAATGACTGTGAAGAAAATCACAAGCTTCTACAGAAACTGCCTGAGTGGTTGGTGTGCAGATGGAATCGAATTGCTGTCAAAGAGTTGGATCGAACTGGTGATTATCCAAGCTTCCAACGTTTCTCAGAGTTCATGCAAAAGGAAGCCCGAATTGCTTGTAATCCCATCGCCTCACCCTTAATGATGAATTTGAAAACAACAGACGAAAGGTTATCAAAGAGAGCGAAGAATTCAACAGAAGCACTCAGTTAAAGGACTCCAACTCAACAACATTAAGAAGCTCAAAGCCAAAGCCACCTTGTTTAGCCTGTGGAGATGAAGCACATGGTGTTGCTAAATGCTCAGCCTTTGTAGCCAAAACTATGGACGAAAAAAGAGCCTTTATTCATGAACATCATTTATGCTTTGGATGCTTGGGAAAGGGCCACTCTGCCAAAGACTGTAAAAGGCGACATACCTGCAACACCTGCGGTGGACGTCATCCCACCCGCTTGCACCAAGAGAATGTAAGACCTGCAGAAATGCCAAGTAATGCTGCCACAGGAGACCGTGTAAACGACAAAGTTCACAAAGTCATGTCCCATGCTTTAACTCAACATGCTTCTGCCACATCCAGCATCGTTCCAGTCCTCGTGTCTTCAACAACAGAGCCCCGGAGGGAAATACTCACCTATGCTCTTCTTGACACTCAGAGTGACTCCACATTTATGCTAGAAGATTTGGCGATGGAGTTAAACGTGAAAACTCGGCCGGTACAGCTTAAAGTAAGCAGCACAATGACAGCCGTGAATACAGTCCTAGCAAGTAAAACTGCCAGCGGTCTTCAGGTGCGGGGGCTTAACTCCGAGGCACATATTCAAATACAGCAGGCTTATGCACGACTTCACACCAGTTGATAAGTCCCATACCCCAACAAAGAATACAGCTCTTAAGTGGCCTCACCTCAACCATCTAACCAACAAGTTGCCTCCACGTCAAGACTGTGAAGTGGGACTCCTCATCGGCTACGACTGCCCTTCAGCTCTAGCTCCCCTAGAGGTCATCATGGGTAGCGAGAATGAACCTTTTGCTCAACGAACTGCACTCGGCTGGAGCATTATAGGGTCGGCCAACCCTCACTTGGATAGGCAGAGCAGCCATAGTTTTGTGCATCGTGTTGCAGTTAAAGAGTTACCTGTGCCTGCTGCTACAGATGTGTTGAAGGTTTTGGAGTCAGATTTCAATGAAAGGAACTACGAAGGCAAGTATGTGTCTCAGGATGATGTACGCTTCATACAGTTTCTGAGTGATAATATCAAACAAGAAGAAGATGGACACTATCCGATGCCCCTCCCCTTTAAAAATGACACCCCACCATCACTGCCAAACAACAAAAGGCTAGCTACTGTTCGGCTGCAACACCTGAAAAGGAAGTTATCTGCAAATAAACAATATCATGACCAATATACCGCCTTCATGGAAGAGATGATCAGCAAAGGTGATGCAGAGCGAGCCCCTGCAGCTTCAGAGGGAGAAAGTGTCTGGTATATCCCTCACCACGGGTTGTATCGCCCAAGGAAGCCAAACAAGCTAAGAGTTGTTTTTGATTGTTCGGCAAGGTTTAATGGTATCTCACTGAATGATACCTTACTTACTGGTCCTGATTTAATTAATTCAATGGTGGGAGTGTTGTGTTGCTTCAGAAGAGAGGAGGTGGCCGTGATCTGTGACATAGAAAAATGCTTTCATCAATTCCGTGTTTCTGTGGGAGGTGTTAAATTCGAAAATGTAAGTATATCAAATGACAGTTCATCTCTTCGGGGCCGCATCCTCACCCGGATGCGCTAACTTTGGTCTGAAGTATCTGGCACAGCAATACAAAGCTATCCATCCCGCAGCATCAGCTTTTGTTGAAAGGAACTTCTATGTCGATGATGGGTTAATCAGTGTGCCAACTGTCCAAGAGGCCAAAGAACTGATTGTTGAGGCACAGGAGCTGTGTGATCGTGCAGGCCTAAGATTACACAAATTCAATTCAAACAACAAAGATGTTCTCTCCTGTGTAGCCCTTTCAGAAAGAGCGGAATCGACGGACCCTTTAAAACTGAATTCTGAGGCAGCATCAGAAGGACACGTACTTGGCATTCAGTGGTCAATGGTGAGCGACTCCTTTAGCTTCAACATCAATGCAAAAGAGCATCGTCCAACTCGTCGTGGTCTCTTGTCTGTTGTGGCCTCTTTGTATGATCCACTTGGGTTCGTGGCTCCTTTCACCCTGAGTGGAAAATGCATTCTACAGGAGCTGTGTCACAAAGGCATCGGATGGGATGATCCAATCCCTGAGCACCTGAGTTCACGGTGGGAGGAATGGAAAAACGGCTTTAAATCACTAAAGGACATTATCATACCCAGATGTTGTCACCCTCCAAACTTTGGTAACATTGTAAGCACTGAATTACACCATTTTTCAGATGCCAGTTGTACAGGATATGGTTCGTGCTCCTACCTGCGATACAAAAATGACAGGAATGAGATTCATTGTTGTCTAGTCATGGCCAAAGCAAGGGTCGCACCCTCAAAGATCACAAGCATCCCGAGATTGGAACTCTCAGCTGCAGTAACATCAGCCAGGATGAGCGCCATGTTAAAGGAAGAAATTCAGGTGAAAATAGACAAAGAATGGTTCTGGACTGACTCACAAGTTGTGTTGGCTTACATAAATAATGAGGCACGAAGGTTCCATGTGTTTGTGGCAAATCGAGTTCAACTTATCAGAGAAAAAACTGATCCAAATAACTGGCACTATGTTGACACAACACAAAACTCCGCTGATCTTGCCTCTAGGGGTCTTCGTGCTGCAGACATCCCTTCAGCTGGCTGGTAATCTGGTCCTAAGTTTCTATGGGAACTGGAAGTGCTCCCAACGCCCAAACCCCCTATTGAGCTGCTTGTTGGTGACCCTGAGTTAAAGTCAGTTCATGTGTCTGCAATAAACGTCAATGAACATGCAGACATTCTGAGTCGACTGGAGAGGTTCTCTACCTGGACTACACTCATTAAGGTGATCGCAAGAATAAAGAGACTCGGGTCAAAGCTCAAGTATGTCGACCTTGTGAATGCAGTGGAACGTAACAGAGCTGCTGAGGACGTTTTTAAGCTACTGCAGCAGCAGGCCTTTCCAAATGAGCTAAAGGTTCTTCAAGGAAAGCCCCAGGGAGCCAGTCTTCCAAAGTCAAGTCCTCTTTTTACTCTCGATCCCGTCCTGGAGGGAGGGCTCCTTCGTGTTGGTGGAAGGCTTAAAGGATCAACCATCCGTGAAGAGCAAAAGCACCCCATTATTCTCCCTAAAGACAGCCACATCACCAAGTTGATCTTGTCCCACTTCCACAGTCAAGTCGGCCACCAAGGTCGAAATCAAACCCTGATGGAGCTCAGAGTCAACGGGTTGTGGGTAATGGGTGGGAGCAAAACAGTTGCCAAGTTGATCTACAAGTGTGTGCAGTGCCGTAAGCAAAGGAGACCAGCGGAAGAACAAAAAATGTCCAGTCTCACCGAAGAACGCTGTGAAATCTCAGCTCCATTTACATTCTGTGGAATGGATTGTTTTGGTCCTTTTGTTGTGAAGAATGGTCGTAAGGAGATCAAGAGATACGGGCTGATCATCACATGTCTGTCTTCCCGAGCTGTCCATATCGAGATGCTCGATGACTTGTCCACTGATGCCTTTATCAACGCCTCAAGGTGCTTTATTAGCCTGAGAGGAGCAGTATCTCAACTTCGTTGTGATCAAGGCACGAACTTTGTTGGCGCCAGCAATGAGTTCAAAGAGGCTCTTAACCAATGTGACATCAGAGCACTTGAGGCCTTCCTGGCAGACAAGCAGTGTGAGTTTAAGTTTAATGCTCCTTCAGCCAGTCATGCAGGTGGCATTTGGGAGTGGCAAATACGCACCATTCGCAATGTCCTGAATGTTACTATTGCCCAGTGTCCAGGAAGACTTTGTGACGCATCGCTCAGAACCTTGTTTTATGAATCGATGTCTATTGTAAACAGCCGACCTCTCAATGTTGACGGAATCAATGATCCAAAGTCACTCGAGCCTTTAACCCCAAATCATCTCATCTTGATGAAGTCCAAGATCGCTTCTCCACCTCCTGGAAACTTCGTAAAGGAAGATCTGTACGCCAGGAAAAGATGGCGTCGAGTACAGTACTTAACCTAACAATTCTGGAGCAGATGGAAGAAGGAATACCTTCTGAACCTCGCCTTAAGACAAAAGTGACATGTGCCTCGGCGCAACGTGAAGGTGAATGACATTGTCATTATCAAGGAGGATACTCTTCCAAGAAGTCAGTGGCACTTGGGACGAGTGGTTGAAACCATAGAAGGGCCTGATAGATTGGTTCGCCGGGTCAAGGTTCAAGTTGGAGAGCGCAAGGCGGCAACAAATAACTGTCCTTCAAAACCCTTAATTATCGAACGACCCATTCAAAACCTAGTCCTTTTACTTGAAAGTGATTAATCTATCTAATGTGTTTGAAAAGAACCACTCAGATCAGACATGATATAATGATTTAACTGGTTATGTTGATGACCAGCAGAGTTGTGGCCAATTTTAAAATCACGTGTGTAATTTTTGTTTTGTTTGGTTTAAGTTGTTAATTGCAACATGATTTGGTGGGAGTGTAAATGGACAGCTTTCTCCAAATTTGTTATGTCCTGTTCATGGTGCGGGGTTTGGCGCACCCCGGAAAGGGGTAAACGAAAATTTAAATGGTGACGTCACACGCCAGTTTGCTACAAGTCGCTTGCTAGTCATGCACCGAGCATGTTAGGAAGAGAGTAGAGAAATTCAAAGTAAGTAATTGTTTCTTGTGCTGTTTTTAAGTCATTGGTGTAAACACAACCTTTATATGAGCGTGTTTTTATTTGTTATTTGTTTCCAACTGTTACCAAGTGCGGTTCGGCCCGAAGTCGGGTACCTGTTGCCGTTGCTTGAGTGAGGCCTGTAAACGTCCAGTCCGTAACGTCCAGTTTGCACCCTTGGTAGGCGGAGAGAGGTATGTGGCATTGTATTAGTGGCGTGTTTTCTTTTGTACTGAATTGCTTTGTGTAACATGTTGGCCCAGTCATTTTAACGGTGTGTATGGTTTTAAGCTAATGTGACAAATGTGTGAATCTTTGTGCTTATTTGATGTTATCGTGATACTGTGTTATGTGTTTTATAGTTTCACGGTACTCTGGAAGAAATAAAATCGTACCAGTCGAACTCAACGCTGTGTTTCTTGATGCCAAAGGGCCGTTACATTGTACGTGTCTGAAAACGCACAGAACCTGGAAATAGAGGGTTTCTCACCAAAAAAGACATGGGTGAAATACCTATTTTAAGACTCTTAAGTGTTTGCAGACATGTACAACGAATATTTTTAAACTATAACGTTTTTAATGAAATCATGTTTCTCTTGAGGAGAAAATGCGTTTAAAGCAATAAAACGATTCACTGTGTCTGGCATTTTGACCAAGCTACCAGCAAGCTAAACAATGATCAGAACTAGTGAAATTACACATTGAAATTGGGTGAAAACACGTAAATCTTAAGGATGTGTTGCAGACTTGTTGAATAGATTCATTTGTGTTTGTTTGTTTGTTTGTTTGAAATTGTGGTTTTCTTGTCGAGAAAATGCGTTTAACGCGATAAAACGATTTAGCGCTTTATGCATATGGACTAGGTTACCAAATGTAAAAAAATTGAAATAATGAAGCCGGGAGTAGTTTTTACTGTGTAAAACACTTTCTCTGCCAGAATATGCGTTTTTTAAAAAAGCCATTTTGACATGGCGAGAGATTCATTTTCTGTGAGAAAATGCATTTAAAAGGAGGGATTTCATCAGAAACGCTAAAAATACATATTGCACGTGTCTGAAAACGCACAGAACCTTGAAATAGAAGGTTTCTCATCAAAAAACACATGGGTAAAAAAACCTATTTTAAGGCTCTGAGTGTTTGCAGACATGTATGTAATATTCTCTAGAATATAATAGCCCGTTTGGCTATAAGGTTGATGTGATACAAGCACTCCTATTGGCTGTTAAGTTAGCTGCAAGCTGATTGGTCCATCTGACGCATGAGGACGCAGGGGAACCACATAATCGTCAGTCTATGTTTAGCACTCAGACGAGTCAGTACTGCTGAGCTAGCTACTGTATGATTGTAACCGTCACCGTTGAAATAAAGACACTGAGCTATAAAGTCGTCGTCGGATCCGTCCGTATAGACAGAAAGTCAGACATGGTGTCAAAGTAAAAGCGTGAAAAGGAGAAGAAAGAAGAAACAGAAAAGTCAGAATGGACGTCCCTGGAGTTCCTGCACCCCGCATGGACTGGGAAGCTAGCAGTCTGCCCGAAGCATGGCGCAAGTTTCAACTGCACGTCGAATTGATGTTTTCTGGACCTTTAAAGAGGAAATCGGAGGAAGAAAAATGCAGCTACCTACTGATTTGGGTAGGAGAAAATGGACGGGACATTTGGAATACATGGACGCTCTCAGAAGCGGAAGGGAAGCTGTTGGAAACATACTACGGTCGTTTTGAACGGTATGTAAAACCCAAAGCAAATGTGATCTTCGCGCGCTGTAAGTTCAATGGAAGGGCACAGGCAGCTAGCGAGCCTTTCGAACAGTTTGTGACTGATTTGAGACTGCTTGTGAAGGACTGTAATTATAGAGAGAGTGAAGAGATCAGAGACCGTATCGTTTTCGGAGTTCATTCACCGAGAGTGAGAGAGAGAAACTACTGAACATCGGTTCCGAGCTAACATTGGAAAACGCAATAGACGTTGCTAGGTCTCATGAACTATCACAAGCATAGCTCAAAACCATTGCTAGCACCAGCACGGGCACGCGCGAACAGGCTGTGCATGCAATCGGTCGGGATGCAACAAAGAAGAAGCATTGGAAAAGGCGCGAGGACGACACAAAATGGCGCGCAGCGTCAGACAATGCCTCATGGAGAGGGGGAGACAGCAACCGCAGTAAAGGATGCAAATACTGTGGGAACAAGACTCACAGTGGAAACGAAACCTGCCCAGCAAAAGGCAAGCAATGCAACAGCTGCAGCAAATGGAACCATTTCGCTAAAGTGTGTCTCTCCAGACCAGGACAAGGCGTACACACTGTGGAGGAAAATGAGTCTGACAGATGCTCAGACAATGAAGAACTGTTCATCGACGCATTGACACAAGGTAAAGACAGTAAAAATATGGATCAAGTTTTCGCTGATATGCAAGTAGGTCCAAACAAAAACACAGTCAGTTTTAAAGTAGACACTGGGTCCTCAGCTAATGTCATTCCCACACAAGCTTTCAGAAGACTGGGAATACAGAGTGCATTGCAGCCCTCCACTCGCCCGCTATATGGCTATGGTGGTGAGCGGCTCGTCGTTCAAGGTAAATGTGATCTGAAATGCCAGTACAAAGGCACTCAGTCAATGTTGAAGTTCTACGTTGTTGACACACAGGCACCACCTGTGCTAGGATTAAAAGCATCCCTAGACTTTGGACTGATCAAGCTCATACTGTCTGTATCCAACACGTCCGAGGTATCACTCATTGAGGAATACTCAGATGTTTTCAAAGGAATAGGACTGTTTCCTGGTGAATGCATAATCCACGTTGACCCAAATGTAACACCTGTGGTCCACCCACCGAGGCGCGTTCCAGTAGCCTTACACGGCCGTCTCAAAGAGGAGCTACAGAACATGGAGAAGCAGGGCTCGAGAGTGCGCCCAAAATTTTTAAGAGTGCGACTGAAAAAAATTCTAGGTCGCACTGGTGCACCCGATGCTGCTCGGGTGAACACTGAAATCTCTTTCGCAAGCGCAGCATCTCTCTGTGTTCTCCTGATGGTATCTTGGTCTAAACCAATAAGAGACAGAGCTCGGGCGGGTCCTTGTCTCTGATTGGCTGTGGTCCTTTTCACTGCTCTAAGTAGTGTCAGTTCAAAAAATGCGAGCGACCTGAGCAGGCTGAGCGCCAGAGAACTTGAACGGGAAAATAATAGCCTATAGGTCTACGCGACAAAACGAGTGAAAATGAAGAGAGGTAGAGCCATTGAAAGTTTTTTCATTAAAAAACGAAACCTGAGTCTGCGGTGGTGTAGCGGTCTAAGCATCGGCTTTGTGTCGATGCAGTTGCCCACTGGGGACTAGGGTTCGCGCCCCATTCTAGTCAGATCCGACTATGGCCGGACTCGATGAAGCAGCAATCATTGGCAACGCTGTCTTCGGGAGGGGGGAGGAGTCGGCTTGTGTTCGTCACGTGAATGCGTCTCTGTGTGTGTCAGAAAAAACAGTGATTCGGCCTGGAGTCGTCTTGTCACGAAAATGGGGAGGCGGTCTCCTTCGAGACTGCCGGCCGGAGAGATGCAGTTGGCGAACGCATGCAGTACGAGGGTGGGTGTTTGAATTAAAACAGGGATCGATTGGCCACTAAATTGGGAGAAAAAACTGAAAAATCTGAAATTTTTTTTAAAAAACGAAACCTACTCCTTCAACCAGCCCTACTGTCACTCCACCCATCTCATCTACCGAGAGTGGGCCTACATCCAGCCAAGACACGGAGCCCTCGGCCTTGGGTGACGGTCCCTGGGAGAATGCCAAGCCCCGGTCCTTCTGTGATAACATCAGACTCGGAACCAGAGGAGACAATCGAGTCTGAGATAGAGCCCGGCCCCGAGAGTCAAATCAAAAAGCCCAAAATATATTCTTTCAGGCGTGACTGGTTAAAATAATTTCCCTGGCTGAGGTATGACAAAGAACGGAACGCAATGCACTGCGTTTACTGTCGGGAGTGTGGTCAGAGTATGGCCGGTAATAGTGCATTCGTCGGAGAGTCGACAACGTTTCGGATCGAGAGATTAAAAAAGCATAACTTGTCCAAAAAGCATACTACATGCCGTGACAAGTGTATAAATACAGTGGCTCCTCTCCCAGCTGCATTTCAGCGTCAGGCTGTATTGATCAGGTCCTCGGAGGAATCAGAAATGATCATAAAATTCAATGTCGCACACAACATCGCGAAGGAGGAAATGCCGTTCACAAAATTTAAGTCAGAGATTATTCTAATGAAGAAAAACTGCTTAAATGTCAACCCAACCTACAGCAATGACAAGGCATGCGCGCAATTTATTGGTGTAATAGCCGACACATTGAAAAATAAGACAGCTGCGGACGTTGGAAACGCCACGTATACGTCATTTATGATTGACGGCGACACAGACGTCTCTACAAAGGAGTGCGTGATTATCTACAGCCGCATTTTGCGGAAAGGGAGGCCGGTCAACATATTAATTGGACATGTCGAGGTGGCGCACGGACATGCACAAGGTAAGTTTGAAGGCCCAGAGCCACATTACAGCATGAGACATAACGAAATAGAAATCTTAAGAAAATTGTATAGTATTCCTAAATATTATTAAAAATGTACAGACAGAAGTAGGCTAAGATCACAAAGTTTTCCATTTGCAGTCTATAGGCTAGTGACCAAAATGATCTTTTTATTCTTTCGGAATAAATGCTGCCACAAAGCAAGCATTTGCTGCGCTTGGGCATCAGTGTGCAGATTGGCTGGGGAAAACGGTTGCTCTGGGTGCTGATGGTGCTGCAGTTAACCTAGGCCACAAGGGGGGCGTCATAGCCCTTTTACAAAGAGATGCTGGAGATTTAATTGTGCCCTTTCACTGTATGCCTCACAGGTAGGCCTAATTACGTATATAGGCTTTTGTGCATGTTCTCATATCAATGTATCTATTGATATCTACACTCACTGGCCACTTTATTAGGTACACCTTGCTAGTACCGGGTTAGACCCCCTTTTGCCTTCAGAACTGCCTTAATCCTTCGTGGCATAGATTCAACAAGGTACTGGAAACATTCCTCAGAGAGTTTGGTCCATATTGACATAATAGCATCACGCAGTTGCTGCAGATTTGTCGGCTGCACATCCATGATGCGAATCTCCCGGTCCACCACATCCCAAAGGTGCTCTATTGGATTGAGATCTGGTGACTGTGGAGGCCATTTGAGTACAGTGAACTCATTGTCATGTTCAAGAAACCAGTCTGAGATGATTCGAGCTTTATGACATGGCGCGTTATCCTGCTGGAAGTAGCCATCAGAAGATGGGAACACTGTGGTCATAAAGGGATGGACATGGTCAGCAACAATACTCAGGTAGGCTGTAGCGTTGACACGATGCTCAATTGGTACTAAGGGGCCCAAAGTGTGCCAAGAAAATATCCCCCACACCAATTACACCACCACCACCAGCCTGAAGCGTTGATACAAGGCAGGATGGATCCATGCTTTCATGTTGTTGACGCCAAATTCTGACCCTACCATCCGAATGTCGCAGCAGAAATTGAGACTCATCAGACCAGGCAACGTTTTTCCAATCTTCTATTGACCAATTTTGGTGAGCCTGTGCGAATTGTAGCCTCAGTTTCCTGTTCTTAGCTGACAGGAGTGGCACCCGGTGTGTGTGGTGTATTGGATCGAGCACTCGGTGCTCGATTGTGTTGGACTGTCACCACTACTGAGTTCTGTAATACACTGGTCGAGCCTAGTAGTGTGTGATGTCTCCGTCAGTAAAGATCAGACTTGTGCCGCATCCTCGTCTCTGTGTACTTATATATATTAGTGATTAAGTTAATAACCCACGGATAGTAACACTACAATAGTGTACATAAGAGAAGTCACAACATGGTGTCAGAAGACGGAGTTACGGTATAATTCGAGGGCGGTACTTCGAGTTCGCTGGTAGCTGAGGCAGCTAGCTAACAAGTGCTAGCCTGCGCACAAATATGGAACAGTTCAAGCCGCCACCACCGCTGATACTTACCGGGAATGTCGCAGAAAACTGGAGAAGATGGGAACAGCGTTTCCAGCTGTACATGACCGCTTCAGGTGCGTTGGATAAGGAAGAGACGGTTAAAATAGCCATTCTGCTTCACACCATCGGCGAGGAGGCGCTAGAAGTGTATGACACACTCACCATCATCCCAGAAGGAGACGACGAATCGAAGGAGGACGTTCTGAAAGCCTTCAAGGACTACTGCAGCCCTCTGAAGAACGTCGTGTTCGAACGCCATCAATTCTGGTCGCACACGATGTCAGCAGGAATATCGGTGGACAGATTCATCACAGAGCTGCGCCAGAAGAGCAAAGACTGTGAGTTTGGCAGACATGAAGATGACATGATAAGGGATAAATTAGTGTTCAGCATAAATGATGCCCGTTTGAAAGAAAGACTGTTACGTGATAATGAGCTTACTTTGCGCAGGGCCGTAGAGATCTGTAGATCAGCCGAGCTCGCTAAGTCACAAATACAAGCGATGCAGACGTCACATGTTGTCCAAGACGCCTCAGTGGAGGCATTGAAAAAAGCAACAGGGCAAACGCGCACGGGAAGCTGGAACAAGAACAAAACGAGCAGCAAGAGGCATGTAGCAACAACTCTCTGCCACAAGTGTGGAAATAAACATGAGCCCCGTCAATGCTCAGTTTATGGTGCAGTGTGCCACAAATGTGGTAAGAACAATTATTTTTCCAAAGTGTGTAAATCAAGCACTGAAAAAAGCGGCAATTACAAGACAAAGACAGTGCATAATCTAGAAAGTGAAATTGATTCCTTATATATAGGCATGATTGGAAAATACAAAAACAAAGCAGCCCACCAAGCTAAAGGCACTGTATGGCGTGAAACAGCCACGGTCAGAGGCATAGCAATTAACTTCAAGTTGGACACAGGCGCCGATGCAAATGTGCTTCCTATGCGCGTATTCCGGCAGCTACCAGGTCCCGTTCAGTTACGGCCCACAAAGACTGTGCTGATTGCTTTTGGTGGTGCACGACTACCCTCAGATGGTGTTGCATCTCTAGATTGCCGCACGTCTAAGCATACGGCTATATTGGACTTCCATGTGTCTAGCCGAGCTGGCAAGCCAATCCTGGGTGGAGATGCGTGTGAAGAGCTGCAGCTGGTGAGAAGAGTCGAGGCGCTTGCAGTGGAGTCCCCACAACCAGCAAAACCTCCGGCCACCAAAGAGGAGCTGCTGCAGAGGTATGCGGAGGTCTTCACAGGATTAGGCGAATTTCCTGGAGTTCATCACATACACATTGACCCCAGCGTCACGCCTGTGATTCACGCGTGCAGGAACGTACCACTCTCCATCATGGACTCACTAAGAGAAACACTCACAGACTTGCAGAACAGGAAAGTCATAACTCCTGTCAATGAACCTACAGAATGGGTGAACAGTCTTGTTGCCACAAAGAAAAAAAATGGTGCGTTAAGGGTATGTTTGGATCCTTGCAACCTGAATGAGGCAGTCAAGCGTCAACACTACTCCATTCCTACACCGGAAGACGTGCGCAGCAGGCTAACAGGAAAATCCATCTTCTCCGTCCTAGATGAAAAGGATGGATACTGGCAGATCAAGCTAGATGAGCCGTCGTCTAAGCTATGCACCTTCAACACGCCGTGGGGCCGATTCTGCTTCCTCAAACTCCCATTCGGGATCAAATCGGCCAGCGAAGTGTTTCAACAAAAGAACTGCGAGACCTTCGGCGATATCCCAGGTGTGTACATTATAGCAGACGACATGATCATCGCAGCGTCATCAGAGCGGGAACACGATGAAATCCTGCAAAAAGTAATGGAGAGAGCCAAGACCGCACATGTGAAATTTAACAGGGACAAGATCCAGTTTAAAGTTGATGCTGTAAAGTGCATGGGACACGTCATCACGGCAGCAGGACAGAGAGCTGACGACACAAAGATCAAAGCGATTGTCGACATGCCAACCCCGGAAGACAAACAAAGTCTCCAACGTCTGCTGGGAATGACAAAATTCCTAGCGCAATACATACCAAACGAAGCCTCACTCACGGCACCCCTCAGACAGCTGCTCAAGAAGGATGTAGCGTGGCAATGGTGCCCGCACCACAGCTCAGCGCTAAAGGCACTAAAGACCACCCTCACACAAGCTCCTGTGCTGAGATACTACGATCACAAGCAGCCTCTCACTCTACAAGCAGACTCCTCAAAGGATGGACTGGGAGCCTGTCTGATGCAGGACGACCGCCCAGTGTGCTATGCCTCACGAGTGCTCACCGACACAGAAAAGAGGTACGCACAGATAGAGTTGCTCGCTATAGTGTTTGCTGCTAAGAGATTCCACCAGTATGTCTACGGCAGACCAGTAACTGTCCAGTCCGATCATAAGCCTCTGGAGGTCATCATGCGCAAGCCACTGAGCAAAGCACCTGCGCGGCTGCAAGGTATGCTTTTACAACTGCAGAGGTATGATCTGAGTGTAACATACACACCAGGCAAGCACATGTACATTGCCGACACACTCTCGCGCTACAGCTAGCAGAGAAGGTGACCATATTGATGAAAACCCTTGTGATGAGAGAGTTGTGTATGCCTTGGATGCCACAGATGCCTTGAGCGAGGAAACACTCGGCCAATTAAAGAAAGCAACGGCAGCAGATAGCGTGCTGCAAGCTGTGTGTGAGAAACACAAGAAAGGCTGGCCCATGAAAAAGAAAAGTTTGGACAGAAAACTACACGCCTATTGGGCAGTAAAGGACATTATAAGCATGGAAGATGACATTGTCTTGGTCGGAGACAAAATCATCATACCCCAGAGCTTCAGGAGCACGATTTTGGAGAAGCTGCATCTTGCACACCAAGGAGTGCAGCGCACAAAAGCCAGAGCAAGAAAGTCTCTCTACTGGCCTGGCATAGCACGAGATATAGAGGCAATGGTGGAAAAGTGCGTGCAATGCCAGCAGCTACACCCCAAACAGCAGGCTGAGCCACTTATGCCGCATCAGGTCCCAGAACTGCCATGGATGAAAGTCGGAGCGGACATCTTCGAGCTACATGGTCAGTCATACCTGTTGTTAGTTGATTACCTAACCAAATATCCTGAAGTGCTCAACATATCTGACAAAACAGCATACACAGTAATCCAGAAGATGAAGTCTGTGTTTGCCAGACACGGGATTCCTAGGGAGATAGTGAGTGACCATGTCCCATTTGCCAGCTATGAGATGAAGTCATTTGAAGCTTCATGGGAGTTCAAGCTCACACACTCCAGCCCAGGTTTTCCCTCTTCAAATGGCATGGCTGAGAGAGCCATAAAGACAGTGAAACATGCACTGAAGAAGGCAATGCAGACCGGCACTGACCCACATCTGGTGCTGCTGTCACTGAGGAACACACCGGTGACAGGACTGGACGTATCACCTGCACAAATGTTGATGGGGAGAGTTCTACGAAGCACACTTCTGTGCTCCAGTGCTGTGCTGACACAATCAGTCCCACAGCACATTCGCAGCAAGATCCGGAACCTGCAGTTCCGCCAAAAACAACATTACGACCAGTGTGCAAAGCCCCTGCCAGTGTTGACCCCAGGAGACACCGTACACATGCAAACACGGCACGGCTGGGAGCCTGCCATTGTCATCTGACAGCGAGATGAACCACGGTCCTACACTGTGCAGACACCAGCTGGGAGGATGCAAAGAAGGAACAGGCGACATCTGAGGAAGATACATCCGAGCCTATTCAGAGACACGGACAGTGATGAACATTTTGACTCAGAGGTACAACCCTCACAAGCGCCTGTGCCAGTCGACTCACCACCACATGACCTGCCACCACACGACCCTCCTCCGGTGACTACAGGCAGTACACCCACATGCTACACAAAGTGCGGCAGAGCAGTTAGGTGCCCTGCCAGATACAATGACTAACCTCAGGGTTCTTTTGTGTGATCATTCAAGTGTTTAGTAAGAAAAAAAAGAAAAAAAGGTGAAACAAAGAGTACAAGGTGTGTTTAACCTGAAATGTTGCAAGATTGCTGAATGATCAAAATGTTTACATGCTAACCACCAGAATGTGAAAAGGAAATGGTTTATGTTGTTTAATGAGAGTCATCTGTCATTTAAAAAAAACATGCTGTATTAATCATTGAAGTATGCAAGTAGAAAAGACTTGTTCAGTGTTAATGCCATAGTGTTAATGGTTCGGTAAAGGGTCTACTGTTGAAGCAACTGATGAGTAGGCCACATCTCAGTTGGAAAAGAGGGATGTGGTGTATTGGATCGAGCACTCGGTGCTCGATTGTGTTGGACTGTCACCACTACTGAGTTCTGTAATACACTGGTCGAGCCTAGTAGTGTGTGATGTCTCCGTCAGTAAAGATCAGACTTGTGCCACATCCTCGTCTCTGTGTACTTATATATATTGGTGATTAAGTTAGTAACCCATGAATAGTAACACTACAATAGTGTACATAAGAGAAGTCACAACAGTGTGGTTTTCTGCTGCTGTAGCCCATCTGCCTCAAGGTTCGACGTGTTGTGCGTTCAGAGATGCTCTTCTGCATACCTCGGTTGTAATGAGTGGTTATTTGAGTTACTGTTGCCTTTCTATCAGCTCGAACCAATCTGGCCATTCTCCTCTGATCTCTGGCATCAACAAGGCAGTGTATTTGGACAGTGAGTGTATTTGTTAATTGTGATGTATCTTTACAGATTGGTATTGGCTATGTTGTCAGTTCAGAGGGACAGTGCTATGATTGGTCAAGTATATGATCTGCTACATTTGGTATGGAAGACCTACCATTTTAGTCCAAAATCAACAAGGGAGCTGAAGGCCATTGCAGCAGACCTGGGAGTGAATGCCCTAGTCCCCGGAGGGGTTAAAGGAACACGATGGCTTCCACATGTCTCCAGGGCCCTGGAGACATTCCTCAAACCTGGACAGAATGGCCATGGCTAGTTCACTGCAGTCTACTGTCATATGGACCATTTGGCAGGGTCCTTTGCCAATGCAGATATTGCAGGCCGAGCCAGAAAGGTCAGTGGATTTCCACTGGAAATGTACTAAATTAGTGCCATTTTAACTTCAGTAATTTTCCCTGCCCAGAAGGTTGTATATTCATGTTGAAGACTATATGAATATACAGTATGCTCTGTATGATACAGGTCAATAAATCAATGGAAGATGGCACTTTTGTGGCTTTTTGTCACTTTCTGGCTGATGTTTTTGCTGGAATAACCAAGTTTTTAGTCTCCTACTTCAGAAAAATGAGACCATCCTACCACAGGTAAGGGAGATGAAATGGGATTTAATTTTTGATTATGTTTGTTAATAGCTTCAGCTGTATTTATTAAAGTGCTTGATATGTCTATACAGGCTGTTTGTGCTCTTGAAAATCTGCTGGTGACCACAGAGGTGATGGCTACAAGACCTAAGCCTGGGGGCAGACTGTCACAGTTCAATGGCTGACTTTAGGCTTCAGAGGGGGCAGCAGGAGGATATGCCACTCTACAAATTCCAGGTACATTTGTGGGTTTGTTTCTTATATAAGAATATATATATATATATATATATATATATATATATATATATATATATATATATATATATTTAAAATATCTAACTCACAATTTGTGTTTATGCTTTACGTCCCACACAGACAGTTGCACTCAGTGGGGAAGTCTCTAAGCTGGCAGGGGATGGTGGTGCTGCTATCACCAAATTACAAAGAGCAATGGAGGCAACAATCAAATCTAAAGTCAAACACTTGAAAGCAAAAATTCTGTAGCCTCCTAGGCAAGTGTACTCCCGTGTCTTATGAACACATTGATAGATTAGAAATGTATGTTAATCATTTTTATTAAAATGTATTTATCATTCCAATAGGAGAGGATGCTACCCAATCTGCTGCAAGCAAGGCTGTCAAATGCTTCAATATATTTAATCACGATAGCTGGCCAGAAGACCAAGAGGAGTTAGTGGACCATGGTGCTGATGACCTTGAATTCCTCTTGGATCACTTCTCCCCTGTTCTCACAAGGTAGCATAATGGACCACTACCCAAGGGTATGTAGTAGTGCTGATAGCAATCATGTTAATTTAAACACTGATTGGCTGTTTATTCCATATCAGTTTAAGAAATGGTGTTAACACTGAGTTGGCAATGAGGAGTTTGTGGGCCTGAAGCTGTTGATTGCCAGGATGTCCAAGGACAAGACCTACCTCAGCCTTTGGGAGCTAATGTTAACTAGAGAGCCATACTGTTCAGAGTACAAGGTTTTACTCTTTTTCTTTTTAATAACATTTTGATATCAATATGTTAACGTTGACATCAAAACCAAATTTAACAGCTTGTACAGCCCTATGAGAATGTTTGAATGTGTTTTGTATATTTTTCAGAATATACTGAACCTCGTCCACATTCTGCTCGTCCTCCCAGTGTCATCTGCTGTGTGTGAGAGAGGATTCTCTTCACAGAAGAGAATCAAATCAGATGTTAGAGCATCACTCCACATAGACACAGTGGAAGACGTGATACGAATCAGTTTAGAGGGGCCCAGTTTGGAGGATTTTGATGCTAGGGAGAGTGTGGCTAGTTGGTTTAGCCAAGGACAAAGGGCTAGAAGGCCAAATTACAGGTGTTGGCCATCTGAGGGACACGTGGCAGCAAGCGGAGACCTTCTATAAGACTTTGAAGGACTTGAGCACTTTTTATTTTAACATGTTTTATTTTACTTGAAATGTTTAAATCTAACGTTCAATTTCAGTTCATTGAAGCACTTTAAGCACAAACACTTTTATTTGGAAATGTTTAAATGTTTTAAATGTTCAATTTAAGCTCAGTGTAGCACTTTAAACACTTTATTTTCTTTATATATTCTTCATATATATATATATATGTATATTCTTTATAGTGTTTAAAATAAAGACAAGCTTTTTCTACACCTTATCGTTTTAAAAAATTATTCACATTATATGACAGAAGAGTGATAAAAAGGAGACATTTTGGTGTTAAAGGCGACGCAATGAAAAATGTGGGTGCACCTAAATTTTGTGCTGGTGCGCCTAAAAAAAAAAGTTAGGCGCACCAGTGCAACCAGTGCAAAAAGTTAGTGTAGAGCCCTGAGAAGCAACAGATTATTGTGAAAGTCACCGAACCGACTGAATGGGTCAACTCAATGGTGGCAGCAGAAAAGCCACGCACAGGAAAGTTCAGAGTGTGCCTCGACCCGAAGGACCTGAACAAGGCTGTGAAACGACCTCATTATCCTCTACCTACCCTTGACGACATCACCTCCAAACTGGCAGGGGCCTGCTATTTCAGTGTCACGGATGCTCGCTCAGGGTACTGGGCGATAAAACTCGCAGAAGAGTCGTCCAAGTTGACAACATTCAACACGGTTTTCGGAAGATACCGTTTCCTTCGTCTACCTTTTGGGTTGATCTCCGCCCAGGACGAGTTTCAACGGAAGGTTGATGAGACCTATGAAGGTCTACAAGAAGTCACAGCCATAGTGGATGATGTCCTCGTATATGGAAAGAGCAAGGAGGAGCACGACAGCAACCTCCGAGCCATGTTGCAGCGCTCCAGAGAGCGAGGAGTGAAACTCAACCCGGAGAAGAGCACAATCTGCACCACCGAGGTCAGCTATTTCGGGCATCGCATCACAAAGGATGGAGTCAAGCCTGACCCAGCCAAGATTGCAGCTGTGAGAGACATGGAGTCACCCAAGGACAAGGGTGAGTTGGAGACAATCTTCGGTATGGTTAACTATCTGTCCAAGTTTGCCCCGATACTCTCAGACATCAACGCACCCATGCGTCACCTGCTGAAGGAGTCAAGTGAATTCAGATGGGATGCGCAACATGACGAAGCTTTCAGGAAGATGAAAGAAGTGATCACATGCGAACCAGGACCAGTCTTAGCCTACTATGACCCTGGTAAAGAGCTCAGACTACAAGTCGACGCATCGAAGCCCATCGGATATGCATCCAAATCGCTAAATGACAGTGAAGTCAATTACGCACAAATAGAGAAAGAGCTATATGCTATTCCGTTCGGATGCAAGCATTTTCACCAATACATCTATGGTCGTCATGTCATCGTGGAGAGTGACCACAAACCGCTTGACTCCATTATGAGAAAACCACTCGCAGCAGCGCCTCCGAGACTACAGCGGATGATCCTTCAGCTACAGCGGTATGACTTCACCATCCTGCACAGACCAGGCAAGGAGATCCCCGTGGCAGACACGCTGTCCCGCAAGTCGCTCACAGACCAGGATGACAGCCTCAGAGAAGGCATGGACATGCAGGTACATACAGTGTACAGTGGCCTGCCGGTCAGTGACACGAAACTGACAGAAATCAGAGCTGCGACTGCCGCAGACACACAGCTCAAAATGCAAGCAGAGAGCCTGTGACATAGTGTTCTGGCCTGGGATGAACAAGCGGATCGAGGAGATGGTTGGACAGTGCCCCACCTGTCTCACCTACAGACCGTCAAACACTAAAGAGCCCATGATCAGCCACAAGATCCCGGACAGGCCATGGCAAGTAGTCGCTACTGACTTGTTCACCTGGAATCAGGACAATTACATCGTCACAGTGGACTATTACAGCAGATACTTCGAACTCGACAAGCTACACAGCACAACATCCTCAGCTGTGATACGCAAGCTGAAGGCAACCTTCGCCAGACACAGCGTACCTGAGACTGTTATTTTGGATAATGGACCTCAGTACTCAAGTATGGAGTTTGAGACCTTCGCGAAGACTTGGGAGTTAACCCACACGACTACCAGTCCGCATTATCCCCAAAGCAACGGCCTCGCCGAAAAAGCTGTACACATCGCCAAGTTGCTGATGGAAAAGGCCAAGGCGGACCAGAGAGACCCCTACCTGAGTCTGCTTGAGTATCGGAACACACCTGTCGACAGCTTCAGATCACCAGCCCAGCTGCTCATGAGTCGTCGTCTACGCTCAATTCTACCCAACACACACCAGCAGCTTCAGCCCAAGGTCGTCAGTCACAGAGACACGCACGCCAGGAGAGTCCAACGTCAGCTGCAGCAGAAAAGGTACTACGACAGGTCAGCGAAGTCGATGTCACAGCTGCACGAAGGACAACATATCAGATTCCAGGAGCACGGCTGTTGGAAACCAGCAGTTGTCATCCAGCCAGCGGATACCAACAGATCCTACCACGTCCGCACAGCTGAAGGACAGGAGTACAGAAGAAACAGACGTCCCCTCCTGGACACAAAAGAAACACACACTGACACTCACACCAACACAGGAACTGACGAGAACCACGGTCAACTCACAATTCACAACACACCACACGTCTCACATGCAGTGGCTGAGACAGCCTCAGAGACTGTCCCCTACCAGACAAGGTATGGACGAGCAGTGAAGCCCAGAGAGGTTCTGGACATGTAATGTACAAGGGTGTAGGCGGATTGCTGCCCTTATCTAAAAAAAAAAATATTGTAAAATGTTCTTGTGATTTGTAGTACCTCTTAAGTGTTTGATTACTTACCGTAGTTTAATATGCATACAGTAATATTGAATGAATATTACCTGTTTTATTAAGAGTATTGACTCTCAGTGATTACTATAAAATGTGTTTTCTTTCGTCCTGATTGTTCATATGTTTGATATAGGACATGTGCTACTAATGTTGGGAGTCTAATGTTTGATTTCAATTTCTTAAGAAGGGGGATGTAATATTCTCTAGAATATAATAGCCCGTTTGGCTATAAGGTTGTGATACAAGCACTCCTATTGGCTGTTAAGTTAACTGCAAGCTGATTGGTCCATCTGACGCATGAGGACGCAGGGGAACCACATAATCGTCAGTCAATGTTTAGCACTCAGACGAGTCACTACTGCAGAGCTAGCTACTATATGATTGTGACCGTCACCGTTGAAATAAAGACACTGAACTACAAAGTCGTCGTCGGATCCCTCCATATAGACAGAAAGTCAGACAATGTACATCAGGTATTTTTAAACTATAACGTTTTTAATGAAATCATGATTCTCTTGAGGAGAAAATGCGTTTAAAGCAATAAAAAGGATTCACTGTGTCTGGCATTTTGACCAAGCTACCAACAAGCTAAACAATGATCAGAACTGGTGAAATTACACATTGAAATTGGGTGAAAACACGTAACTCTTAAGGATGTGTTGCTGACTTGTTGAATAGATTCATTTTTGTTTGTTTGTTTGTTTTTTGATGAAATTGTGGTTTTCTTGTCGAGAAAATGCGTTTAACGCCATAAAACGATTTAGTGTTTTACGCATATGGACTAGGTTACCAAATGTAAATAATAAAGCCTGTGTATTGACGAGGCTTGCACACCGGAGTCTTGATTTAGAGTGTTTTTATTCGTCACTCTTTCCACATATAAAACTAGGATGGCACGACAACCTTACGCTACTGCCACCTACTGGTGCAGCGGTATAACATCATGAACTGATACTGCATATACTTGTCATATCAATACATCTTACCTTTTTTTAAAGAAAATAAAAACAGATAACATGCTATGAATCATAGCGCTGTCTTTTTTAATTAACCCAAAACTTCTGCTTTTACACTGCAAAAGTATAACATGAATTCCTTGAGCAACTCACTCAATTATAAACAAAACATTTTACTGTAGGCCCATGTATACACATTTCTCATTTCTTTGTCAAGCTCTTTACAAACTTTTTTTTCCACATTTTTTCAATCAGTCTTTTTGGTTTCTCTATCGGCCTCTTAGGGCGTTCTCTCAGTGTAGTATCACTGCTCTTGGTTTCTTTCATTCCTGTTTCCTAAGGCAGGATTGTCACATCCGGTTGTTTTGTCACATTCGGTTGTTTTGTCACATTTGGTTGTTTTGTCATGTTCGGTTGTTCGCGTTGTCCTTGAGCTGCCATGTCCTTGGTGTTATTATCCATAATGAAATTGTGCTTTTCTCGTCTAGAAAAGGCGTTTAACGCGATAAAAAGGTTTAGTGCGTTATGAATACGGGCTAGCTTACCAAAAGTACAAATGTGAACTAAATAAGGCCGGGAGTCGTTTTTATTGTTTAAAACACGATTTCTCGACCAGAATATGCTTTTTCAAAAAAGCCATGTTCCCATGGCGAGAGACTCGTTTTCTGTGAGAAAATGCATTAAAAGGAGGGATTTCATCAGAAACACTATAAATACATATTGTACTTGTCTGAAAACGCACAGAACCTTGAAATAGAAGGTTTCTCACCAAAAAACACATTGGTGAAACCCCTATCTTAAGGCTCTGAGTGTTTGCACACATGTACAACAGGCATGTTTAAACTATAACGTTTTTAGTGAAATCATGTTTCTCTCGAGGAGAAAACGCGTTTAAAGCCATAAAAAGATTTCACTGTGTTTTGACATTGGACCAAGCTACCAACAACCTAAAAAATGATCAGAACTGGAGAAATTACACATTGACATTGGGTGAAATCATGTAACTCTTAAGGACGTGTTGTAGACTTGTTGAATACATTCATTTTTCTTGTTTTGTTTGTTTTTGATGAAATTGTGCTTTTCTCGTCGAGAAAAGGCGTTTAACGTGATAAAAAGGTTTAGTGCGCTATGAATACGGGCTAGCTTGCCAAAAGTACAAATGTGAACTAAATAAGGCCGGGAGTCGTTTTTATTGTTTAAAACACGATTTCTCGACCAGAATATGCTTTTTCAAAAAAGCCATGTTCCCATGGCGAGAGACTCGTTTTCTGTGAGAAAATGCATTAAAAGGAGGGATTTCATCAGAAACACTATAAATACATATTGTACTTGTCATAAAAAGGCACAGAACCTTGAAATAGAAGGTTTCTCACCAAAAAACACATTGGTGAAACCCCTATCTTAAGGCTCTGAGTGTTTGCGCACATGTACAACAGGCATGTTTAAACTATAACGTTTTTAGTGAAATCATGTTTCTCTCGAGGAGAAAACGCGTTTAAAGCCATAAAAAGATTTCACTGTGTTTTGACATTGGACCAAGCTACCAACAACCTAAAAAATGATCAGAACTGGAGAAATTACACATTGACATTGGGTGAAATCATGTACCTCTTAAGGACGTGTTGTAGACTTGTTGAATACATTCATTTTTCTTGTTTTGTTTGTTTTTGATGAAATTGTGCTTTTCTCGTCGAGAAAAGGCGTTTAACGTGATAAAAAGGTTTAGTGCGCTATGAATACGGGCTAGCTTACCAAAAGTACAAATGTGAACTAAATAAGGCCGGGAGTCGTTTTTATTGTTTAAAACACGATTTCTCGACGAGAATATGCTTTTTCAAAAAAGCCATGTTCCCATGGCGAGAGACTCGTTTTCTGTGAGAAAATGCATTAAAAGGAGGGATTTCATCAGAAACACTATAAATACATATTGTACTAGTCTGAAAACGCACAGAACCTTGAAATAGAAGGTTTCTCACCAAAAAACACATTGGTGAAACCCCTATCTTAAGGCTCTGAGTGTTTGCGCACATGTACAACAGGCATGTTTAAACTATAACGTTTTTAGTGAAATCATGTTTCTCTCGAGGAGAAAACGCGTTTAAAGCCATAAAAAGATTTCACTGTGTTTTGACATTGGACCAAGCTACCAACAACCTAAAAAATGATCAGAACTGGAGAAATTACACATTGACATTGGGTGAAATCATGTAACTCTTAAGGACGTGTTGTAGACTTGTTGAATACATTCATTTTTCTTGTTTTGTTTGTTTTTGATGAAATTGTGCTTTTCTCGTCGAGAAAAGGCGTTTAACGTGATAAAAAGGTTTAGTGCGCTATGAATACGGGCTAGCTTGCCAAAAGTACAAATGTGAACTAAATAAGGCCGGGAGTCGTTTTTATTGTTTAAAACACGATTTCTCGACCAGAATATGCTTTTTCAAAAAAGCCATGTTCCCATGGCGAGAGACTCGTTTTCTGTGAGAAAATGCATTAAAAGGAGGGATTTCATCAGAAACACTATAAATATATATTGTACTTGTCATAAAAAGGCACAGAACCTTCAAATAGAAGGTTTCTCACCAAAAAACACATTGGTGAAACCCCTATCTTAAGGCTCTGAGTGTTTGCGCACATGTACAACAGGCATGTTTAAACTATAACGTTTTTAGTGAAATCATGTTTCTCTCGAGGAGAAAACGCGTTTAAAGCCATAAAAAGATTTCACTGTGTTTTGACATTGGACCAAGCTACCAACAACCTAAAAAATGATCAGAACTGGAGAAATTACACATTGACATTGGGTGAAATCATGTACCTCTTAAGGACGTGTTGTAGACTTGTTGAATAGATTCATTTTTCTTGTTTTGTTTGTTTTTGATGAAATTGTGCTTTTCTCGTCGAGAAAAGGCGTTTAACGTGATAAAAAGGTTTAGTGCGCTATGAACACGGGCTAGCTTGCCAAAAGTACAAATGTGAACTAAATAAGGCCGGGAGTCGTTTTTATTGTTTAAAACACGATTTCTCGACGAGAATATGCTTTTTCAAAAAAGCCATGTTCCCATGGCGAGAGACTCGTTTTCTGTGAGAAAATGCATTAAAAGGAGGGATTTCATCAGAAACACTATAAATACATATTGCACTTGTCTGAAAACGCACAGAACCTTGAAATAGAAGGTTTCTCACCAAAAAACACATTGGTGAAACCCCTATCTTAAGGCTCTGAGTGTTTGCGCACATGTACAACAGGCATGTTTAAACTATAACGTTTTTAGTGAAATCATGTTTCTCTCGAGGAGAAAACGCGTTTAAAGCCATAAAAAGATTTCACTGTGTTTTGACATTGGACCAAGCTACCAACAACCTAAAAAATGATCAGAACTGGAGAAATTACACATTGACATTGGGTGAAATCATGTAACTCTTAAGGACGTGTTGTAGACTTGTTGAATACATTCATTTTTCTTGTTTTGTTTGTTTTTGATGAAATTGTGCTTTTCTCGTCGAGAAAAGGCGTTTAACGCGATAAGGAGCTTTAGTGCGTTATGAATACGGGCTAGCTTACCAAAAGTACAAACGTGAACTAAATAAGGCCGGGAGTCGTTTTTGTTGTTTAAAACCCGATTTCTTGACCAGAATATGCTTTTTCAAAAAAGCCATGTTCGCCTGGCGAGAGACTCGTTTTCTGTGAGAAAATGCATTAAAAGGAGGGATTTCATCAGAAACACTATAAATACAGATTTTACTTGTCATAAAAAGGCACAGAACCTTCAAATAGAAGGTTTCTCACCAAAAAACACATTGGTGAAACCCCTATCTTAAGGCTCTGAGTGTTTGCGCACATGTACAACAGGCATGTTTAAACTATAACGTTTTTAGTGAAATCATGTTTCTCTCGAGGAGAAAACGCGTTTAAAGCCATAAAAAGATTTCACTGTGTTTTGACATTGGACCAAGCTACCAGCAACCTAAAAAATGATCAGAACTGGACAAATTACACATTGACATTGGGTGAAATCATGTAACTCTTAAGGACGTGTTGTAGACTTGTTGAATACATTCATTTTTCTTGTTTTGTTTGTGTTTGATGAAATTGTGCTTTTCTCGTCGAGAAAAGGCGTTAACGTGATAAAAAGTTTTAGTGCGTTATGAATACGGGCTAGCTTACCAAAAGTACAAATGTGAACTAAATAAGGCCGGGAATCGTTTTTATTGTTTAAAACACGATTTCTCGACCAGAATATGCTTTTTCAAAAAAGCCATGTTCCCATGGCGAGGGACTCGTTTTCTGTGAGAAAATGCATTGAAAGGAGGGATTTCATCAGAAACACTATAAATACATATTGTACTTGTCTGAAAACGCACAGAACCTTGAAATAGAAGGTTTCTCACCAAAAAACACATTGGTGAAACCCCTATCTTAAGGCTCTGAGTGTTTGCGCACATGTACAACAGGCATGTTTAAACTATAACGTTTTTAGTGAAATCATGTTTCTCTCGAGGAGAAAACGCGTTTAAAGCCATAAAAAGATTTCACTGTGTTTTGACATTGGACCAAGCTACCAACAACCTAAAAAATGATCAGAACTGGAGAAATTACACATTGACATTGGGTGAAATCATGTACCTCTTAAGGACGTGTTGTAGACTTGTTGAATAGATTCATTTTTCTTGTTTTGTTTGTTTTTGATGAAATTGTGCTTTTCTCGTCGAGAAAAGGCGTTTAACGTGATAAAAAGGTTTAGTGCGCTATGAATACGGGCTAGCTTGCCAAAAGTACAAATGTGAACTAAATAAGGCCGGGAGTCGTTTTTATTGTTTAAAACACGATTTCTCGACGAGAATATGCTTTTTCAAAAAAGCCATGTTCCCATGGCGAGAGACTCGTTTTCTGTGAGAAAATGCATTAAAAGGAGGGATTTCATCAGAAACACTATAAATACATATTGCACTTGTCTGAAAACGCACAGAACCTTGAAATAGAAGGTTTCTCACCAAAAAACACATTGGTGAAACCCCTATCTTAAGGCTCTGAGTGTTTGCGCACATGTACAACAGGCATGTTTAAACTATAACGTTTTTAGTGAAATCATGTTTCTCTCGAGGAGAAAACGCGTTTAAAGCCATAAAAAGATTTCACTGTGTTTTGACATTGGACCAAGCTACCAACAACCTAAAAAATGATCAGAACTGGAGAAATTACACATTGACATTGGGTGAAATCATGTAACTCTTAAGGACGTGTTGTAGACTTGTTGAATACATTCATTTTTCTTGTTTTGTTTGTTTTTGATGAAATTGTGCTTTTCTCGTCGAGAAAAGGCGTTTAACGTGATAAAAAGGTTTAGTGCGCTATGAATACGGGCTAGCTTGCCAGAAGTACAAATGTGAACTAAATAAGGCCGGGAGTCGTTTTTATTGTTTAAAACACGATTTCTCGACCAGAATATGCTTTTTCAAAAAAGCCATGTTCCCATGGCGAGAGACTCGTTTTCTGTGAGAAAATGCATTAAAAGGAGGGATTTCATCAGAAACACTATAAATATATATTGTACTTGTCATAAAAAGGCACAGAACCTTCAAATAGAAGGTTTCTCACCAAAAAACACATTGGTGAAACCCCTATCTTAAGGCTCTGAGTGTTTGCGCACATGTACAACAGGCATGTTTAAACTATAACGTTTTTAGTGAAATCATGTTTCTCTCGAGGAGAAAACGCGTTTAAAGCCATAAAAAGATTTCACTGTGTTTTGACATTGGACCAAGCTACCAACAACCTAAAAAATGATCAGAACTGGAGAAATTACACATTGACATTGGGTGAAATCATGTACCTCTTAAGGACGTGTTGTAGACTTGTTGAATAGATTCATTTTTCTTGTTTTGTTTGTTTTTGATGAAATTGTGCTTTTCTCGTCGAGAAAAGGCGTTTAACGTGATAAAAAGGTTTAGTGCGCTATGAATACGGGCTAGCTTGCCAAAAGTACAAATGTGAACTAAATAAGGCCGGGAGTCGTTTTTATTGTTTAAAACACGATTTCTCGACCAGAATATGCTTTTTCAAAAAAGCCATGTTCCCATGGCGAGAGACTCGTTTTCTGTGAGAAAATGCATTAAAAGGAGGGATTTCATCAGAAACACTATAAATACATATTGCACTTGTCTGAAAACGCACAGAACCTTGAAATAGAAGGTTTCTCACCAAAAAACACATTGGTGAAACCCCTATCTTAAGGCTCTGAGTGTTTGCGCACATGTACAACAGGCATGTTTAAACTATAACGTTTTTAGTGAAATCATGTTTCTCTCGAGGAGAAAACGCGTTTAAAGCCATAAAAAGATTTCACTGTGTTTTGACATTGGACCAAGCTACCAACAACCTAAAAAATGATCAGAACTGGAGAAATTACACATTGACATTGGGTGAAATCATTTACCTCTTAAGGACGTGTTGTAGACTTGTTGAATACATTCATTTTTCTTGTTTTGTTTGTTTTTGATGAAATTGTGCTTTTCTCGTCGAGAAAAGGCGTTTAACGCGATAAAAAGGTTTAGTGCGTTATGAATACGGGCTAGCTTACCAAAAGTACAAATGTGAACTAAATAAGGCCGGGAGTCGTTTTTATTGTTTAAAACACGATTTCTTGACGAGAATATGCTTTTTTTAAAAAGCCATGTTCCCATGGCGAGAGACTCGTTTTCTGTGAGAAAATGCATTAAAAGGAGGGATTTCATCAGAAACACTATAAATACATATTGTACTTGTCTGAAAACGCACAGAACCTTGAAATAGAAGGTTTCTCACCAAAAAACACATTGGTGAAACCCCTATCTTAAGGCTCTGAGTGTTTGCGCACATGTACAACAGGCATGTTTAAACTATAACGTTTTTAGTGAAATCATGTTTCTCTCGAGGAGAAAACGCGTTTAAAGCCATAAAAAGATTTCACTGTGTTTTGACATTGGACCAAGCTACCAACAACCTAAAAAATGATCAGAACTGGAGAAATTACACATTGACATTGGGTGAAATCATGTACCTCTTAAGGACGTGTTGTAGACTTGTTGAATAGATTCATTTTTCTTGTTTTGTTTGTTTTTGATGAAATTGTGCTTTTCTCGTCGAGAAAAGGCGTTTAACGCGATAAAAAGCTTTAGTGCGTTATGAATACGGGCTAGCTTACCAAAAGTACAAATGTGAACTAAATAAGGCCGTGAGTCGTTTTTATTGTTTAAAACACGATTTCTCGACCAGAATATGCTTTTTCAAAAAAGCCATGTTCCCATGGCGAGAGACTCGTTTTCTGTGAGAAAATGCATTAAAAGGAGGGATTTCATCAGAAACACTATAAATACATATTGTACTTGTCTGAAAACGCACAGAACCTTGAAATAGAAGGTTTCTCACCAAAAAACACATTGGTGAAACCCCTATCTTAAGGCTCTGAGTGTTTGCGCACATGTACAACAGGCATGTTTAAAATATTGACGTTTTTAGTGAAATCATGTTTCTCTCGAGGAGAAAACGCGTTTAAAGCCATAAAAAGATTTCACTGTGTTTTGACATTGGACCAAGCTACCAACAACCTAAAAAATGATCAGAACTGGAGAAATTACACATTGACATTGGGTGAAATCATGTACCTCTTAAGGACGTGTTGTAGACTTGTTGAATAGATTCATTTTTCTTGTTTTGTTTGTTTTTGATGAAATTGTGCTTTTCTCGTCGAGAAAAGGCGTTTAACGCGATAAAAAGCTTTAGTGCGTTATGAATACGGGCTAGCTTACCAAAAGTACAAATGTGAACTAAATAAGGCCGTGAGTCGTTTTTATTGTTTAAAACACGATTTCTCGACCAGAATATGCTTTTTCAAAAAAGCCATGTTCCCATGGCGAGAGACTCGTTTTCTGTGAGAAAATGCATTAAAAGGAGGGATTTCATCAGAAACACTATAAATACATATTGTACTTGTCTGAAAACGCACAGAACCTTGAAATAGAAGGTTTCTCACCAAAAAACACATTGGTGAAACCCCTATCTTAAGGCTCTGAGTGTTTGCGCACATGTACAACAGGCATGTTTAAAATATGACGTTTTTAGTGAAATCATGTTTCTCTCGAGGACAAAACGCGTTTAAAGCCATAAAAAGATTTCACTGTGTTTTGACATTGGACCAAGCTACCAACAACCTAAAAAATGATCAGAACTGGAGAAATTACACATTGACATTGGGTGAAATCATTTCCCTCTTAAGGACGTGTTGTAGACTTGTTGAATACATTCATTTTTCTTGTTTTGTTTGTTTTTGATGAAATTGTGCTTTTCTCGTCGAGAAAAGGCGTTTAACGCGATAAAAAGGTTTAGTGCGTTATGAATACGGGCTAGCTTACCAAAAGTACAAATGTGAACTAAATAAGGCCGGGAGTCGTTTTTATTGTTTAAAACACGATTTCTCGACGAGAATATGTTTTTTTTAAAAAGCCATGTTCCCATGGCGAGAGACTCGTTTTCTGTGAGAAAATGCATTAAAAGGAGGGATTTCATCAGAAACACTATAAATACATATTGTACTTGTCTGAAAACGCACAGAACCTTGAAATAGAAGGTTTCTCACCAAAAAACACATTGGTGAAACCCCTATCTTAAGGCTCTGAGTGTTTGCGCACATGTACAACAGGCATGTTTAAACTATAACGTTTTTAGTGAAATCATGTTTCTCTCGAGGAGAAAACGCGTTTAAAGCCATAAAAAGATTTCACTGTGTTTTGACATTGGACCAAGCTACCAACAACCTAAAAAATGATCAGAACTGGAGAAATTACACATTGACATTGGGTGAAATCATGTAACTCTTAAGGACGTGTTGTAGACTTGTTGAATACATTCATTTTTCTTGTTTTGTTTGTTTTTGATGAAATTGTGCTTTTCTCGTCGAGAAAAGGCGTTTAACGCGATAAAAAGGTTTAGTGCGTTATGAATACGGGCTAGCTTACCAAAAGTACAAACGTGAACTAAATAAGGCCGTGAGTCGTTTTTGTTGTTTAAAACCCGATTTCTTGACCAGAATATGCTTTTTCAAAAAAGCCATGTTCGCCTGGCGAGAGACTCGTTTTCTGTGAGAAAATGCATTAAAAGGAGGGATTTCATCAGAAACACTATAAATACATATTGTACTTGTCATAAAAAGGCACAGAACCTTCAAATAGAAGGTTTCTCACCAAAAAACACATTGGTGAAACCCCTATCTTAAGGCTCTGAGTGTTTGCGCACATGTACAACAGGCATGTTTAAACTATAACGTTTTTAGTGAAATCATGTTTCTCTCGAGGAGAAAACGCGTTTAAAGCCATAAAAAGATTTCACTGTGTTTTGACATTGGACCAAGCTACCAACAACCTAAAAAATGATCAGAACTGGAGAAATTACACATTGACATTGGGTGAAATCATGTACCTCTTAAGGACGTGTTGTAGACTTGTTGAATAGATTCATTTTTCTTGTTTTGTTTGTTTTTGATGAAATTGTGCTTTTCTCGTCGAGAAAAGGCGTTTAACGCGATAAAAAGCTTTAGTGCGTTATGAATACGGGCTAGCTTACCAAAAGTACAAATGTGAACTAAATAAGGCCGTGAGTCGTTTTTATTGTTTAAAACACGATTTCTCGACCAGAATATGCTTTTTCAAAAAAGCCATGTTCCCATGGCGAGAGACTCGTTTTCTGTGAGAAAATGCATTAAAAGGAGGGATTTCATCAGAAACACTATAAATACATATTGTACTTGTCTGAAAACGCACAGAACCTTGAAATAGAAGGTTTCTCACCAAAAAACACATTGGTGAAACCCCTATCTTAAGGCTCTGAGTGTTTGCGCACATGTACAACAGGCATGTTTAAAATATGACGTTTTTAGTGAAATCATGTTTCTCTCGAGGAGAAAACGCGTTTAAAGCCATAAAAAGATTTCACTGTGTTTTGACATTGGACCAAGCTACCAACAACCTAAAAAATGATCAGAACTGGAGAAATTACACATTGACATTGGGTGAAATCATGTACCTCTTAAGGACGTGTTGTAGACTTGTTGAATAGATTCATTTTTCTTGTTTTGTTTGTTTTTGATGAAATTGTGCTTTTCTCGTCGAGAAAAGGCGTTTAACGCGATAAAAAGGTTTAGTGCGTTATGAATACGGGCTAGCTTACCAAAAGTACAAATGTGAACTAAATAAGGCCGGGAGTCGTTTTTATTGCTTAAAACACGATTTCTCGACCAGAATATGCTTTTTCAAAAAAGCCATGTTCCCATGGCGAGAGACTCGTTTTCTGTGAGAAAATGCATTAAAAGGAGGGATTTCATCAGAAACACTATAAATACATATTGTACTTGTCTGAAAACGCACAGAACCTTGAAATAGAAGGTTTCTCACCAAAAAACACATTGGTGAAACCCCTATCTTAAGGCTCTGAGTGTTTGCGCACATGTACAACAGGCATGTTTAAAATATGACGTTTTTAGTGAAATCATGTTTCTCTCGAGGACAAAACGCGTTTAAAGCCATAAAAAGATTTCACTGTGTTTTGACATTGGACCAAGCTACCAACAACCTAAAAAATGATCAGAACTGGACAAATTACACATTGACATTGGGTGAAATCATGTAACTCTTAAGGACGTGTTGTAGACTTGTTGAATACATTCATTTTTCTTGTTTTGTTTGTTTTTGATGAAATTGTGCTTTTCTCGTCGAGAAAAGGCGTTTAACGCGATAAAAAGGTTTAGTGCGTTATGAATACGGGTTAGCTTACCAAAAGTACAAATGTGAACTAAATAAGGCCGGGAGTTGTTTTTATTGTTTAAAACACGATTTCTCGACGAGAATATGCTTTTTTTAAAAAGCCATGTTCCCATGGCGAGAGACTCGTTTAATGTGAGAAAATGCATTAAAAGGAGGGATTTCATCAGAAACACTATAAATACATATTGTACTTGTCTGAAAACGCACAGAACCTTGAAATAGAAGGTTTCTCACCAAAAAACACATTGGTGAAACCCCTATCTTAAGGCTCTGAGTGTTTGCGCACATGTACAACAGGCATGTTTAAAATATGACGTTTTTAGTGAAATCATGTTTCTCTCGAGGAGAAAACGCGTTTAAAGCCATAAAAAGATTTCACTGTGTTTTGACATTGGACCAAGCTACCAACAACCTAAAAAATGATCAGAACTGGAGAAATTACACATTGACATTGGGTGAAATCATGTAACTCTTAAGGACGTGTTGTAGACTTGTTGAATACATTCATTTTTCTTGTTTTGTTTGTTTTTGATGAAATTGTGCTTTTCTCGTCGAGAAAAGGCGTTTAACGCGATAAAAAGGTTTAGTGCGTTATGAATACGGGTTAGCTTACCAAAAGTACAAATGTGAACTAAATAAGGCCGGGAGTCGTTTTTATTGTTTAAAACACGATTTCTCGACGAGAATATGCTTTTTTTAAAAAGCCATGTTCCCATGGCGAGAGACTCGTTTTCTGTGAGAAAATGCATTAAAAGGAGGGATTTCATCAGAAACACTATAAATACATATTGTACTTGTCATAAAAAGGCACAGAACCTTCAAATAGAAGGTTTCTCACCAAAAAACACATTGGTGAAACCCCTATCTTAAGGCTCTGAGTGTTTGCGCACATGTACAACAGGCATGTTTAAACTATAACGTTTTTAGTGAAATCATGTTTCTCTCGAGGACAAAACGCGTTTAAAGCCATAAAAAGATTTCACTGTGTTTTGACATTGGACCAAGCTACCAACAACCTAAAAAATGATCAGAACTGGAGAAATTACACATTGACATTGGGTGAAATCATGTACCTCTTAAGGACGTGTTGTAGACTTGTTGAATAGATTCATTTTTCTTGTTTTGTTTGTTTTTGATGAAATTGTGCTTTTCTCGTCGAGAAAAGGCGTTTAACGTGATAAAAAGGTTTAGTGCGCTATGAATACGGGCTAGCTTGCCAAAAGTACAAATGTGAACTAAATAAGGCCGGGAGTCGTTTTTATTGTTTAAAACACGATTTCTCGACCAGAATATGCTTTTTCAAAAAAGCCATGTTCCCATGGCGAGAGACTCGTTTTCTGTGAGAAAATGCATTAAAAGGAGGGATTTCATCAGAAACACTATAAATACATATTGCACTTGTCTGAAAACGCACAGAACCTTGAAATAGAAGGTTTCTCACCAAAAAACACATTGGTGAAACCCCTATCTTAAGGCTCTGAGTGTTTGCGCACATGTACAACAGGCATGTTTAAACTATAACGTTTTTAGTGAAATCATGTTTCTCTCGAGGAGAAAACGCGTTTAAAGCCATAAAAAGATTTCACTGTGTTTTGACATTGGACCAAGCTACCAACAACCTAAAAAATGATCAGAACTGGAGAAATTACACATTGACATTGGGTGAAATCATGTACCTCTTAAGGACGTGTTGTAGACTTGTTGAATAGATTCATTTTTCTTGTTTTGTTTGTTTTTGATGAAATTGTGCTTTTCTCGTCGAGAAAAGGCGTTTAACGCGATAAAAAGCTTTAGTGCGTTATGAATACGGGCTAGCTTACCAAAAGTACAAATGTGAACTAAATAAGGCCGTGAGTCGTTTTTATTGTTTAAAACACGATTTCTCGACCAGAATATGCTTTTTCAAAAAAGCCATGTTCCCATGGCGAGAGACTCGTTTTCTGTGAGAAAATGCATTAAAAGGAGGGATTTCATCAGAAACACTATAAATACATATTGTACTTGTCTGAAAACGCACAGAACCTTGAAATAGAAGGTTTCTCACCAAAAAACACATTGGTGAAACCCCTATCTTAAGGCTCTGAGTGTTTGCGCACATGTACAACAGGCATGTTTAAAATATGACGTTTTTAGTGAAATCATGTTTCTCTCGAGGACAAAACGCGTTTAAAGCCATAAAAAGATTTCACTGTGTTTTGACATTGGACCAAGCTACCAACAACCTAAAAAATGATCAGAACTGGAGAAATTACACATTGACATTGGGTGAAATCATGTAACTCTTAAGGACGTGTTGTAGACTTGTTGAATACATTCATTTTTCTTGTTTTGTTTGTTTTTGATGAAATTGTGCTTTTCTCGTCGAGAAAAGGCGTTTAACGCGATAAAAAGGTTTAGTGCGTTATGAATACGGGTTAGCTTACCAAAAGTACAAATGTGAACTAAATAAGGCCGGGAGTCGTTTTTATTGTTTAAAACACGATTTCTCGACGAGAATATGCTTTTTCAAAAAAGCCATGTTCCCATGGCGAGAGACTCGTTTTCTGTGAGAAAATGCATTAAAAGCAGGGATTTCAACAGAAACACTATAAATACATATTGTACTTGTCATAAAAAGGCACAGAACCTTGAAATAGAAGGTTTCTCACCAAAAAACACATTGGTGAAACCCCTATCTTAAGGCTCTGAGTGTTTGCGCACATGTAAAACAGGCATGTTTAAACTATAACGTTTTTAGTGAAATCATGTTTCTCTCGAGGAGAAAACGCGTTTAAAGCCATAAAAATTTTTTCACTGTGTTTTGACATTGGACCAAGCTACCAACAACCTAAAAAATGATCAGAACTGGACAAATTACACATTGACATTGGGTGAAATCATTTCCCTCTTAAGGACGTGTTGTAGACTTGTTGAATACATTCATTTTTCTTGTTTTGTTTGTTTTTGATGAAATTGTGCTTTTCTCGTCGAGAAAAGGCGTTTAACGCGATAAAAAGGTTTAGTGCGTTATGAATACGGGCTAGCTTACCAAAAGTACAAATGTGAACTAAATAAGGCCGGGAGTCGTTTTTATTGTTTAAAACACGATTTCTCGACGAGAATATGCTTTTTTTAAAAAGCCATGTTCCCATGGCGAGAGACTCGTTTTCTGTGAGAAAATGCATTAAAAGGAGGGATTTCATCAGAAACACTATAAATACATATTGTACTTGTCTGAAAACGCACAGAACCTTGAAATAGAAGGTTTCTCACCAAAAAACACATTGGTGAAACCCCTATCTTAAGGCTCTGAGTGTTTGCGCACATGTACAACAGGCATGTTTAAACTATAACGTTTTTAGTGAAATCATGTTTCTCTCGAGGAGAAAACGCGTTTAAAGCCATAAAAAGATTTCACTGTGTTTTGACATTGGACCAAGCTACCAACAACCTAAAAAATGATCAGAACTGGAGAAATTACACATTGACATTGGGTGAAATCATGTAACTCTTAAGGACGTGTTGTAGACTTGTTGAATACATTCATTTTTCTTGTTTTGTTTGTTTTTGATGAAATTGTGCTTTTCTCGTCGAGAAAAGGCGTTTAACGCGATAAAAAGGTTTAGTGCGTTATGAATACGGGCTAGCTTACCAAAAGTACAAACGTGAACTAAATAAGGCCGTGAGTCGTTTTTGTTGTTTAAAACCCGATTTCTTGACCAGAATATGCTTTTTCAAAAAAGCCATGTTCGCCTGGCGAGAGACTCGTTTTCTGTGAGAAAATGCATTAAAAGGAGGGATTTCATCAGAAACACTATAAATACATATTGTACTTGTCATAAAAAGGCACAGAACCTTCAAATAGAAGGTTTCTCACCAAAAAACACATTGGTGAAACCCCTATCTTAAGGCTCTGAGTGTTTGCGCACATGTACAACAGGCATGTTTAAACTATAACGTTTTTAGTGAAATCATGTTTCTCTCGAGGAGAAAACGCGTTTAAAGCCATAAAAAGATTTCACTGTGTTTTGACATTGGACCAAGCTACCAACAACCTAAAAAATGATCAGAACTGGAGAAATTACACATTGACATTGGGTGAAATCATGTACCTCTTAAGGACGTGTTGTAGACTTGTTGAATAGATTCATTTTTCTTGTTTTGTTTGTTTTTGATGAAATTGTGCTTTTCTCGTCGAGAAAAGGCGTTTAACGCGATAAAAAGCTTTAGTGCGTTATGAATACGGGCTAGCTTACCAAAAGTACAAATGTGAACTAAATAAGGCCGTGAGTCGTTTTTATTGTTTAAAACACGATTTCTCGACCAGAATATGCTTTTTCAAAAAAGCCATGTTCCCATGGCGAGAGACTCGTTTTCTGTGAGAAAATGCATTAAAAGGAGGGATTTCATCAGAAACACTATAAATACATATTGTACTTGTCTGAAAACGCACAGAACCTTGAAATAGAAGGTTTCTCACCAAAAAACACATTGGTGAAACCCCTATCTTAAGGCTCTGAGTGTTTGCGCACATGTACAACAGGCATGTTTAAAATATGACGTTTTTAGTGAAATCATGTTTCTCTCGAGGAGAAAACGCGTTTAAAGCCATAAAAAGATTTCACTGTGTTTTGACATTGGACCAAGCTACCAACAACCTAAAAAATGATCAGAACTGGAGAAATTACACATTGACATTGGGTGAAATCATGTACCTCTTAAGGACGTGTTGTAGACTTGTTGAATAGATTCATTTTTCTTGTTTTGTTTGTTTTTGATGAAATTGTGCTTTTCTCGTCGAGAAAAGGCGTTTAACGCGATAAAAAGCTTTAGTGCGTTATGAATACGGGCTAGCTTACCAAAAGTACAAATGTGAACTAAATAAGGCCGTGAGTCGTTTTTATTGTTTAAAACACGATTTCTCGACCAGAATATGCTTTTTCAAAAAAGCCATGTTCCCATGGCGAGAGACTCGTTTTCTGTGAGAAAATGCATTAAAAGGAGGGATTTCATCAGAAACACTATAAATACATATTGTACTTGTCTGAAAACGCACAGAACCTTGAAATAGAAGGTTTCTCACCAAAAAACACATTGGTGAAACCCCTATCTTAAGGCTCTGAGTGTTTGCGCACATGTACAACAGGCATGTTTAAAATATGACGTTTTTAGTGAAATCATGTTTCTCTCGAGGACAAAACGCGTTTAAAGCCATAAAAAGATTTCACTGTGTTTTGACATTGGACCAAGCTACCAACAACCTAAAAAATGATCAGAACTGGACAAATTACACATTGACATTGGGTGAAATCATGTAACTCTTAAGGACGTGTTGTAGACTTGTTGAATACATTCATTTTTCTTGTTTTGTTTGTTTTTGATGAAATTGTGCTTTTCTCGTCGAGAAAAGGCGTTTAACGCGATAAAAAGGTTTAGTGCGTTATGAATACGGGTTAGCTTACCAAAAGTACAAATGTGAACTAAATAAGGCCGGGAGTTGTTTTTATTGTTTAAAACACGATTTCTCGACGAGAATATGCTTTTTTTAAAAAGCCATGTTCCCATGGCGAGAGACTCGTTTTCTGTGAGAAAATGCATTAAAAGGAGGGATTTCATCAGAAACACTATAAATACATATTGTACTTGTCTGAAAACGCACAGAACCTTGAAATAGAAGGTTTCTCACCAAAAAACACATTGGTGAAACCCCTATCTTAAGGCTCTGAGTGTTTGCGCACATGTACAACAGGCATGTTTAAAATATGACGTTTTTAGTGAAATCATGTTTCTCTCGAGGAGAAAACGCGTTTAAAGCCATAAAAAGATTTCACTGTGTTTTGACATTGGACCAAGCTACCAACAACCTAAAAAATGATCAGAACTGGAGAAATTACACATTGACATTGGGTGAAATCATGTAACTCTTAAGGACGTGTTGTAGACTTGTTGAATACATTCATTTTTCTTGTTTTGTTTGTTTTTGATGAAATTGTGCTTTTCTCGTCGAGAAAAGGCGTTTAACGCGATAAAAAGGTTTAGTGCGTTATGAATACGGGTTAGCTTACCAAAAGTACAAATGTGAACTAAATAAGGCCGGGAGTCGTTTTTATTGTTTAAAACACGATTTCTCGACGAGAATATGCTTTTTTTAAAAAGCCATGTTCCCATGGCGAGAGACTCGTTTTCTGTGAGAAAATGCATTAAAAGGAGGGATTTCATCAGAAACACTATAAATACATATTGTACTTGTCATAAAAAGGCACAGAACCTTCAAATAGAAGGTTTCTCACCAAAAAACACATTGGTGAAACCCCTATCTTAAGGCTCTGAGTGTTTGCGCACATGTACAACAGGCATGTTTAAACTATAACGTTTTTAGTGAAATCATGTTTCTCTCGAGGACAAAACGCGTTTAAAGCCATAAAAAGATTTCACTGTGTTTTGACATTGGACCAAGCTACCAACAACCTAAAAAATGATCAGAACTGGAGAAATTACACATTGACATTGGGTGAAATCATGTACCTCTTAAGGACGTGTTGTAGACTTGTTGAATAGATTCATTTTTCTTGTTTTGTTTGTTTTTGATGAAATTGTGCTTTTCTCGTCGAGAAAAGGCGTTTAACGTGATAAAAAGGTTTAGTGCGCTATGAATACGGGCTAGCTTGCCAAAAGTACAAATGTGAACTAAATAAGGCCGGGAGTCGTTTTTATTGTTTAAAACACGATTTCTCGACCAGAATATGCTTTTTCAAAAAAGCCATGTTCCCATGGCGAGAGACTCGTTTTCTGTGAGAAAATGCATTAAAAGGAGGGATTTCATCAGAAACACTATAAATACATATTGCACTTGTCTGAAAACGCACAGAACCTTGAAATAGAAGGTTTCTCACCAAAAAACACATTGGTGAAACCCCTATCTTAAGGCTCTGAGTGTTTGCGCACATGTACAACAGGCATGTTTAAACTATAACGTTTTTAGTGAAATCATGTTTCTCTCGAGGAGAAAACGCGTTTAAAGCCATAAAAAGATTTCACTGTGTTTTGACATTGGACCAAGCTACCAACAACCTAAAAAATGATCAGAACTGGAGAAATTACACATTGACATTGGGTGAAATCATTTACCTCTTAAGGACGTGTTGTAGACTTGTTGAATACATTCATTTTTCTTGTTTTGTTTGTTTTTGATGAAATTGTGCTTTTCTCGTCGAGAAAAGGCGTTTAACGCGATAAAAAGGTTTAGTGCGTTATGAATACGGGCTAGCTTACCAAAAGTACAAATGTGAACTAAATAAGGCCGGGAGTCGTTTTTATTGTTTAAAACACGATTTCTCGACGAGAATATGCTTTTTTTAAAAAGCCATGTTCCCATGGCGAGAGACTCGTTTTCTGTGAGAAAATGCATTAAAAGGAGGGATTTCATCAGAAACACTATAAATACATATTGTACTTGTCTGAAAACGCACAGAACCTTGAAATAGAAGGTTTCTCACCAAAAAACACATTGGTGAAACCCCTATCTTAAGGCTCTGAGTGTTTGCGCACATGTACAACAGGCATGTTTAAACTATAACGTTTTTAGTGAAATCATGTTTCTCTCGAGGAGAAAACGCGTTTAAAGCCATAAAAAGATTTCACTGTGTTTTGACATTGGACCAAGCTACCAACAACCTAAAAAATGATCAGAACTGGAGAAATTACACATTGACATTGGGTGAAATCATGTAACTCTTAAGGACGTGTTGTAGACTTGTTGAATACATTCATTTTTCTTGTTTTGTTTGTTTTTGATGAAATTGTGCTTTTCTCGTCGAAAAAAGGCGTTTAACGCGATAAAAAGCTTTAGTGCGTTATGAATACGGGCTAGCTTACCAAAAGTACAAATGTGAACTAAATAAGGCCGTGAGTCGTTTTTATTGTTTAAAACACGATTTCTCGACCAGAATATGCTTTTTTTAAAAAGCCATGTTCCCATGGCGAGAGACTCGTTTTCTGTGAGAAAATGCATTAAAAGGAGGGATTTCATCAGAAACACTATAAATACATATTGTACTTGTCTGAAAACGCACAGAACCTTGAAATAGAAGGTTTCTCACCAAAAAACACATTGGTGAAACCCCTATCTTAAGGCTCTGAGTGTTTGCGCACATGTACAACAGGCATGTTTAAACTATAACGTTTTTAGTGAAATCATGTTTCTCTCGAGGAGAAAACGCGTTTAAAGCCATAAAAAGATTTCACTGTGTTTTGACATTGGACCAAGCTACCAACAACCTAAAAAATGATCAGAACTGGACAAATTACACATTGACATTGGGTGAAATCATGTAACTCTTAAGGACGTGTTGTAGACTTGTTGAATACATTCATTTTTCTTGTTTTGTTTGTTTTTGATGAAATTGTGCTTTTCTCGTCGAGAAAAGGCGTTTAACGCGATAAAAAGGTTTAGTGCGTTATGAATACGGGTTAGCTTACCAAAAGTACAAATGTGAACTAAATAAGGCCGGGAGTTGTTTTTATTGTTTAAAACACGATTTCTCGACGAGAATATGCTTTTTTTAAAAAGCCATGTTCCCATGGCGAGAGACTCGTTTTCTGTGAGAAAATGCATTAAAAGGAGGGATTTCATCAGAAACACTATAAATACATATTGTACTTGTCTGAAAACGCACAGAACCTTGAAATAGAAGGTTTCTCACCAAAAAACACATTGGTGAAACCCCTATCTTAAGGCTCTGAGTGTTTGCGCACATGTACAACAGGCATGTTTAAAATATGACGTTTTTAGTGAAATCATGTTTCTCTCGAGGAGAAAACGCGTTTAAAGCCATAAAAAGATTTCACTGTGTTTTGACATTGGACCAAGCTACCAACAACCTAAAAAATGATCAGAACTGGAGAAATTACACATTGACATTGGGTGAAATCATGTAACTCTTAAGGACGTGTTGTAGACTTGTTGAATACATTCATTTTTCTTGTTTTGTTTGTTTTTGATGAAATTGTGCTTTTCTCGTCGAGAAAAGGCGTTTAACGCGATAAAAAGGTTTAGTGCGTTATGAATACGGGTTAGCTTACCAAAAGTACAAATGTGAACTAAATAAGGCCGGGAGTCGTTTTTATTGTTTAAAACACGATTTCTCGACGAGAATATGCTTTTTTTAAAAAGCCATGTTCCCATGGCGAGAGACTCGTTTTCTGTGAGAAAATGCATTAAAAGGAGGGATTTCATCAGAAACACTATAAATACATATTGTACTTGTCATAAAAAGGCACAGAACCTTCAAATAGAAGGTTTCTCACCAAAAAACACATTGGTGAAACCCCTATCTTAAGGCTCTGAGTGTTTGCGCACATGTACAACAGGCATGTTTAAACTATAACGTTTTTAGTGAAATCATGTTTCTCTCGAGGACAAAACGCGTTTAAAGCCATAAAAAGATTTCACTGTGTTTTGACATTGGACCAAGCTACCAACAACCTAAAAAATGATCAGAACTGGAGAAATTACACATTGACATTGGGTGAAATCATGTACCTCTTAAGGACGTGTTGTAGACTTGTTGAATAGATTCATTTTTCTTGTTTTGTTTGTTTTTGATGAAATTGTGCTTTTCTCGTCGAGAAAAGGCGTTTAACGTGATAAAAAGGTTTAGTGCGCTATGAATACGGGCTAGCTTGCCAAAAGTACAAATGTGAACTAAATAAGGCCGGGAGTCGTTTTTATTGTTTAAAACACGATTTCTCGACCAGAATATGCTTTTTCAAAAAAGCCATGTTCCCATGGCGAGAGACTCGTTTTCTGTGAGAAAATGCATTAAAAGGAGGGATTTCATCAGAAACACTATAAATACATATTGCACTTGTCTGAAAACGCACAGAACCTTGAAATAGAAGGTTTCTCACCAAAAAACACATTGGTGAAACCCCTATCTTAAGGCTCTGAGTGTTTGCGCACATGTACAACAGGCATGTTTAAACTATAACGTTTTTAGTGAAATCATGTTTCTCTCGAGGAGAAAACGCGTTTAAAGCCATAAAAAGATTTCACTGTGTTTTGACATTGGACCAAGCTACCAACAACCTAAAAAATGATCAGAACTGGAGAAATTACACATTGACATTGGGTGAAATCATTTACCTCTTAAGGACGTGTTGTAGACTTGTTGAATACATTCATTTTTCTTGTTTTGTTTGTTTTTGATGAAATTGTGCTTTTCTCGTCGAGAAAAGGCGTTTAACGCGATAAAAAGGTTTAGTGCGTTATGAATACGGGCTAGCTTACCAAAAGTACAAATGTGAACTAAATAAGGCCGGGAGTCGTTTTTATTGTTTAAAACACGATTTCTCGACGAGAATATGCTTTTTTTAAAAAGCCATGTTCCCATGGCGAGAGACTCGTTTTCTGTGAGAAAATGCATTAAAAGGAGGGATTTCATCAGAAACACTATAAATACATATTGTACTTGTCTGAAAACGCACAGAACCTTGAAATAGAAGGTTTCTCACCAAAAAACACATTGGTGAAACCCCTATCTTAAGGCTCTGAGTGTTTGCGCACATGTACAACAGGCATGTTTAAACTATAACGTTTTTAGTGAAATCATGTTTCTCTCGAGGAGAAAACGCGTTTAAAGCCATAAAAAGATTTCACTGTGTTTTGACATTGGACCAAGCTACCAACAACCTAAAAAATGATCAGAACTGGAGAAATTACACATTGACATTGGGTGAAATCATGTAACTCTTAAGGACGTGTTGTAGACTTGTTGAATACATTCATTTTTCTTGTTTTGTTTGTTTTTGATGAAATTGTGCTTTTCTCGTCGAAAAAAGGCGTTTAACGCGATAAAAAGCTTTAGTGCGTTATGAATACGGGCTAGCTTACCAAAAGTACAAATGTGAACTAAATAAGGCCGTGAGTCGTTTTTATTGTTTAAAACACGATTTCTCGACCAGAATATGCTTTTTTTAAAAAGCCATGTTCCCATGGCGAGAGACTCGTTTTCTGTGAGAAAATGCATTAAAAGGAGGGATTTCATCAGAAACACTATAAATACATATTGTACTTGTCTGAAAACGCACAGAACCTTGAAATAGAAGGTTTCTCACCAAAAAACACATTGGTGAAACCCCTATCTTAAGGCTCTGAGTGTTTGCGCACATGTACAACAGGCATGTTTAAACTATAACGTTTTTAGTGAAATCATGTTTCTCTCGAGGAGAAAACGCGTTTAAAGCCATAAAAAGATTTCACTGTGTTTTGACATTGGACCAAGCTACCAACAACCTAAAAAATGATCAGAACTGGAGAAATTACACATTGACATTGGGTGAAATCATGTAACTCTTAAGGACGTGTTGTAGACTTGTTGAATACATTCATTTTTCTTGTTTTGTTTGTTTTTGATGAAATTGTGCTTTTCTCGTCGAAAAAAGGCGTTTAACGCGATAAAAAGCTTTAGTGCGTTATGAATACGGGCTAGCTTACCAAAAGTACAAACGTGAACTAAATAAGGCCGGGAGTCGTTTTTGTTGTTTAAAACCCGATTTCTTGACCAGAATATGCTTTTTCAAAAAAGCCATGTTCGCCTGGCGAGAGACTCGTTTTCTGTGAGAAAATGCATTAAAAGGAGGGATTTCATCAGAAACACTATAAATACATATTGTACTTGTCATAAAAAGGCACAGAACCTTGAAATAGAAGGTTTCTCACCAAAAAACACATTGGTGAAACCCCTATCTTAAGGCTCTGAGTGTTTGCGCACATGTACAACAGGCATGTTTAAAATATGACGTTTTTAGTGAAATCATGTTTCTCTCGAGGAGAAAACGCGTTTAAAGCCATAAAAAGATTTCACTGTGTTTTGACATTGGACCAAGCTACCAACAACCTAAAAAATGATCAGAACTGGAGAAATTACACATTGACATTGGGTGAAATCATGTACCTCTTAAGGACGTGTTGTAGACTTGTTGAATAGATTCATTTTTCTTGTTTTGTTTGTTTTTGATGAAATTGTGCTTTTCTCGTCGAGAAAAGGCGTTTAACGCGATAAAAAGCTTTAGTGCGTTATGAATACGGGCTAGCTTACCAAAAGTACAAATGTGAACTAAATAAGGCCGTGAGTCGTTTTTATTGTTTAAAACACGATTTCTCGACCAGAATATGCTTTTTCAAAAAAGCCATGTTCCCATGGCGAGAGACTCGTTTTCTGTGAGAAAATGCATTAAAAGGAGGGATTTCATCAGAAACACTATAAATACATATTGTACTTGTCTGAAAACGCACAGAACCTTGAAATAGAAGGTTTCTCACCAAAAAACACATTGGTGAAACCCCTATCTTAAGGCTCTGAGTGTTTGCGCACATGTACAACAGGCATGTTTAAAATATGACGTTTTTAGTGAAATCATGTTTCTCTCGAGGACAAAACGCGTTTAAAGCCATAAAAAGATTTCACTGTGTTTTGACATTGGACCAAGCTACCAACAACCTAAAAAATGATCAGAACTGGACAAATTACACATTGACATTGGGTGAAATCATGTAACTCTTAAGGACGTGTTGTAGACTTGTTGAATACATTCATTTTTCTTGTTTTGTTTGTTTTTGATGAAATTGTGCTTTTCTCGTCGAGAAAAGGCGTTTAACGCGATAAAAAGGTTTAGTGCGTTATGAATACGGGTTAGCTTACCAAAAGTACAAATGTGAACTAAATAAGGCCGGGAGTTGTTTTTATTGTTTAAAACACGATTTCTCGACGAGAATATGCTTTTTTTAAAAAGCCATGTTCCCATGGCGAGAGACTCGTTTTCTGTGAGAAAATGCATTAAAAGGAGGGATTTCATCAGAAACACTATAAATACATATTGTACTTGTCTGAAAACGCACAGAACCTTGAAATAGAAGGTTTCTCACCAAAAAACACATTGGTGAAACCCCTATCTTAAGGCTCTGAGTGTTTGCGCACATGTACAACAGGCATGTTTAAAATATGACGTTTTTAGTGAAATCATGTTTCTCTCGAGGAGAAAACGCGTTTAAAGCCATAAAAAGATTTCACTGTGTTTTGACATTGGACCAAGCTACCAACAACCTAAAAAATGATCAGAACTGGAGAAATTACACATTGACATTGGGTGAAATCATGTAACTCTTAAGGACGTGTTGTAGACTTGTTGAATACATTCATTTTTCTTGTTTTGTTTGTTTTTGATGAAATTGTGCTTTTCTCGTCGAGAAAAGGCGTTTAACGCGATAAAAAGGTTTAGTGCGTTATGAATACGGGTTAGCTTACCAAAAGTACAAATGTGAACTAAATAAGGCCGGGAGTCGTTTTTATTGTTTAAAACACGATTTCTCGACGAGAATATGCTTTTTTTAAAAAGCCATGTTCCCATGGCGAGAGACTCGTTTTCTGTGAGAAAATGCATTAAAAGGAGGGATTTCATCAGAAACACTATAAATACATATTGTACTTGTCATAAAAAGGCACAGAACCTTCAAATAGAAGGTTTCTCACCAAAAAACACATTGGTGAAACCCCTATCTTAAGGCTCTGAGTGTTTGCGCACATGTACAACAGGCATGTTTAAACTATAACGTTTTTAGTGAAATCATGTTTCTCTCGAGGACAAAACGCGTTTAAAGCCATAAAAAGATTTCACTGTGTTTTGACATTGGACCAAGCTACCAACAACCTAAAAAATGATCAGAACTGGAGAAATTACACATTGACATTGGGTGAAATCATGTACCTCTTAAGGACGTGTTGTAGACTTGTTGAATAGATTCATTTTTCTTGTTTTGTTTGTTTTTGATGAAATTGTGCTTTTCTCGTCGAGAAAAGGCGTTTAACGTGATAAAAAGGTTTAGTGCGCTATGAATACGGGCTAGCTTGCCAAAAGTACAAATGTGAACTAAATAAGGCCGGGAGTCGTTTTTATTGTTTAAAACACGATTTCTCGACCAGAATATGCTTTTTCAAAAAAGCCATGTTCCCATGGCGAGAGACTCGTTTTCTGTGAGAAAATGCATTAAAAGGAGGGATTTCATCAGAAACACTATAAATACATATTGCACTTGTCTGAAAACGCACAGAACCTTGAAATAGAAGGTTTCTCACCAAAAAACACATTGGTGAAACCCCTATCTTAAGGCTCTGAGTGTTTGCGCACATGTACAACAGGCATGTTTAAACTATAACGTTTTTAGTGAAATCATGTTTCTCTCGAGGAGAAAACGCGTTTAAAGCCATAAAAAGATTTCACTGTGTTTTGACATTGGACCAAGCTACCAACAACCTAAAAAATGATCAGAACTGGAGAAATTACACATTGACATTGGGTGAAATCATGTAACTCTTAAGGACGTGTTGTAGACTTGTTGAATACATTCATTTTTCTTGTTTTGTTTGTTTTTGATGAAATTGTGCTTTTCTCGTCGAAAAAAGGCGTTTAACGCGATAAAAAGCTTTAGTGCGTTATGAATACGGGCTAGCTTACCAAAAGTACAAACGTGAACTAAATAAGGCCGGGAGTCGTTTTTGTTGTTTAAAACCCGATTTCTTGACCAGAATATGCTTTTTCAAAAAAGCCATGTTCGCCTGGCGAGAGACTCGTTTTCTGTGAGAAAATGCATTAAAAGGAGGGATTTCATCAGAAACACTATAAATACATATTGTACTTGTCATAAAAAGGCACAGAACCTTGAAATAGAAGGTTTCTCACCAAAAAACACATTGGTGAAACCCCTATCTTAAGGCTCTGAGTGTTTGCGCACATGTACAACAGGCATGTTTAAACTATAACGTTTTTAGTGAAATCATGTTTCTCTCGAGGAGAAAACGCGTTTAAAGCCATAAAAAGATTTCACTGTGTTTTGACATTGGACCAAGCTACCAACAACCTAAAAAATGATCAGAACTGGAGAAATTACACATTGACATTGGGTGAAATCATGTACCTCTTAAGGACGTGTTGTAGACTTGTTGAATAGATTCATTTTTCTTGTTTTGTTTGTTTTTGATGAAATTGTGCTTTTCTCGTCGAGAAAAGGCGTTTAACGCGATAAAAAGCTTTAGTGCGTTATGAATACGGGCTAGCTTACCAAAAGTACAAATGTGAACTAAATAAGGCCGTGAGTCGTTTTTATTGTTTAAAACACGATTTCTCGATCAGAATATGCTTTTTCAAAAAAGCCATGTTCCCATGGCGAGAGACTCGTTTTCTGTGAGAAAATGCATTAAAAGGAGGGATTTCATCAGAAACACTATAAATACATATTGTACTTGTCTGAAAACGCACAGAACCTTGAAATAGAAGGTTTCTCACCAAAAAACACATTGGTGAAACCCCTATCTTAAGGCTCTGAGTGTTTGCGCACATGTACAACAGGCATGTTTAAAATATGACGTTTTTAGTGAAATCATGTTTCTCTCGAGGAGAAAACGCGTTTAAAGCCATAAAAAGATTTCACTGTGTTTTGACATTGGACCAAGCTACCAACAACCTAAAAAATGATCAGAACTGGAGAAATTACACATTGACATTGGGTGAAATCATGTAACTCTTAAGGACGTGTTGTAGACTTGTTGAATAGATTCATTTTTCTTGTTTTGTTTGTTTTTGATGAAATTGTGCTTTTCTCGTCGAGAAAAGGCGTTTAACGCGATAAAAAGCTTTAGTGCGTTATGAATACGGGCTAGCTTACCAAAAGTACAAATGTGAACTATATAAGGCCGTGAGTCGTTTTTAATGTTTAAAACACGATTTCTCGACCAGAATATGCTTTTTCAAAAAAGCCATGTTCCCATGGCGAGAGACTCGTTTTCTGTGAGAAAGTGCATTAAAAGGAGGGATTTCATCAGAAACACTATAAATACATATTGTACTTGTCTGAAAACGCACAGAACCTTGAAATAGAAGGTTTCTCACCAAAAAACACATTGGTGAAACCCCTATCTTAAGGCTCTGAGTGTTTGCGCACATGTACAACAGGCATGTTTAAAATATGACGTTTTTAGTGAAATCATGTTTCTCTCGAGGACAAAACGCGTTTAAAGCCATAAAAAGATTTCACTGTGTTTTGACATTGGACCAAGCTACCAACAACCTAAAAAATGATCAGAACTGGAGAAATTACACATTGACATTGGGTGAAATCATGTAACTCTTAAGGACGTGTTGTAGACTTGTTGAATACATTCATTTTTCTTGTTTTGTTTGTTTTTGATGAAATTGTGCTTTTCTCGTCGAGAAAAGGCGTTTAACGCGATAAAAAGGTTTAGTGCGTTATGAATACGGGTTAGCTTACCAAAAGTACAAATGTGAACTAAATAAGGCCGGGAGTCGTTTTTATTGTTTAAAACACGATTTCTCGACGAGAATATGCTTTTTCAAAAAAGCCATGTTCCCATGGCGAGAGACTCGTTTTCTGTGAGAAAATGCATTAAAAGCAGGGATTTCAACAGAAACACTATAAATACATATTGTACTTGTCATAAAAAGGCACAGAACCTTGAAATAGAAGGTTTCTCACCAAAAAACACATTGGTGAAACCCCTATCTTAAGGCTCTGAGTGTTTGCGCACATGTAAAACAGGCATGTTTAAACTATAACGTTTTTAGTGAAATCATGTTTCTCTCGAGGAGAAAACGCGTTTAAAGCCATAAAAAGATTTCACTGTGTTTTGACATTGGACCAAGCTACCAACAACCTAAAAAATGATCAGAACTGGACAAATTACACATTGACATTGGGTGAAATCATTTCCCTCTTAAGGACGTGTTGTAGACTTGTTGAATACATTCATTTTTCTTGTTTTGTTTGTTTTTGATGAAATTGTGCTTTTCTCGTCGAGAAAAGGCGTTTAACGCGATAAAAAGCTTTAGTGCGTTATGAATACGGGCTAGCTTACCAAAAGTACAAATGTGAACTAAATAAGGCCGGGAGTCGTTTTTATTGTTTAAAACACGATTTCTCGACGAGAATATGCTTTTTTTTAAAAAGCCATGTTCCCATGGCGAGAGACTCGTTTTCTGTGAGAAAATGCATTAAAAGGAGGGATTTCATCAGAAACACTATAAATACATATTGTACTTGTCTGAAAACGCACAGAACCTTGAAATAGAAGGTTTCTCACCAAAAAACACATTGGTGAAACCCCTATCTTAAGGCTCTGAGTGTTTGCGCACATGTACAACAGGCATGTTTAAACTATAACGTTTTTAGTGAAATCATGTTTCTCTCGAGGAGAAAACGCGTTTAAAGCCATAAAAAGATTTCACTGTGTTTTGACATTGGACCAAGCTACCAACAACCTAAAAAATGATCAGACCTGGAGAAATTACACATTGACATTGGGTGAAATCATGTAACTCTTAAGGACGTGTTGTAGACTTGTTGAATACATTCATTTTTCTTGTTTTGTTTGTTTTTGATGAAATTGTGCTTTTCTCGTCGAGAAAAGGCGTTTAACGCGATAAATAGCTTTAGTGCGTTATGAATACGGGCTAGCTTACCAAAAGTACAAACGTGAACTAAATAAGGCCGGGAGTCGTTTTTGTTGTTTAAAACCCGATTTCTTGACCAGAATATGCTTTTTCAAAAAAGCCATGTTCGCCTGGCGAGAGACTCGTTTTCTGTGAGAAAATGCATTAAAAGGAGGGATTTCATCAGAAACACTATAAATACATATTGTACTTGTCATAAAAAGGCACAGAACCTTCAAATAGAAGGTTTCTCACCAAAAAACACATTGGTGAAACCCCTATCTTAAGGCTCTGAGTGTTTGCGCACATGTACAACAGGCATGTTTAAACTATAACGTTTTTAGTGAAATCATGTTTCTCTCGAGGAGGAAACGCGTTTAAAGCCATAAAAAGATTTCACTGTGTTTTGACATTGGACCAAGCTACCAACAACCTAAAAAATGATCAGAACTGGAGAAATTACACATTGACATTGGGTGAAATCATGTACCTCTTAAGGACGTGTTGTAGACTTGTTGAATACATTCATTTTTCTTGTTTTGTTTGTTTTTGATGAAATTGTGCTTTTCTCGTCGAGAAAAGGCGTTTAACGCGATAAAAAGCTTTAGTGCGTTATGAATACGGGCTAGCTTACCAAAAGTACAAATGTGAACTAAATAAGGCCGTGAGTCGTTTTTATTGTTTAAAACACGATTTCTCGACCAGAATATGCTTTTTCAAAAAAGCCATGTTCCCATGGCGAGAGACTCGTTTTCTGTGAGAAAATGCATTAAAAGGAGGGATTTCATCAGAAACACTATAAATACATATTGTACTTGTCTGAAAACGCACAGAACCTTGAAATAGAAGGTTTCTCACCAAAAAACACATTGGTGAAACCCCTATCTTAAGGCTCTGAGTGTTTGCGCACATGTACAACAGGCATGTTTAAAATATGACGTTTTTAGTGAAATCATGTTTCTCTCGAGGAGAAAACGCGTTTAAAGCCATAAAAAGATTTCACTGTGTTTTGACATTGGACCAAGCTACCAACAACCTAAAAAATGATCAGAACTGGAGAAATTACACATTGACATTGGGTGAAATCATGTACCTCTTAAGGACGTGTTGTAGACTTGTTGAATAGATTCATTTTTCTTGTTTTGTTTGTTTTTGATGAAATTGTGCTTTTCTCGTCGAGAAAAGGCGTTTAACGCGATAAAAAGCTTTAGTGCGTTATGAATACGGGCTAGCTTACCAAAAGTACAAATGTGAACTAAATAAGGCCGTGAGTCGTTTTTATTGTTTAAAACACGATTTCTCGACCAGAATATGCTTTTTCAAAAAAGCCATGTTCCCATGGCGAGAGTCTCGTTTTCTGTGAGAAAATGCATTAAAAGGAGGGATTTCATCAGAAACACTATAAATACATATTGTACTTGTCTGAAAACGCACAGAACCTTGAAATAGAAGGTTTCTCACCAAAAAACACATTGGTGAAACCCCTATCTTAAGGCTCTGAGTGTTTGCGCACATGTACAACAGGCATGTTTAAAATATGACGTTTTTAGTGAAATCATGTTTCTCTCGAGGAGAAAACGCGTTTAAAGCCATAAAAAGATTTCACTGTGTTTTGACATTGGACCAAGCTACCAACAACCTAAAAAATGATCAGAACTGGACAAATTACACATTGACATTGGGTGAAATCATGTAACTCTTAAGGACGTGTTGTAGACTTGTTGAATACATTCATTTTTCTTGTTTTGTTTGTTTTTGATGAAATTGTGCTTTTCTCGTCGAGAAAAGGCGTTTAACGCGATAAAAAGGTTTAGTGCGTTATGAATACGGGTTAGCTTACCAAAAGTACAAATGTGAACTAAATAAGGCCGGGAGTCGTTTTTATTGTTTAAAACACGATTTCTCGACGAGAATATGCTTTTTCAAAAAAGCCATGTTCCCATGGCGAGAGACTCGTTTTCTGTGAGAAAATGCATTAAAAGCAGGGATTTCAACAGAAACACTATAAATACATATTGTACTTGTCATAAAAAGGCACAGAACCTTGAAATAGAAGGTTTCTCACCAAAAAACACATTGGTGAAACCCCTATCTTAAGGCTCTGAGTGTTTGCGCACATGTAAAACAGGCATGTTTAAACTATAACGTTTTTAGTGAAATCATGTTTCTCTCGAGGAGAAAACGCGTTTAAAGCCATAAAAAGATTTCACTGTGTTTTGACATTGGACCAAGCTACCAACAACCTAAAAAATGATCAGAACTGGACAAATTACACATTGACATTGGGTGAAATCATTTCCCTCTTAAGGACGTGTTGTAGACTTGTTGAATACATTCATTTTTCTTGTTTTGTTTGTTTTTGATGAAATTGTGCTTTTCTCGTCGAGAAAAGGCGTTTAACGCGATAAAAAGGTTTAGTGCGTTATGAATACGGGCTAGCTTACCAAAAGTACAAATGTGAACTAAATAAGGCCGGGAGTCGTTTTTATTGTTTAAAACACGATTTCTCGACGAGAATATGCTTTTTTTAAAAAGCCATGTTCCCATGGCGAGAGACTCGTTTTCTGTGAGAAAATGCATTAAAAGGAGGGATTTCATCAGAAACACTATAAATACATATTGTACTTGTCTGAAAACGCACAGAACCTTGAAATAGAAGGTTTCTCACCAAAAAACACATTGGTGAAACCCCTATCTTAAGGCTCTGAGTGTTTGCGCACATGTACAACAGGCATGTTTAAACTATAACGTTTTTAGTGAAATCATGTTTCTCTCGAGGAGAAAACGCGTTTAAAGCCATAAAAAGATTTCACTGTGTTTTGACATTGGACCAAGCTACCAACAACCTAAAAAATGATCAGAACTGGAGAAATTACACATTGACATTGGGTGAAATCATGTAACTCTTAAGGACGTGTTGTAGACTTGTTGAATACATTCATTTTTCTTGTTTTGTTTGTTTTTGATGAAATTGTGCTTTTCTCGTCGAGAAAAGGCGTTTAACGTGATAAAAAGCTTTAGTGCGTTATGAATACGGGCTAGCTTACCAAAAGTACAAACGTGAACTAAATAAGGCCGGGAGTCGTTTTTGTTGTTTAAAACCCGATTTCTTGACCAGAATATGCTTTTTCAAAAAAGCCATGTTCGCCTGGCGAGAGACTCGTTTTCTATGAGAAAATGCATTAAAAGGAGGGATTTCATCAGAAACACTATAAATACATATTGTACTTGTCATAAAAAGGCACAGAACCTTCAAATAGAAGGTTTCTCACCAAAAAACACATTGGTGAAACCCCTATCTTAAGGCTCTGAGTGTTTGCGCACATGTACAACAGGCATGTTTAAACTATAACGTTTTTAGTGAAATCATGTTTCTCTCGAGGAGAAAACGCGTTTAAAGCCATAAAAAGATTTCACTGTGTTTTGACATTGGACCAAGCTACCAACAACCTAAAAAATGATCAGAACTGGAGAAATTACACATTGACATTGGGTGAAATCATGTAACTCTTAAGGACGTGTTGTAGACTTGTTGAATACATTCATTTTTCTTGTTTTGTTTGTTTTTGATGAAATTGTGCTTTTCTCGTCGAGAAAAGGCGTTTAACGCGATAAAAAGCTTTAGTGCGTTATGAATACGGGCTAGCTTACCAAAAGTACAAATGTGAACTAAATAAGGCCGGGAGTCGTTTTTATTGTTTAAAACACGATTTCTCGACCAGAATATGCTTTTTCAAAAAAGCCATGTTCCCATGGCGAGAGACTCGTTTTCTGTGAGAAAATGCATTAAAAGGAGGGATTTCTTCAGAAACACTATAAATACATATTGTACTTGTCTGAAAACGCACAGAACCTTGAAATAGAAGGTTTCTCACCAAAAAACACATTGGTGAAAGCCCTATCTTAAGGCTCTGAGTGTTTGCGCACATGTACAACAGGCATGTTTAAAATATGACGTTTTTAGTGAAATCATGTTTCTCTCGAGGAGAAAACGCGTTTAAAGCCATAAAAAGATTTCACTGTGTTTTGACATTGGACCAAGCTACCAACAACCTAAAAAATGATCAGAACTGGACAAATTACACATTGACATTGGGTGAAATCATGTAACTCTTAAGGACGTGTTGTAGACTTGTTGAATACATTCATTTTTCTTGTTTTGTTTGTTTTTGATGAAATTGTGCTTTTCTCGTCGAGAAAAGGCGTTTAACGCGATAAAAAGGTTTAGTGCGTTATGAATACGGGTTAGCTTACCAAAAGTACAAATGTGAACTAAATAAGGCCGGGAGTCGTTTTTATTGTTTAAAACACGATTTCTCGACGAGAATATGCTTTTTCAAAAAAGCCATGTTCCCATGGCGAGAGACTCGTTTTCTGTGAGAAAATGCATTAAAAGCAGGGATTTCAACAGAAACACTATAAATACATATTGTACTTGTCATAAAAAGGCACAGAACCTTGAAATAGAAGGTTTCTCACCAAAAAACACATTGGTGAAACCCCTATCTTAAGGCTCTGAGTGTTTGCGCACTTGTAAAACAGGCATGTTTAAACTATAACGTTTTTAGTGAAATCATGTTTCTCTCGAGGAGAAAACGCGTTTAAAGCCATAAAAAGATTTCACTGTGTTTTGACATTGGACCAAGCTACCAACAACCTAAAAAATGATCAGAACTGGACAAATTACACATTGACATTGGGTGAAATCATTTCCCTCTTAAGGACGTGTTGTAGACTTGTTGAATACATTCATTTTTCTTGTTTTGTTTGTTTTTGATGAAATTGTGCTTTTCTCGTCGAGAAAAGGCGTTTAACGCGATAAAAAGGTTTAGTGCGTTATGAATACGGGCTAGCTTACCAAAAGTACAAATGTGAACTAAATAAGGCCGGGAGTCGTTTTTATTGTTTAAAACACGATTTCTCGACGAGAATATGCTTTTTTTAAAAAGCCATGTTCCCATGGCGAGAGACTCGTTTTCTGTGAGAAAATGCATTAAAAGGAGGGATTTCATCAGAAACACTATAAATACATATTGTACTTGTCTGAAAACGCACAGAACCTTGAAATAGAAGGTTTCTCACCAAAAAACACATTGGTGAAACCCCTATCTTAAGGCTCTGAGTGTTTGCGCACATGTACAACAGGCATGTTTAAACTATAACGTTTTTAGTGAAATCATGTTTCTCTCGAGGAGAAAACGCGTTTAAAGCCATAAAAAGATTTCACTGTGTTTTGACATTGGACCAAGCTACCAACAACCTAAAAAATGATCAGAACTGGAGAAATTACACATTGACATTGGGTGAAATCATGTAACTCTTAAGGACGTGTTGTAGACTTGTTGAATACATTCATTTTTCTTGTTTTGTTTGTTTTTGATGAAATTGTGCTTTTCTCGTCGAGAAAAGGCGTTTAACGTGATAAAAAGCTTTAGTGCGTTATGAATACGGGCTAGCTTACCAAAAGTACAAACGTGAACTAAATAAGGCCGGGAGTCGTTTTTGTTGTTTAAAACCCGATTTCTTGACCAGAATATGCTTTTTCAAAAAAGCCATGTTCGCCTGGCGAGAGACTCGTTTTCTATGAGAAAATGCATTAAAAGGAGGGATTTCATCAGAAACACTATAAATACATATTGTACTTGTCATAAAAAGGCACAGAACCTTCAAATAGAAGGTTTCTCACCAAAAAACACATTGGTGAAACCCCTATCTTAAGGCTCTGAGTGTTTGCGCACATGTACAACAGGCATGTTTAAACTATAACGTTTTTAGTGAAATCATGTTTCTCTCGAGGAGAAAACGCGTTTAAAGCCATAAAAAGATTTCACTGTGTTTTGACATTGGACCAAGCTACCAACAACCTAAAAAATGATCAGAACTGGAGAAATTACACATTGACATTGGGTGAAATCATGTAACTCTTAAGGACGTGTTGTAGACTTGTTGAATACATTCATTTTTCTTGTTTTGTTTGTTTTTGATGAAATTGTGCTTTTCTCGTCGAGAAAAGGCGTTTAACGCGATAAAAAGCTTTAGTGCGTTATGAATACGGGCTAGCTTACCAAAAGTACAAATGTGAACTAAATAAGGCCGGGAGTCGTTTTTATTGTTTAAAACACGATTTCTCGACCAGAATATGCTTTTTCAAAAAAGCCATGTTCCCATGGCGAGAGACTCGTTTTCTGTGAGAAAATGCATTAAAAGGAGGGATTTCTTCAGAAACACTATAAATACATATTGTACTTGTCTGAAAACGCACAGAACCTTGAAATAGAAGGTTTCTCACCAAAAAACACATTGGTGAAAGCCCTATCTTAAGGCTCTGAGTGTTTGCGCACATGTACAACAGGCATGTTTAAAATATGACGTTTTTAGTGAAATCATGTTTCTCTCGAGGAGAAAACGCGTTTAAAGCCATAAAAAGATTTCACTGTGTTTTGACATTGGACCAAGCTACCAACAACCTAAAAAATGATCAGAACTGGACAAATTACATATTGACATTGGGTGAAATCATGTAACTCTTAAGGACGTGTTGTAGACTTGTTGAATAGATTCATTTTTCTTGTTTTGTTTGTTTTTGATGAAATTGTGCTTTTCTCGTCGAGAAAAGGCGTTTAACGCGATAAAAAGGTTTAGTGCGTTATGAATACGGGCTAGCTTACCAAAAGTACAAATGTGAACTAAATAAGGCCGTGAGTCGTTTTTATTGTTTAAAACACGATTTCTCGACCAGAATATGCTTTTTCAAAAAAGCCATGTTCCCATGGCGAGAGACTCGTTTTCTGTGAGAAAATGCATTAAAAGGAGGGATTTCATCAGAAACACTATAAATACATATTGTACTTGTCTGAAAACGTACAGAACCTTGAAATAGAAGGTTTCTCACCAAAAAACACATTGGTGAAACCCCTATCTTAAGGCTCTGAGTGTTTGCGCACATGTACAACAGGCATGTTTAAAATATGACGTTTTTAGTGAAATCATGTTTCTCTCGAGGAGAAAACGCGTTTAAAGCCATAAAAAGATTTCACTGTGTTTTGACATTGGACCAAGCTACCAACAACCTAAAAAATGATCAGAACTGGACAAATTACATATTGACATTGGGTGAAATCATGTAACTCTTAAGGACGTGTTGTAGACTTGTTGAATAGATTCATTTTTCTTGTTTTGTTTGTTTTTGATGAAATTGTGCTTTTCTCGTCGAGAAAAGGCGTTTAACGCGATAAAAAGGTTTAGTGCGTTATGAATACGGGTTAGCTTACCAAAAGTACAAATGTGAACTAAATAAGGCCGGGAGTCGTTTTTATTGTTTAAAACACGATTTCTCGACGAGAATATGCTTTTTCAAAAAAGCCATGTTCCCATGGCGAGAGACTCGTTTTCTGTGAGAAAATGCATTAAAAGCAGGGATTTCAACAGAAACACTATACATACATATTGTACTTGTCATAAAAAGGCACAGAACCTTGAAATAGAAGGTTTCTCACCAAAAAACACATTGGTGAAACCCCTATCTTAAGGCTCTGAGTGTTTGCGCACATGTACAACAGGCATGTTTAAACTATAACGTTTTTAGTGAAATCATGTTTCTCTCGAGGAGAAAACGCGTTTAAAGCCATAAAAAGATTTCACTGTGTTTTGACATTGGACCAAGCTACCAACAACCTAAAAAATGATCAGAACTGGAGAAATTACACATTGACATTGGGTGAAATCATGTACCTCTTAAGGACGTGTTGTAGACTTGTTGAATAGATTCATTTTTCTTGTTTTGTTTGTTTTTGATGAAATTGTGCTTTTCTCGTCGAGAAAAGGCGTTTAACGCGATAAAAAGGTTTAGTGCGTTATGAATACGGGCTAGCTTACCAAAAGTACAAATGTGAAATAAGGCCGTGAGTCGTTTTTATTGTTTAAAACACGATTTCTCGACCAGAATATGCTTTTTCAAAAAAGCCATGTTCCCATGGCGAGAGACTCGTTTTCTGAGAAAATGCATTAAAAGGAGGGATTTCATCAGAAAACACTATAAATACATATTGTACTTGTCTGAAAACGCACAGAACCTTGAAATAGAAGGTTTCTCACCAAAAAACACATTGGTGAAACCCCTATCTTAAGGCTCTGAGTGTTTGCGCACATGTACAACAGGCATGTTTAAACTATAACGTTTTTAGTGAAATCATGTTTCTCTCGAGGAGAAAACGCGTTTAAAGCCATAAAAAGATTTCACTGTGTTTTGACATTGGACCAAGCTACCAACAACCTAAAAAATGATCAGAACTGGAGAAATTACACATTGACATTGGGTGAAATCACGTAACTCTTAAGGACGTGTTGTAGACTTGTTGAATAGATTCATTTTTCTTGGTTTATTTGTTTTTGATGAAATTGTGCTTTTCTCGTCGAGAAAAGGCGTTTAACGCGATAAAAAGGTTTAGTGCGTTATGAATACGGGCTAGCTTACCAAAAGTACAAATGTGAACTAAATAAGGCCGGGAGTCGTTTTTATTGTTTAAAACACGATTTCCCGCCGAGAATATGCTTTTTCAAAAAAGCCATGTTCCCATGGCGAGAGACTCGTTTTCTGTGAGAAAATGCATTAAAAGGAGGGATTTCATCAGAAACACTATAAATACATATTGTACTTGTCTGAAAACCCACAGAACCTTGAAATAGAAGGTTTCTCACCAAAAAACACATTGGTGAAACCCCTATCTTAAGGCTCTGAGTGTTTGCGCACATGTACAACAGGCATGTTTAAACTATAACGTTTTTAGTGAAATCATGTTTCTCTCGAGGAGAAAACGCGTTTAAAGCCATAAAAAGATCTCACTGTGTTTTGGCATTGACCAAGCTACCAACAACCTAAAAAATGATCAGAGCTGGAGAAATTACACATTGACATTGGGTGAAATCATGTAACTCTTAAGGACGTGTTGCAGACTTGTTGAATAGATTCATTTTTCTTGTTTTGTTTGTTTTTGATGAAATTGTGCTTTTCTCGTCGAGAAAAGGCGTTTAACGCGATAAAAAGGTTTAGTGCGTTATGAATACGGGCTAGCTTACCAAAAGTACAAATGTGAACTAAATAAGGCCGGGAGTCGTTTTTATTGTTTAAAACACGATTTCTCGACGAGAATATTTTTTTTCAAAAAAGCCATGTTCCCATGGCGAGAGACTCGTTTTCTGTGAGAAAATGCATTAAAAGGAGGGATTTCATCAGAAACACTATAAATACATATTGTACTTGTCTGAAAACGCACAGAACCTTGAAATAGAAGGTTTCTCACCAAAAAACACATTGGTGAAACCCCTATCTTAAGGCTCTGAGTGTTTGCGCACATGTACAACAGGCATGTTTAACCTATAACGTTTTTAGTGAAATCATGTTTCTCTCGAGGAGAAAACGCGTTTAAAGCCATAAAAAGATTTCACTGTGTTTTGGCATTGACCAAGCTACCAACAACCTAAAAAATGATCAGAACTGGAGAAATTACACATTGACATTGGGTGAAATCATGTAACTCTCAAGGACGTGTTGCAGACTTGTTGAATAGATTCATTTTTCTTGTTTTGTTTGTTTTTGATGAAATTGTGCTTTTCTCGTCGAGAAAAGGCGTTTAACGCGATAAAAAGGTTTAGTGCGTTATGAATACGGGCTAGCTTACCAAAAGTACAAATGTGAACTAAATAAGGCCGGGAGTCGTTTTTATTGCTTAAAACACGATTTCTCGACGAGAATATGCTTTTTCAAAAAAGCCATGTTCCCATGGCGAGAGACTCGTTTTCTGTGAGAAAATGCATTAAAAGGAGGGATTTCATCAGAAACACTATAAATACATATTGTACTTGTCGGAAAACGCACAGAACCTTGAAATAGAAGGTTTCTCACCAAAAAACACATTGGTGAAACCCCTATCTTAAGGCTCTGAGTGTTTGAGCACATGTACAACAGGCATGTTTAAACTATAACGTTTTTAGTGAAATCATGTTTCTCTCGAGGAGAAAACGCGTTTAAAGCCATAAAAAGATTTCACTGTGTTTTGACATTGGACCAAGCTACCAACAACCTAAAAAATGATCAGAACTGGAGAAATTACACATTGACATTGGGTGAAATCATGTAACACTTAAGGACGTGTTGTAGACTTGTTGAATAGATTCATTTTTCTTGTTTTGTTTGTTTTTGATGAAATTGTGCTTTTCTCGTCAAGAAAAGGCGTTTAACGCGATAAAAAGGTTTAGTGCGTTATGAATACGGGCTAGCTTACCAAAAGTACAAATGTGAACTAAATAAGGCCGGGAGTCGTTTTTATTGTTTAAAACACGATTTCTCGACGAGAATATGCTTTTTCAAAAAGCCATGTTCCCATGGCGAGAGACTCGTTTTCTGTGAGAAAATGCATTAAAAGGAGGGATTTCATCAGAAACACTATAAATACATATTGTACTTGTCTGAAAACGCACAGAACCTTGAAATAGAAGGTTTCTCACCAAAAAACACATTGGTGAAACCCCTATCTTAAGGCTCTGAGTGTTTGCACACATGTACAAACAGGCATGTTTAAACTATAACGTTTTTAGTGAAATCATGTTTCTCTCGAGGAGAAAACGCGTTTAAAGCCATAAAAAGATTTCACTGTGTTTTGACATTGGACCAAGCTACCAACAACCTAAAAAATGATCAGAACTGGAGAAATTACACATTGACATTGGGTGAAATCATGTAACACTTAAGGACGTGTTGTAGACTTGTTGAATAGATTCATTTTTCTTGTTTTGTTTGTTTTTGATGAAATTGTGCTTTTCTCGTCAAGAAAAGGCGTTTAACGCGATAAAAAGGTTTAGTGCGTTATGAATACGGGCTAGCTTACCAAAAGTACAAATGTGAACTAAATAAGGCCGGGAGTCGTTTTTATTGTTTAAAACACGATTTCTCGACGAGAATATGCTTTTTCAAAAAGCCATGTTCCCATGGCGAGAGACTCGTTTTCTGTGAGAAAATGCATTAAAAGGAGGGATTTCATCAGAAACACTATAAATACATATTGTACTTGTCTGAAAACGCACAGAACCTTGAAATAGAAGGTTTCTCACCAAAAAACACATTGGTGAAACCCCTATCTTAAGGCTCTGAGTGTTTGCACACATGTACAAACAGGCATGTTTAAACTATAACGTTTTTAGTGAAATCATGTTTCTCTCGAGGAGAAAACGCGTTTAAAGCCATAAAAAGATTTCACTGTGTTTTGACATTGGACCAAGCTACCAACAACCTAAAAAATGATCAGAACTGGAGAAATTACACATTGACATTGGGTGAAATCACGTAACTCTTAAGGACGTGTTGTAGACTTGTTGAATAGATTCATTTTTCTTGTTTTGTTTGTTTTTGATGAAATTGTGCTTTTCTCGTCGAGAAAAGGCGTTTAACGCGATAAAAAGGTTTAGTGCGTTATGAATACGGGCTAGCTTACCAAAAGTACAAATGTGAACTAAATAAGGCCGGGAGTCGTTTTTATTGTTTAAAACACGATTTCTCGACGAGAATATTTTTTTTCAAAAAAGCCATGTTCCCATGGCGAGAGACTCGTTTTCTGTGAGAAAATGCATTAAAAGGAGGGATTTCATCAGAAACACTATAAATACATGTTGTACTTGTCTGAAAACCCACAGAACCTTGAAATAGAAGGTTTCTCACCAAAAAACACATTGGTGAAACCCCTATCTTAAGGCTCTGAGTGTTTGCGCACATGTACAACAGGCATGTTTAACCTATAACGTTTTTAGTGAAATCATGTTTCTCTCGAGGAGAAAACGCGTTTAAAGCCATAAAAAGATCTCACTGTGTTTTGGCATTGACCAAGCTACCAACAACCTAAAAAATGATCAGAACTGGAGAAATTACACATTGACATTGGGTGAAATCATGTAACTCTCAAGGACGTGTTGCAGACTTGTTGAATAGATTCATTTTTCTTGTTTTGTTTGTTTTTGATGAAATTGTGCTTTTCTCGTCGAGAAAAGGCGTTTAACGCGATAAAAAGCTTTAGTGCGTTATGAATACGGGCTAGCTTACCAAAAGTACAAATGTGAACTAAATAAGGCCGGGAGTCGTTTTTATTGCTTAAAACACGATTTCTCGACGAGAATATGCTTTTTCAAAAAAGCCATGTTCCCATGGCGAGAGACTCGTTTTCTGTGAGAAAATGCATTAAAAGGAGGGATTTCATCAGAAACACTATAAATACATATTGTACTTGTCGGAAAACGCACAGAACCTTGAAATAGAAGGTTTCTCACCAAAAAACACATTGGTGAAACCCCTATCTTAAGGCTCTGAGTGTTTGCACACATGTACAACAGGCATGTTTAAACTATAACGTTTTTAGTGAAATCATGTTTCTCTCGAGGAGAAAACGCGTTTAAAGCCATAAAAAGATATCACTGTGTTTTGACATTGGACCAAGCTACCAACAACCTAAAAAATGATCAGAACTGGACAAATTACATATTGACATTGGGTGAAATCATGTAACTCTTAAGGACGTGTTGTAGACTTGTTGAATAGATTCATTTTTCTTGTTTTGTTTGTTTTTGATGAAATTGTGCTTTTCTCGTCGAGAAAAGGCGTTTAACGCGATAAAAAGTTTTAGTGCGTTATGAATACGGGCTAGCTTACCAAAAGTACAAATGTGAACTAAATAAGGCCGTGAGTCGTTTTTATTGTTTAAAACACGATTTCTCGACCAGAATATGCTTTTTCAAAAAAGCCATGTTCCCATGGCGAGAGACTCGTTTTCTGTGAGAAAATGCATTAAAAGGAGGGATTTCATCAGAAACACTATAAATACATATTGTACTTGTCTGAAAACGCACAGAACCTTGAAATAGAAGGTTTCTCACCAAAAAACACATTGGTGAAACCCCTATCTTAAGGCTCTGAGTGTTTGCGCACATGTACAACAGGCATGTTTAAAATATGACGTTTTTAGTGAAATCATGTTTCTCTCGAGGAGAAAACGCGTTTAAAGCCATAAAAAGATTTCACTGTGTTTTGACATTGGACCAAGCTACCAACAACCTAAAAAATGATCAGAACTGGAGAAATTACACATTGACATTGGGTGAAATCATGTACCTCTTAAGGACGTGTTGTAGACTTGTTGAATAGATTCATTTTTCTTGTTTTGTTTGTTTTTGATGAAATTGTGCTTTTCTCGTCGAGAAAAGGCGTTTAACGCGATAAAAAGCTTTAGTGCGTTATGAATACGGGCTAGCTTACCAAAAGTACAAATGTGAACTAAATAAGGCCGTGAGTCGTTTTTATTGTTTAAAACACGATTTCTCGACCAGAATATGCTTTTTCAAAAAAGCCATGTTCCCATGGCGAGAGACTCGTTTTCTGTGAGAAAATGCATTAAAAGGAGGGATTTCATCAGAAACACTATAAATACATATTGTACTTGTCTGAAAACGCACAGAACCTTGAAATAGAAGGTTTCTCACCAAAAAACACATTGGTGAAACCCCTATCTTAAGGCTCTGAGTGTTTGCGCACATGTACAACAGGCATGTTTAAACTATAACGTTTTTAGTGAAATCATGTTTCTCTCGAGGAGAAAACGCGTTTAAAGCCATAAAAAGATTTCACTGTGTTTTGACATTGGACCAAGCTACCAACAACCTAAAAAATGATCAGAACTGGAGAAATTACACATTGACATTGGGTGAAATCATGTAACTCTTAAGGACGTGTTGTAGACTTGTTGAATACATTCATTTTTCTTGTTTTGTTTGTTTTTGATGAAATTGTGCTTTTCTCGTCGAGAAAAGGCGTTTAACGCGATAAAAAGCTTTAGTGCGTTATGAATACGGGCTAGCTTACCAAAAGTACAAATGTGAACTAAATAAGGCCGTGAGTCGTTTTTATTGTTTAAAACACGATTTCTCGACCAGAATATGCTTTTTCAAAAAAGCCATGTTCCCATGGCGAGAGACTCGTTTTCTGTGAGAAAATGCATTAAAAGGAGGGATTTCATCAGAAACACTATAAATACATATTGTACTTGTCTGAAAACGTACAGAACCTTGAAATAGAAGGTTTCTCACCAAAAAACACATTGGTGAAACCCCTATCTTAAGGCTCTGAGTGTTTGCGCACATGTACAACAGGCATGTTTAAAATATGACGTTTTTAGTGAAATCATGTTTCTCTCGAGGAGAAAACGCGTTTAAAGCCATAAAAAGATTTCACTGTGTTTTGACATTGGACCAAGCTACCAACAACCTAAAAAATGATCAGAACTGGACAAATTACATATTGACATTGGGTGAAATCATGTAACTCTTAAGGACGTGTTGTAGACTTGTTGAATAGATTCATTTTTCTTGTTTTGTTTGTTTTTGATGAAATTGTGCTTTTCTCGTCGAGAAAAGGCGTTTAACGCGATAAAAAGGTTTAGTGCGTTATGAATACGGGTTAGCTTACCAAAAGTACAAATGTGAACTAAATAAGGCCGGGAGTCGTTTTTATTGTTTAAAACACGATTTCTCGACGAGAATATGCTTTTTCAAAAAAGCCATGTTCCCATGGCGAGAGACTCGTTTTCTGTGAGAAAATGCATTAAAAGCAGGGATTTCAACAGAAACACTATAAATACATATTGTACTTGTCATAAAAAGGCACAGAACCTTGAAATAGAAGGTTTCTCACCAAAAAACACATTGGTGAAACCCCTATCTTAAGGCTCTGAGTGTTTGCGCACATGTAAAACAGGCATGTTTAAACTATAACGTTTTTAGTGAAATCATGTTTCTCTCGAGGAGAAAACGCGTTTAAAGCCATAAAAAGATTTCACTGTGTTTTGACATTGGACCAAGCTACCAACAACCTAAAAAATGATCAGAACTGGACAAATTACACATTGACATTGGGTGAAATCATTTCCCTCTTAAGGACGTGTTGTAGACTTGTTGAATACATTCATTTTTCTTGTTTTGTTTGTTTTTGATGAAATTGTGCTTTTCTCGTCGAGAAAAGGCGTTTAACGCGATAAAAAGCTTTAGTGCGTTATGAATACGGGCTAGCTTACCAAAAGTACAAATGTGAACTAAATAAGGCCGTGAGTCGTTTTTATTGTTTAAAACACGATTTCTCGACCAGAATATGCTTTTTCAAAAAAGCCATGTTCCCATGGCGAGAGACTCGTTTTCTGTGAGAAAATGCATTAAAAGGAGGGATTTCATCAGAAACACTATAAATACATATTGTACTTGTCTGAAAACGTACAGAACCTTGAAATAGAAGGTTTCTCACCAAAAAACACATTGGTGAAACCCCTATCTTAAGGCTCTGAGTGTTTGCGCACATGTACAACAGGCATGTTTAAAATATGACGTTTTTAGTGAAATCATGTTTCTCTCGAGGAGAAAACGCGTTTAAAGCCATAAAAAGATTTCACTGTGTTTTGACATTGGACCAAGCTACCAACAACCTAAAAAATGATCAGAACTGGACAAATTACATATTGACATTGGGTGAAATCATGTAACTCTTAAGGACGTGTTGTAGACTTGTTGAATAGATTCATTTTTCTTGTTTTGTTTGTTTTTGATGAAATTGTGCTTTTCTCGTCGAGAAAAGGCGTTTAACGCGATAAAAAGGTTTAGTGCGTTATGAATACGGGTTAGCTTACCAAAAGTACAAATGTGAACTAAATAAGGCCGGGAGTCGTTTTTATTGTTTAAAACACGATTTCTCGACGAGAATATGCTTTTTCAAAAAAGCCATGTTCCCATGGCGAGAGACTCGTTTTCTGTGAGAAAATGCATTAAAAGCAGGGATTTCAACAGAAACACTATAAATACATATTGTACTTGTCATAAAAAGGCACAGAACCTTGAAATAGAAGGTTTCTCACCAAAAAACACATTGGTGAAACCCCTATCTTAAGGCTCTGAGTGTTTGCGCACATGTAAAACAGGCATGTTTAAACTATAACGTTTTTAGTGAAATCATGTTTCTCTCGAGGAGAAAACGCGTTTAAAGCCATAAAAAGATTTCACTGTGTTTTGACATTGGACCAAGCTACCAACAACCTAAAAAATGATCAGAACTGGACAAATTACACATTGACATTGGGTGAAATCATGTAACTCTTAAGGACGTGTTGCAGACTTGTTGAATACATTCATTTTTCTTGTTTTGTTTGTTTTTGATGAAATTGTGCTTTTCTCGTCGAGAAAAGGCGTTTAACGCGATAAAAAGCTTTAGTGCGTTATGAATACGGGCTAGCTTACCAAAAGTACAAATGTGAACTAAATAAGGCCGGGAGTCGTTTTTATTGTTTAAAAGACGATTTCTCGACGAGAATATGCTTTTTTTAAAAAGCCATGTTCCCATGGCGAGAGACTCGTTTTCTGTGAGAAAATGCATTAAAAGGAGGGATTTCATCAGAAACACTATAAATACATATTGTACTTGTCGGAAAACGCACAGAACCTTGAAATAGAAGGTTTCTCACCAAAAAACACATTGGTGAAACCCCTATCTTAAGGCTCTGAGTGTTTGAGCACATGTACAACAGGCATGTTTAAACTATAACGTTTTTAGTGAAATCATGTTTCTCTCGAGGAGAAAACGCGTTTAAAGCCATAAAAAGATTTCACTGTGTTTTGACATTGGACCAAGCTACCAACAACCTAAAAAATGATCAGAACTGGAGAAATTACACATTGACATTGGGTGAAATCATGTAACACTTAAGGACGTGTTGTAGACTTGTTGAATAGATTCATTTTTCTTGTTTTGTTTGTTTTTGATGAAATTGTGCTTTTCTCGTCAAGAAAAGGCGTTTAACGCGATAAAAAGGTTTAGTGCGTTATGAATACGGGCTAGCTTACCAAAAGTACAAATGTGAACTAAATAAGGCCGGGAGTCGTTTTTATTGTTTAAAACACGATTTCTCGACGAGAATATGCTTTTTCAAAAAGCCATGTTCCCATGGCGAGAGACTCGTTTTCTGTGAGAAAATGCATTAAAAGGAGGGATTTCATCAGAAACACTATAAATACATATTGTACTTGTCTGAAAACGCACAGAACCTTGAAATAGAAGGTTTCTCACCAAAAAACACATTGGTGAAACCCCTATCTTAAGGCTCTGAGTGTTTGCACACATGTACAAACAGGCATGTTTAAACTATAACGTTTTTAGTGAAATCATGTTTCTCTCGAGGAGAAAACGCGTTTAAAGCCATAAAAAGATTTCACTGTGTTTTGACATTGGACCAAGCTACCAACAACCTAAAAAATGATCAGAACTGGAGAAATTACACATTGACATTGGGTGAAATCACGTAACTCTTAAGGACGTGTTGTAGACTTGTTGAATAGATTCATTTTTCTTGTTTTGTTTGTTTTTGATGAAATTGTGCTTTTCTCGTCGAGAAAAGGCGTTTAACGCGATAAAAAGCTTTAGTGCGTTATGAATACGGGCTAGCTTACCAAAAGTACAAATGTGAACTAAATAAGGCCGGGAGTCGTTTTTATTGTTTAAAACACGATTTCTCGACGAGAATATTTTTTTTCAAAAAAGCCATGTTCCCATGGCGAGAGACTCGTTTTCTGTGAGAAAATGCATTAAAAGGAGGGATTTCATCAGAAACACTATAAATACATATTGTACTTGTCTGAAAACCCACAGAACCTTGAAATAGAAGGTTTCTCACCAAAAAACACATTGGTGAAACCCCTATCTTAAGGCTCTGAGTGTTTGCGCACATGTACAACAGGCATGTTTAACCTATAACGTTTTTAGTGAAATCATGTTTCTCTCGAGGAGAAAACGCGTTTAAAGCCATAAAAAGATCTCACTGTGTTTTGGCATTGACCAAGCTACCAACAACCTAAAAAATGATCAGAACTGGAGAAATTACACATTGACATTGGGTGAAATCATGTAACTCTCAAGGACGTGTTGCAGACTTGTTGAATAGATTCATTTTTCTTGTTTTGTTTGTTTTTGATGAAATTGTGCTTTTCTCGTCGAGAAAAGGCGTTTAACGCGATAAAAAGCTTTAGTGCGTTATGAATACGGGCTAGCTTACCAAAAGTACAAATGTGAACTAAATAAGGCCGGGAGTCGTTTTTATTGTTTAAAACACGATTTCTCGACGAGAATATGCTTTTTCAAAAAAGCCATGTTCCCATGGCGAGAGACTCGTTTTCTGTGAGAAAATGCATTAAAAGGAGGGATTTCATCAGAAACACTATAAATACATATTGTACTTGTCGGAAAACGCACAGAACCTTGAAATAGAAGGTTTCTCACCAAAAAACACATTGGTGAAACCCCTATCTTAAGGCTCTGAGTGTTTGAGCACATGTACAACAGGCATGTTTAAACTATAACGTTTTTAGTGAAATCATGTTTCTCTCGAGGAGAAAACGCGTTTAAAGCCATAAAAAGATATCACTGTGTTTTGACATTGGACCAAGCTACCAACAACCTAAAAAATGATCAGAACTGGACAAATTACATATTGACATTGGGTGAAATCATGTAACTCTTAAGGACGTGTTGTAGACTTGTTGAATAGATTCATTTTTCTTGTTTTGTTTGTTTTTGATGAAATTGTGCTTTTCTCGTCGAGAAAAGGCGTTTAACGCGATAAAAAGTTTTAGTGCGTTATGAATACGGGCTAGCTTACCAAAAGTACAAATGTGAACTAAATAAGGCCGGGAGTCGTTTTTATTGTTTAAAACACGATTTCTCGACGAGAATATGCTTTTCAAAAAGCCATGTTCCCATGGCGAGAGACTCGTTTTCTGTGAGAAAATGCATTAAAAGGAGGGATTTCATCAGAAACACTATAAATACATATTGTACTTGTGTGAAAACGCACAGAACCTTGAAATAGAAGGTTTCTCACCAAAAAACACATTGGTGAAACCCCTATCTTAAGGCTCTGAGTGTTTGCACACATGTACAAACAGGCATGTTTAAACTATAACGTTTTTAGTGAAATCATGTTTCTCTCGAGGAGAAAACGCGTTTAAAGCCATAAAAAGATTTCACTGTGTTTTGACATTGGACCAAGCTACCAACAACCTAAAAAATGATCAGAACTGGAGAAATTACACATTGACATTGGGTGAAATCATGTAACACTTAAGGACGTGTTGTAGACTTGTTGAATAGATTCATTTTTCTTGTTTTGTTTGTTTTTGATGAAATTGTGCTTTTCTCGTCAAGAAAAGGCGTTTAACGCGATAAAAAGGTTTAGTGCGTTATGAATACGGGCTAGCTTACCAAAAGTACAAATGTGAACTAAATAAGGCCGGGAGTCGTTTTTATTGTTTAAAACACGATTTCTCGACGAGAATATGCTTTTTCAAAAAGCCATGTTCCCATGGCGAGAGACTCGTTTTCTGTGAGAAAATGCATTAAAAGGAGGGATTTCATCAGAAACACTATAAATACATATTGTACTTGTCTGAAAACGCACAGAACCTTGAAATAGAAGGTTTCTCACCAAAAAACACATTGGTGAAACCCCTATCTTAAGGCTCTGAGTGTTTGCACACATGTACAAACAGGCATGTTTAAACTATAACGTTTTTAGTGAAATCATGTTTCTCTCGAGGAGAAAACGCGTTTAAAGCCATAAAAAGATTTCACTGTGTTTTGACATTGGACCAAGCTACCAACAACCTAAAAAATGATCAGAACTGGAGAAATTACACATTGACATTGGGTGAAATCATGTACCTCTTAAGGACGTGTTGTAGACTTGTTGAATAGATTCATTTTTCTTGTTTTGTTTGTTTTTGATGAAATTGTGCTTTTCTCGTCGAGAAAAGGCGTTTAACGCGATAAAAAGCTTTAGTGCGTTATGAATACGGGCTAGCTTACCAAAAGTACAAATGTGAACTAAATAAGGCCGGGAGTCGTTTTTATTGTTTAAAACACGATTTCTCGACGAGAATATTTTTTTTCAAAAAAGCCATGTTCCCATGGCGAGAGACTCGTTTTCTGTGAGAAAATGCATTAAAAGGAGGGATTTCATCAGAAACACTATAAATACATATTGTACTTGTCTGAAAACCCACAGAACCTTGAAATAGAAGGTTTCTCACCAAAAAACACATTGGTGAAACCCCTATCTTAAGGCTCTGAGTGTTTGCGCACATGTACAACAGGCATGTTTAACCTATAACGTTTTTAGTGAAATCATGTTTCTCTCGAGGAGAAAACGCGTTTAAAGCCATAAAAAGATCTCACTGTGTTTTGGCATTGACCAAGCTACCAACAACCTAAAAAATGATCAGAACTGGAGAAATTACACATTGACATTGGGTGAAATCATGTAACTCTCAAGGACGTGTTGCAGACTTGTTGAATAGATTCATTTTTCTTGTTTTGTTTGTTTTTGATGAAATTGTGCTTTTCTCGTCGAGAAAAGGCGTTTAACGCGATAAAAAGCTTTAGTGCGTTATGAATACGGGCTAGCTTACCAAAAGTACAAATGTGAACTAAATAAGGCCGGGAGTCGTTTTTATTGCTTAAAACACGATTTCTCGACGAGAATATGCTTTTTCAAAAAAGCCATGTTCCCATGGCGAGAGACTCGTTTTCTGTGAGAAAATGCATTAAAAGGAGGGATTTCATCAGAAACACTATAAATACATATTGTACTTGTCGGAAAACGCACAGAACCTTGAAATAGAAGGTTTCTCACCAAAAAACACATTGGTGAAACCCCTATCTTAAGGCTCTGAGTGTTTGAGCACATGTACAACAGGCATGTTTAAACTATAACGTTTTTAGTGAAATCATGTTTCTCTCGAGGAGAAAACGCGTTTAAAGCCATAAAAAGATATCACTGTGTTTTGACATTGGACCAAGCTACCAACAACCTAAAAAATGATCAGAACTGGACAAATTACATATTGACATTGGGTGAAATCATGTAACTCTTAAGGACGTGTTGTAGACTTGCTGAATAGATTCATTTTTCTTGTTTTGTTTGTTTTTGATGAAATTGTGCTTTTCTCGTCGAGAAAAGGCGTTTAACGCGATAAAAAGTTTTAGTGCGTTATGAATACGGGCTAGCTTACCAAAAGTACAAATGTGAACTAAATAAGGCCGTGAGTCGTTTTTATTGTTTAAAACACGATTTCTCGACCAGAATATGCTTTTTCAAAAAAGCCATGTTCCCATGGCGAGAGACTCGTTTTCTGTGAGAAAATGCATTAAAAGGAGGGATTTCATCAGAAACACTATAAATACATATTGTACTTGTCTGAAAACGCACAGAACCTTGAAATAGAAGGTTTCTCACCAAAAAACACATTGGTGAAACCCCTATCTTAAGGCTCTGAGTGTTTGCGCACATGTACAACAGGCATGTTTAAAATATGACGTTTTTAGTGAAATCATGTTTCTCTCGAGGAGAAAACGCGTTTAAAGCCATAAAAAGATTTCACTGTGTTTTGACATTGGACCAAGCTACCAACAACCTAAAAAATGATCAGAACTGGAGAAATTACACATTGACATTGGGTGAAATCATGTACCTCTTAAGGACGTGTTGTAGACTTGTTGAATAGATTCATTTTTCTTGTTTTGTTTGTTTTTGATGAAATTGTGCTTTTCTCGTCGAGAAAAGGCGTTTAACGCGATAAAAAGCTTTAGTGCGTTATGAATACGGGCTAGCTTACCAAAAGTACAAATGTGAACTAAATAAGGCCGTGAGTCGTTTTTATTGTTTAAAACACGATTTCTCGACCAGAATATGCTTTTTCAAAAAAGCCATGTTCCCATGGCGAGAGACTCGTTTTCTGTGAGAAAATGCATTAAAAGGAGGGATTTCATCAGAAACACTATAAATACATATTGTACTTGTCTGAAAACGCACAGAACCTTGAAATAGAAGGTTTCTCACCAAAAAACACATTGGTGAAACCCCTATCTTAAGGCTCTGAGTGTTTGCGCACATGTACAACAGGCATGTTTAAACTATAACGTTTTTAGTGAAATCATGTTTCTCTCGAGGAGAAAACGCGTTTAAAGCTTAAAAAGATTTCACTGTGTTTTGACATTGGACCAAGCTACCAACAACCTAAAAAATGATCAGAACTGGACAAATTACACATTGACATTGGGTGAAATCATTTCCCTCTTAAGGACGTGTTGTAGACTTGTTGAATACATTCATTTTTCTTGTTTTGTTTGTTTTTGATGAAATTGTGCTTTTCTCGTCGAGAAAAGGCGTTTAACGCGATAAAAAGCTTTAGTGCGTTATGAATACGGGCTAGCTTACCAAAAGTACAAATGTGAACTAAATAAGGCCGTGAGTCGTTTTTATTGTTTAAAACACGATTTCTCGACGAGAATATGCTTTTTTTAAAAAGCCATGTTCCCATGGCGAGAGACTCGTTTTCTGTGAGAAAATGCATTAAAAGGAGGGATTTCATCAGAAACACTATAAATACATATTGTACTTGTCTGAAAACGTACAGAACCTTGAAATAGAAGGTTTCTCACCAAAAAACACATTGGTGAAACCCCTATCTTAAGGCTCTGAGTGTTTGCGCACATGTACAACAGGCATGTTTAAAATATGACGTTTTTAGTGAAATCATGTTTCTCTCGAGGAGAAAACGCGTTTAAAGCCATAAAAAGATTTCACTGTGTTTTGACATTGGACCAAGCTACCAACAACCTAAAAAATGATCAGAACTGGACAAATTACATATTGACATTGGGTGAAATCATGTAACTCTTAAGGACGTGTTGTAGACTTGTTGAATAGATTCATTTTTCTTGTTTTGTTTGTTTTTGATGAAATTGTGCTTTTCTCGTCGAGAAAAGGCGTTTAACGCGATAAAAAGCTTTAGTGCGTTATGAATACGGGCTAGCTTACCAAAAGTACAAATGTGAACTAAATAAGGCCGGGAGTCGTTTTTATTGTTTAAAAGACGATTTCTCGACGAGAATATGCTTTTTTTAAAAAGCCATGTTCCCATGGCGAGAGACTCGTTTTCTGTGAGAAAATGCATTAAAAGGAGGGATTTCATCAGAAACACTATAAATACATATTGTACTTGTCTGAAAACGCACAGAACCTTGAAATAGAAGGTTTCTCACCAAAAAACACATTGGTGAAACCCCTATCTTAAGGCTCTGAGTGTTTGCGCACATGTACAACAGGCATGTTTAAAATATGACGTTTTTAGTGAAATCATGTTTCTCTCGAGGAGAAAACGCGTTTAAAGCCATAAAAAGATTTCACTGTGTTTTGACATTGGACCAAGCTACCAACAACCTAAAAAATGATCAGAACTGGAGAAATTACACATTGACATTGGGTGAAATCATGTACCTCTTAAGGACGTGTTGTAGACTTGTTGAATAGATTCATTTTTCTTGTTTTGTTTGTTTTTGATGAAATTGTGCTTTTCTCGTCGAGAAAAGGCGTTTAACGCGATAAAAAGTTTTAGTGCGTTATGAATACGGGCTAGCTTACCAAAAGTACAAATGTGAACTAAATAAGGCCGTGAGTCGTTTTTATTGTTTAAAACACGATTTCTCGACCAGAATATGCTTTTTCAAAAAAGCCATGTTCCCATGGCGAGAGACTCGTTTTCTGTGAGAAAATGCATTAAAAGGAGGGATTTCATCAGAAACACTATAAATACATATTGTACTTGTCTGAAAACGCACAGAACCTTGAAATAGAAGGTTTCTCACCAAAAAACACATTGGTGAAACCCCTATCTTAAGGCTCTGAGTGTTTGCGCACATGTACAACAGGCATGTTTAAAATATGACGTTTTTAGTGAAATCATGTTTCTCTCGAGGAGAAAACGCGTTTAAAGCCATAAAAAGATTTCACTGTGTTTTGACATTGGACCAAGCTACCAACAACCTAAAAAATGATCAGAACTGGAGAAATTACACATTGACATTGGGTGAAATCATGTACCTCTTAAGGACGTGTTGTAGACTTGTTGAATAGATTCATTTTTCTTGTTTTGTTTGTTTTTGATGAAATTGTGCTTTTCTCGTCGAGAAAAGGCGTTTAACGCGATAAAAAGCTTTAGTGCGTTATGAATACGGGCTAGCTTACCAAAAGTACAAATGTGAACTAAATAAGGCCGTGAGTCGTTTTTATTGTTTAAAACACGATTTCTCGACCAGAATATGCTTTTTCAAAAAAGCCATGTTCCCATGGCGAGAGACTCGTTTTCTGTGAGAAAATGCATTAAAAGGAGGGATTTCATCAGAAACACTATAAATACATATTGTACTTGTCTGAAAACGCACAGAACCTTGAAATAGAAGGTTTCTCACCAAAAAACACATTGGTGAAACCCCTATCTTAAGGCTCTGAGTGTTTGCGCACATGTACAACAGGCATGTTTAAACTATAACGTTTTTAGTGAAATCATGTTTCTCTCGAGGAGAAAACGCGTTTAAAGCCATAAAAAGATTTCACTGTGTTTTGACATTGGACCAAGCTACCAACAACCTAAAAAATGATCAGAACTGGACAAATTACACATTGACATTGGGTGAAATCATTTCCCTCTTAAGGACGTGTTGTAGACTTGTTGAATACATTCATTTTTCTTGTTTTGTTTGTTTTTGATGAAATTGTGCTTTTCTCGTCGAGAAAAGGCGTTTAACGCGATAAAAAGCTTTAGTGCGTTATGAATACGGGCTAGCTTACCAAAAGTACAAATGTGAACTAAATAAGGCCGTGAGTCGTTTTTATTGTTTAAAACACGATTTCTCGACCAGAATATGCTTTTTCAAAAAAGCCATGTTCCCATGGCGAGAGACTCGTTTTCTGTGAGAAAATGCATTAAAAGGAGGGATTTCATCAGAAACACTATAAATACATATTGTACTTGTCTGAAAACGCACAGAACCTTGAAATAGAAGGTTTCTCACCAAAAAACACATTGGTGAAACCCCTATCTTAAGGCTCTGAGTGTTTGCGCACATGTACAACAGGCATGTTTAAACTATAACGTTTTTAGTGAAATCATGTTTCTCTCGAGGAGAAAACGCGTTTAAAGCCATAAAAAGATTTCACTGTGTTTTGACATTGGACCAAGCTACCAACAACCTAAAAAATGATCAGAACTGGACAAATTACACATTGACATTGGGTGAAATCATTTCCCTCTTAAGGACGTGTTGTAGACTTGTTGAATACATTCATTTTTCTTGTTTTGTTTGTTTTTGATGAAATTGTGCTTTTCTCGTCGAGAAAAGGCGTTTAACGCGATAAAAAGCTTTAGTGCGTTATGAATACGGGCTAGCTTACCAAAAGTACAAATGTGAACTAAATAAGGCCGTGAGTCGTTTTTATTGTTTAAAACACGATTTCTCGACGAGAATATGCTTTTTTTAAAAAGCCATGTTCCCATGGCGAGAGACTCGTTTTCTGTGAGAAAATGCATTAAAAGGAGGGATTTCATCAGAAACACTATAAATACATATTGTACTTGTCTGAAAACGTACAGAACCTTGAAATAGAAGGTTTCTCACCAAAAAACACATTGGTGAAACCCCTATCTTAAGGCTCTGAGTGTTTGCGCACATGTACAACAGGCATGTTTAAAATATGACGTTTTTAGTGAAATCATGTTTCTCTCGAGGAGAAAACGCGTTTAAAGCCATAAAAAGATTTCACTGTGTTTTGACATTGGACCAAGCTACCAACAACCTAAAAAATGATCAGAACTGGACAAATTACATATTGACATTGGGTGAAATCATGTAACTCTTAAGGACGTGTTGCAGACTTGTTGAATAGATTCATTTTTCTTGTTTTGTTTGTTTTTGATGAAATTGTGCTTTTCTCGTCGAGAAAAGGCGTTTAACGCGATAAAAAGGTTTAGTGCGTTATGAATACGGGTTAGCTTACCAAAAGTACAAATGTGAACTAAATAAGGCCGGGAGTCGTTTTTATTGTTTAAAACACGATTTCTCGACGAGAATATGCTTTTTCAAAAAAGCCATGTTCCCATGGCGAGAGACTCGTTTTCTGTGAGAAAATGCATTAAAAGCAGGGATTTCAACAGAAACACTATAAATACATATTGTACTTGTCATAAAAAGGCACAGAACCTTGAAATAGAAGGTTTCTCACCAAAAAACACATTGGTGAAACCCCTATCTTAAGGCTCTGAGTGTTTGCGCACATGTAAAACAGGCATGTTTAAACTATAACGTTTTTAGTGAAATCATGTTTCTCTCGAGGAGAAAACGCGTTTAAAGCCATAAAAAGATTTCACTGTGTTTTGACATTGGACCAAGCTACCAACAACCTAAAAAATGATCAGAACTGGACAAATTACACATTGACATTGGGTGAAATCATTTCCCTCTTAAGGACGTGTTGTAGACTTGTTGAATAGATTCATTTTTCTTGTTTTGTTTGTTTTTGATGAAATTGTGCTTTTCTCGTCGAGAAAAGGCGTTTAACGCGATAAAAAGGTTTAGTGCGTTATGAATACGGGCTAGCTTACCAAAAGTACAAATGTGAACTAAATAAGGCCGTGAGTCGTTTTTATTGTTTAAAACACGATTTCTCGACCAGAATATGCTTTTTCAAAAAAGCCATGTTCCCATGGCGAGAGACTCGTTTTCTGTGAGAAAATGCATTAAAAGGAGGGATTTCATCAGAAACACTATAAATACATATTGTACTTGTCTGAAAACGCACAGAACCTTGAAATAGAAGGTTTCTCACCAAAAAACACATTGGTGAAACCCCTATCTTAAGGCTCTGAGTGTTTGCGCACATGTACAACAGGCATGTTTAAAATATGACGTTTTTAGTGAAATCATGTTTCTCTCGAGGAGAAAACGCATTTAAAGCCATAAAAAGATTTCACTGTGTTTTGACATTGGACCAAGCTACCAACAACCTAAAAAATGATCAGAACTGGAGAAATTACACATTGACATTGGGTGAAATCATGTACCTCTTAAGGACGTGTTGTAGACTTGTTGAATAGATTCATTTTTCTTGTTTTGTTTGTTTTTGATGAAATTGTGCTTTTCTCGTCGAGAAAAGGCGTTTAACGCGATAAAAAGCTTTAGTGCGTTATGAATACGGGCTAGCTTACCAAAAGTACAAATGTGAACTAAATAAGGCCGTGAGTCGTTTTTATTGTTTAAAACACGATTTCTCGACCAGAATATGCTTTTTCAAAAAAGCCATGTTCCCATGGCGAGAGACTCGTTTTCTGTGAGAAAATGCATTAAAAGGAGGGATTTCATCAGAAACACTATAAATACATATTGTACTTGTCTGAAAACGCACAGAACCTTGAAATAGAAGGTTTCTCACCAAAAAACACATTGGTGAAACCCCTATCTTAAGGCTCTGAGTGTTTGCGCACATGTACAACAGGCATGTTTAAACTATAACGTTTTTAGTGAAATCATGTTTCTCTCGAGGAGAAAACGCGTTTAAAGCCATAAAAAGATTTCACTGTGTTTTGACATTGGACCAAGCTACCAACAACCTAAAAAATGATCAGAACTGGACAAATTACACATTGACATTGGGTGAAATCATTTCCCTCTTAAGGACGTGTTGTAGACTTGTTGAATACATTCATTTTTCTTGTTTTGTTTGTTTTTGATGAAATTGTGCTTTTCTCGTCGAGAAAAGGCGTTTAACGCGATAAAAAGCTTTAGTGCGTTATGAATACGGGCTAGCTTACCAAAAGTACAAATGTGAACTAAATAAGGCCGTGAGTCGTTTTTATTGTTTAAAACACGATTTCTCGACCAGAATATGCTTTTTCAAAAAAGCCATGTTCCCATGGCGAGAGACTCGTTTTCTGTGAGAAAATGCATTAAAAGGAGGGATTTCATCAGAAACACTATAAATACATATTGTACTTGTCTGAAAACGCACAGAACCTTGAAATAGAAGGTTTCTCACCAAAAAACACATTGGTGAAACCCCTATCTTAAGGCTCTGAGTGTTTGCGCACATGTACAACAGGCATGTTTAAACTATAACGTTTTTAGTGAAATCATGTTTCTCTCGAGGAGAAAACGCGTTTAAAGCCATAAAAAGATTTCACTGTGTTTTGACATTGGACCAAGCTACCAACAACCTAAAAAATGATCAGAACTGGACAAATTACACATTGACATTGGGTGAAATCATTTCCCTCTTAAGGACGTGTTGTAGACTTGTTGAATACATTCATTTTTCTTGTTTTGTTTGTTTTTGATGAAATTGTGCTTTTCTCGTCGAGAAAAGGCGTTTAACGCGATAAAAAGCTTTAGTGCGTTATGAATACGGGCTAGCTTACCAAAAGTACAAATGTGAACTAAATAAGGCCGGGAGTCGTTTTTATTGCTTAAAACACGATTTCTCGACCAGAATATGCTTTTTCAAAAAAGCCATGTTCCCATGGCGAGAGACTCGTTTTCTGTGAGAAAATGCATTAAAAGGAGGGATTTCATCAGAAACACTATAAATACATATTGTACTTGTCTGAAAACGCACAGAACCTTGAAATAGAAGGTTTCTCACCAAAAAACACATTGGTGAAACCCCTATCTTAAGGCTCTGAGTGTTTGCGCACATGTACAACAGGCATGTTTAAAATATGACGTTTTTAGTGAAATCATGTTTCTCTCGAGGAGAAAACGCGTTTAAAGCCATAAAAAGATTTCACTGTGTTTTGACATTGGACCAAGCTACCAACAACCTAAAAAATGATCAGAACTGGACAAATTACATATTGACATTGGGTGAAATCATGTAACTCTTAAGGACGTGTTGTAGACTTGTTGAATAGATTCATTTTTCTTGTTTTGTTTGTTTTTGATGAAATTGTGCTTTTCTCGTCGAGAAAAGGCGTTTAACGCGATAAAAAGGTTTAGTGCGTTATGAATACGGGTTAGCTTACCAAAAGTACAAATGTGAACTAAATAAGGCCGGGAGTCGTTTTTATTGTTTAAAACACGATTTCTCGACGAGAATATGCTTTTTCAAAAAAGCCATGTTCCCATGGCGAGAGACTCGTTTTCTGTGAGAAAATGCATTAAAAGCAGGGATTTCAACAGAAACACTATAAATACATATTGTACTTGTCATAAAAAGGCACAGAACCTTGAAATAGAAGGTTTCTCACCAAAAAACACATTGGTGAAACCCCTATCTTAAGGCTCTGAGTGTTTGCGCACATGTAAAACAGGCATGTTTAAACTATAACGTTTTTAGTGAAATCATGTTTCTCTCGAGGAGAAAACGCGTTTAAAGCCATAAAAAGATTTCACTGTGTTTTGACATTGGACCAAGCTACCAACAACCTAAAAAATGATCAGAACTGGACAAATTACACATTGACATTGGGTGAAATCATTTCCCTCTTAAGGACGTGTTGTAGACTTGTTGAATACATTCATTTTTCTTGTTTTGTTTGTTTTTGATGAAATTGTGCTTTTCTCGTCGAGAAAAGGCGTTTAACGCGATAAAAAGCTTTAGTGCGTTATGAATACGGGCTAGCTTACCAAAAGTACAAATGTGAACTAAATAAGGCCGGGAGTCGTTTTTATTGTTTAAAACACGATTTCTCGACGAGAATATGCTTTTTCAAAAAGCCATGTTCCCATGGCGAGAGACTCGTTTTCTGTGAGAAAATGCATTAAAAGGAGGGATTTCATCAGAAACACTATAAATACATATTGTACTTGTCTGAAAACGCACAGAACCTTGAAATAGAAGGTTTCTCACCAAAAAACACATTGGTGAAACCCCTATCTTAAGGCTCTGAGTGTTTGCACACATGTACAAACAGGCATGTTTAAACTATAACGTTTTTAGTGAAATCATGTTTCTCTCGAGGAGAAAACGCGTTTAAAGCCATAAAAAGATTTCACTGTGTTTTGACATTGGACCAAGCTACCAACAACCTAAAAAATGATCAGAACTGGAGAAATTACACATTGACATTGGGTGAAATCACGTAACTCTTAAGGACGTGTTGTAGACTTGTTGAATAGATTCATTTTTCTTGTTTTGTTTGTTTTTGATGAAATTGTGCTTTTCTCGTCGAGAAAAGGCGTTTAACGCGATAAAAAGGTTTAGTGCGTTATGAATACGGGCTAGCTTACCAAAAGTACAAATGTGAACTAAATAAGGCCGGGAGTCGTTTTTATTGTTTAAAACACGATTTCTCGACGAGAATATTTTTTTTCAAAAAAGCCATGTTCCCATGGCGAGAGACTCGTTTTCTGTGAGAAAATGCATTAAAAGGAGGGATTTCATCAGAAACACTATAAATACATATTGTACTTGTCTGAAAACCCACAGAACCTTGAAATAGAAGGTTTCTCACCAAAAAACACATTGGTGAAACCCCTATCTTAAGGCTCTGAGTGTTTGCGCACATGTACAACAGGCATGTTTAACCTATAACGTTTTTAGTGAAATCATGTTTCTCTCGAGGAGAAAACGCGTTTAAAGCCATAAAAAGATCTCACTGTGTTTTGGCATTGACCAAGCTACCAACAACCTAAAAAATGATCAGAACTGGAGAAATTACACATTGACATTGGGTGAAATCATGTAACTCTCAAGGACGTGTTGCAGACTTGTTGAATAGATTCATTTTTCTTGTTTTGTTTGTTTTTGATGAAATTGTGCTTTTCTCGTCGAGAAAAGGCGTTTAACGCGATAAAAAGCTTTAGTGCGTTATGAATACGGGCTAGCTTACCAAAAGTACAAATGTGAACTAAATAAGGCCGGGAGTCGTTTTTATTGCTTAAAACACGATTTCTCGACGAGAATATGCTTTTTCAAAAAAGCCATGTTCCCATGGCGAGAGACTCGTTTTCTGTGAGAAAATGCATTAAAAGGAGGGATTTCATCAGAAACACTATAAATACATATTGTACTTGTCGGAAAACGCACAGAACCTTGAAATAGAAGGTTTCTCACCAAAAAACACATTGGTGAAACCCCTATCTTAAGGCTCTGAGTGTTTGAGCACATGTACAACAGGCATGTTTAAACTATAACGTTTTTAGTGAAATCATGTTTCTCTCGAGGAGAAAACGCGTTTAAAGCCATAAAAAGATATCACTGTGTTTTGACATTGGACCAAGCTACCAACAACCTAAAAAATGATCAGAACTGGACAAATTACATATTGACATTGGGTGAAATCATGTAACTCTTAAGGACGTGTTGTAGACTTGTTGAATAGATTCATTTTTCTTGTTTTGTTTGTTTTTGATGAAATTGTGCTTTTCTCGTCGAGAAAAGGCGTTTAACGCGATAAAAAGTTTTAGTGCGTTATGAATACGGGCTAGCTTACCAAAAGTACAAATGTGAACTAAATAAGGCCGTGAGTCGTTTTTATTGTTTAAAACACGATTTCTCGACCAGAATATGCTTTTTCAAAAAAGCCATGTTCCCATGGCGAGAGACTCGTTTTCTGTGAGAAAATGCATTAAAAGGAGGGATTTCATCAGAAACACTATAAATACATATTGTACTTGTCTGAAAACGCACAGAACCTTGAAATAGAAGGTTTCTCACCAAAAAACACATTGGTGAAACCCCTATCTTAAGGCTCTGAGTGTTTGCGCACATGTACAACAGGCATGTTTAAACTATAACGTTTTTAGTGAAATCATGTTTCTCTCGAGGAGAAAACGCGTTTAAAGCCATAAAAAGATTTCACTGTGTTTTGACATTGGACCAAGCTACCAACAACCTAAAAAATGATCAGAACTGGACAAATTACACATTGACATTGGGTGAAATCATTTCCCTCTTAAGGACGTGTTGTAGACTTGTTGAATACATTCATTTTTCTTGTTTTGTTTGTTTTTGATGAAATTGTGCTTTTCTCGTCGAGAAAAGGCGTTTAACGCGATAAAAAGCTTTAGTGCGTTATGAATACGGGCTAGCTTACCAAAAGTACAAATGTGAACTAAATAAGGCCGTGAGTCGTTTTTATTGTTTAAAACACGATTTCTCGACGAGAATATGCTTTTTTTAAAAAGCCATGTTCCCATGGCGAGAGACTCGTTTTCTGTGAGAAAATGCATTAAAAGGAGGGATTTCATCAGAAACACTATAAATACATATTGTACTTGTCTGAAAACGTACAGAACCTTGAAATAGAAGGTTTCTCACCAAAAAACACATTGGTGAAACCCCTATCTTAAGGCTCTGAGTGTTTGCGCACATGTACAACAGGCATGTTTAAAATATGACGTTTTTAGTGAAATCATGTTTCTCTCGAGGAGAAAACGCGTTTAAAGCCATAAAAAGATTTCACTGTGTTTTGACATTGGACCAAGCTACCAACAACCTAAAAAATGATCAGAACTGGACAAATTACATATTGACATTGGGTGAAATCATGTAACTCTTAAGGACGTGTTGTAGACTTGTTGAATAGATTCATTTTTCTTGTTTTGTTTGTTTTTGATGAAATTGTGCTTTTCTCGTCGAGAAAAGGCGTTTAACGCGATAAAAAGGTTTAGTGCGTTATGAATACGGGTTAGCTTACCAAAAGTACAAATGTGAACTAAATAAGGCCGGGAGTCGTTTTTATTGTTTAAAACACGATTTCTCGACGAGAATATGCTTTTTCAAAAAAGCCATGTTCCCATGGCGAGAGACTCGTTTTCTGTGAGAAAATGCATTAAAAGCAGGGATTTCAACAGAAACACTATAAATACATATTGTACTTGTCATAAAAAGGCACAGAACCTTGAAATAGAAGGTTTCTCACCAAAAAACACATTGGTGAAACCCCTATCTTAAGGCTCTGAGTGTTTGCGCACATGTAAAACAGGCATGTTTAAACTATAACGTTTTTAGTGAAATCATGTTTCTCTCGAGGAGAAAACGCGTTTAAAGCCATAAAAAGATTTCACTGTGTTTTGACATTGGACCAAGCTACCAACAACCTAAAAAATGATCAGAACTGGACAAATTACACATTGACATTGGGTGAAATCATTTCCCTCTTAAGGACGTGTTGTAGACTTGTTGAATACATTCATTTTTCTTGTTTTGTTTGTTTTTGATGAAATTGTGCTTTTCTCGTCGAGAAAAGGCGTTTAACGCGATAAAAAGCTTTAGTGCGTTATGAATACGGGCTAGCTTACCAAAAGTACAAATGTGAACTAAATAAGGCCGGGAGTCGTTTTTATTGTTTAAAAGACGATTTCTCGACGAGAATATGCTTTTTTTAAAAAGCCATGTTCCCATGGCGAGAGACTCGTTTTCTGTGAGAAAATGCATTAAAAGGAGGGATTTCATCAGAAACACTATAAATACATATTGTACTTGTCTGAAAACGCACAGAACCTTGAAATAGAAGGTTTCTCACCAAAAAACACATTGGTGAAACCCCTATCTTAAGGCTCTGAGTGTTTGCGCACATGTACAACAGGCATGTTTAAAATATGACGTTTTTAGTGAAATCATGTTTCTCTCGAGGAGAAAACGCGTTTAAAGCCATAAAAAGATTTCACTGTGTTTTGACATTGGACCAAGCTACCAACAACCTAAAAAATGATCAGAACTGGAGAAATTACACATTGACATTGGGTGAAATCATGTACCTCTTAAGGACGTGTTGTAGACTTGTTGAATAGATTCATTTTTCTTGTTTTGTTTGTTTTTGATGAAATTGTGCTTTTCTCGTCGAGAAAAGGCGTTTAACGCGATAAAAAGTTTTAGTGCGTTATGAATACGGGCTAGCTTTCCAAAAGTACAAATGTGAACTAAATAAGGCCGTGAGTCGTTTTTATTGTTTAAAACACGATTTCTCGACCAGAATATGCTTTTTCAAAAAAGCCATGTTCCCATGGCGAGAGACTCGTTTTCTGTGAGAAAATGCATTAAAAGGAGGGATTTCATCAGAAACACTATAAATACATATTGTACTTGTCTGAAAACGCACAGAACCTTGAAATAGAAGGTTTCTCACCAAAAAACACATTGGTGAAACCCCTATCTTAAGGCTCTGAGTGTTTGCGCACATGTACAACAGGCATGTTTAAAATATGACGTTTTTAGTGAAATCATGTTTCTCTCGAGGAGAAAACGCGTTTAAAGCCATAAAAAGATTTCACTGTGTTTTGACATTGGACCAAGCTACCAACAACCTAAAAAATGATCAGAACTGGAGAAATTACACATTGACATTGGGTGAAATCATGTACCTCTTAAGGACGTGTTGTAGACTTGTTGAATAGATTCATTTTTCTTGTTTTGTTTGTTTTTGATGAAATTGTGCTTTTCTCGTCGAGAAAAGGCGTTTAACGCGATAAAAAGGTTTAGTGCGTTATGAATACGGGCTAGCTTACCAAAAGTACAAATGTGAACTAAATAAGGCCGTGAGTCGTTTTTATTGTTTAAAACACGATTTCTCGACCAGAATATGCTTTTTCAAAAAAGCCATGTTCCCATGGCGAGAGACTCGTTTTCTGTGAGAAAATGCATTAAAAGGAGGGATTTCATCAGAAACACTATAAATACATATTGTACTTGTCATAAAAAGGCACAGAACCTTGAAATAGAAGGTTTCTCACCAAAAAACACATTGGTGAAACCCCTATCTTAAGGCTCTGAGTGTTTGCGCACATGTAAAACAGGCATGTTTAAACTATAACGTTTTTAGTGAAATCATGTTTCTCTCGAGGAGAAAACGCGTTTAAAGCCATAAAAAGATTTCACTGTGTTTTGACATTGGACCAAGCTACCAACAACCTAAAAAATGATCAGAACTGGACAAATTACACATTGACATTGGGTGAAATCATTTCCCTCTTAAGGACGTGTTGTAGACTTGTTGAATACATTCATTTTTCTTGTTTTGTTTGTTTTTGATGAAATTGTGCTTTTCTCGTCGAGAAAAGGCGTTTAACGCGATAAAAAGGTTTAGTGCGTTATGAATACGGGCTAGCTTACCAAAAGTACAAATGTGAACTAAATAAGGCCGTGAGTCGTTTTTATTGTTTAAAACACGATTTCTCGACCAGAATATGCTTTTTCAAAAAAGCCATGTTCCCATGGCGAGAGACTCGTTTTCTGTGAGAAAATGCATTAAAAGGAGGGATTTCATCAGAAACACTATAAATACATATTGTACTTGTCATAAAAAGGCACAGAACCTTGAAATAGAAGGTTTCTCACCAAAAAACACATTGGTGAAACCCCTATCTTAAGGCTCTGAGTGTTTGCGCACATGTAAAACAGGCATGTTTAAACTATAACGTTTTTAGTGAAATCATGTTTCTCTCGAGGAGAAAACGCGTTTAAAGCCATAAAAAGATTTCACTGTGTTTTGACATTGGACCAAGCTACCAACAACCTAAAAAATGATCAGAACTGGACAAATTACACATTGACATTGGGTGAAATCATTTCCCTCTTAAGGACGTGTTGTAGACTTGTTGAATACATTCATTTTTCTTGTTTTGTTTGTTTTTGATGAAATTGTGCTTTTCTCGTCGAGAAAAGGCGTTTAACGCGATAAAAAGCTTTAGTGCGTTATGAATACGGGCTAGCTTACCAAAAGTACAAATGTGAACTAAATAAGGCCGGGAGTCGTTTTTATTGTTTAAAAGACGATTTCTCGACGAGAATATGCTTTTTTTAAAAAGCCATGTTCCCATGGCGAGAGACTCGTTTTCTGTGAGAAAATGCATTAAAAGGAGGGATTTCATCAGAAACACTATAAATACATATTGTACTTGTCTGAAAACGCACAGAACCTTGAAATAGAAGGTTTCTCACCAAAAAACACATTGGTGAAACCCCTATCTTAAGGCTCTGAGTGTTTGCGCACATGTACAACAGGCATGTTTAAAATATGACGTTTTTAGTGAAATCATGTTTCTCTCGAGGAGAAAACGCGTTTAAAGCCATAAAAAGATTTCACTGTGTTTTGACATTGGACCAAGCTACCAACAACCTAAAAAATGATCAGAACTGGAGAAATTACACATTGACATTGGGTGAAATCATGTACCTCTTAAGGACGTGTTGTAGACTTGTTGAATAGATTCATTTTTCTTGTTTTGTTTGTTTTTGATGAAATTGTGCTTTTCTCGTCGAGAAAAGGCGTTTAACGCGATAAAAAGTTTTAGTGCGTTATGAATACGGGCTAGCTTTCCAAAAGTACAAATGTGAACTAAATAAGGCCGTGAGTCGTTTTTATTGTTTAAAACACGATTTCTCGACCAGAATATGCTTTTTCAAAAAAGCCATGTTCCCATGGCGAGAGACTCGTTTTCTGTGAGAAAATGCATTAAAAGGAGGGATTTCATCAGAAACACTATAAATACATATTGTACTTGTCTGAAAACGCACAGAACCTTGAAATAGAAGGTTTCTCACCAAAAAACACATTGGTGAAACCCCTATCTTAAGGCTCTGAGTGTTTGCGCACATGTACAACAGGCATGTTTAAAATATGACGTTTTTAGTGAAATCATGTTTCTCTCGAGGAGAAAACGCGTTTAAAGCCATAAAAAGATTTCACTGTGTTTTGACATTGGACCAAGCTACCAACAACCTAAAAAATGATCAGAACTGGAGAAATTACACATTGACATTGGGTGAAATCATGTACCTCTTAAGGACGTGTTGTAGACTTGTTGAATAGATTCATTTTTCTTGTTTTGTTTGTTTTTGATGAAATTGTGCTTTTCTCGTCGAGAAAAGGCGTTTAACGCGATAAAAAGGTTTAGTGCGTTATGAATACGGGCTAGCTTACCAAAAGTACAAATGTGAACTAAATAAGGCCGTGAGTCGTTTTTATTGTTTAAAACACGATTTCTCGACCAGAATATGCTTTTTCAAAAAAGCCATGTTCCCATGGCGAGAGACTCGTTTTCTGTGAGAAAATGCATTAAAAGGAGGGATTTCATCAGAAACACTATAAATACATATTGTACTTGTCTGAAAACGCACAGAACCTTGAAATAGAAGGTTTCTCACCAAAAAACACATTGGTGAAACCCCTATCTTAAGGCTCTGAGTGTTTGCGCACATGTACAACAGGCATGTTTAAACTATAACGTTTTTAGTGAAATCATGTTTCTCTCGAGGAGAAAACGCGTTTAAAGCCATAAAAAGATTTCACTGTGTTTTGACATTGGACCAAGCTACCAACAACCTAAAAAATGATCAGAACTGGACAAATTACACATTGACATTGGGTGAAATCATTTCCCTCTTAAGGACGTGTTGTAGACTTGTTGAATACATTCATTTTTCTTGTTTTGTTTGTTTTTGATGAAATTGTGCTTTTCTCGTCGAGAAAAGGCGTTTAACGCGATAAAAAGCTTTAGTGCGTTATGAATACGGGCTAGCTTACCAAAAGTACAAATGTGAACTAAATAAGGCCGGGAGTCGTTTTTATTGTTTAAAATACGATTTCTCGACGAGAATATGCTTTTTTTAAAAAGCCATGTTCCCATGGCGAGAGACTCGTTTTCTGTGAGAAAATGCATTAAAAGGAGGGATTTCATCAGAAACACTATAAATACATATTGTACTTGTCTGAAAACGTACAGAACCTTGAAATAGAAGGTTTCTCACCAAAAAACACATTGGTGAAACCCCTATCTTAAGGCTCTGAGTGTTTGCGCACATGTACAACAGGCATGTTTAAAATATGACGTTTTTAGTGAAATCATGTTTCTCTCGAGGAGAAAACGCGTTTAAAGCCATAAAAAGATTTCACTGTGTTTTGACATTGGACCAAGCTACCAACAACCTAAAAAATGATCAGAACTGGACAAATTACATATTGACATTGGGTGAAATCATGTAACTCTTAAGGACGTGTTGTAGACTTGTTGAATAGATTCATTTTTCTTGTTTTGTTTGTTTTTGATGAAATTGTGCTTTTCTCGTCGAGAAAAGGCGTTTAACGCGATAAAAAGGTTTAGTGCGTTATGAATACGGGTTAGCTTACCAAAAGTACAAATGTGAACTAAATAAGGCCGGGAGTCGTTTTTATTGTTTAAAACACGATTTCTCGACGAGAATATGCTTTTTCAAAAAAGCCATGTTCCCATGGCGAGAGACTCGTTTTCTGTGAGAAAATGCATTAAAAGCAGGGATTTCAACAGAAACACTATAAATACATATTGTACTTGTCATAAAAAGGCACAGAACCTTGAAATAGAAGGTTTCTCACCAAAAAACACATTGGTGAAACCCCTATCTTAAGGCTCTGAGTGTTTGCGCACATGTAAAACAGGCATGTTTAAACTATAACGTTTTTAGTGAAATCATGTTTCTCTCGAGGAGAAAACGCGTTTAAAGCCATAAAAAGATTTCACTGTGTTTTGACATTGGACCAAGCTACCAACAACCTAAAAAATGATCAGAACTGGAGAAATTACATATTGACATTGGGTGAAATCATGTAACTCTTAAGGACGTGTTGTAGACTTGTTGAATAGATTCATTTTTCTTGTTTTGTTTGTTTTTGATGAAATTGTGCTTTTCTCGTCGAGAAAAGGCGTTTAACGCGATAAAAAGGTTTAGTGCGTTATGAATACGGGTTAGCTTACCAAAAGTACAAATGTGAACTAAATAAGGCCGGGAGTCGTTTTTATTGTTTAAAACACGATTTCTCGACGAGAATATGCTTTTTCAAAAAAGCCATGTTCCCATGGCGAGAGACTCGTTTTCTGTGAGAAAATGCATTAAAAGCAGGGATTTCAACAGAAACACTATAAATACATATTGTACTTGTCATAAAAAGGCACAGAACCTTGAAATAGAAGGTTTCTCACCAAAAAACACATTGGTGAAACCCCTATCTTAAGGCTCTGAGTGTTTGCGCACATGTAAAACAGGCATGTTTAAACTATAACGTTTTTAGTGAAATCATGTTTCTCTCGAGGAGAAAACGCGTTTAAAGCCATAAAAAGATTTCACTGTGTTTTGACATTGGACCAAGCTACCAACAACCTAAAAAATGATCAGAACTGGAGAAATTACACATTGACATTGGGTGAAATCATGTAACTCTTAAGGACGTGTTGTAGACTTGTTGAATACATTCATTTTTCTTGTTTTGTTTGTTTTTGATGAAATTGTGCTTTTCTCGTCGAGAAAAGGCGTTTAACGCGATAAAAAGCTTTAGTGCGTTATGAATACGGGCTAGCTTACCAAAAGTACAAATGTGAACTAAATAAGGCCGTGAGTCGTTTTTATTGTTTAAAACACGATTTCTCGACCAGAATATGCTTTTTCAAAAAAGCCATGTTCCCATGGCGAGAGACTCGTTTTCTGTGAGAAAATGCATTAAAACGAGGGATTTCATCAGAAACACTATAAATACATATTGTACTTGTCTGAAAACGTACAGAACCTTGAAATAGAAGGTTTCTCACCAAAAAACACATTGGTGAAACCCCTATCTTAAGGCTCTGAGTGTTTGCGCACATGTACAACAGGCATGTTTAAAATATGACGTTTTTAGTGAAATCATGTTTCTCTCGAGGAGAAAACGCGTTTAAAGCCATAAAAAGATTTCACTGTGTTTTGACATTGGACCAAGCTACCAACAACCTAAAAAATGATCAGAACTGGACAAATTACATATTGACATTGGGTGAAATCATGTAACTCTTAAGGACGTGTTGTAGACTTGTTGAATAGATTCATTTTTCTTGTTTTGTTTGTTTTTGATGAAATTGCTTTTCTCGTCGAGAAAAGGCGTTTAACGCGATAAAAAGGTTTAGTGCGTTATGAATACGGGCTAGCTTACCAAAAGTACAAATGTGAATTAAATAAGGCCGGGAGTCGTTTTTATTGTTTAAGACACGATTTCTCGACGAGAATATGCTTTTTTAAAAAAGCCATGTTCCCATGGCGAGAGACTCGTTTTCTGTGAGAAAATGCATTAAAAGGAGGGATTTCATCAGAAACACTATAAATACATATTGTACTTGTCTGAAAACGCACAGAACCTTGAAATAGAAGGTTTCTCACCAAAAAACACATTGGTGAAACCCCTATCTTAAGGCTCTGAGTGTTTGCACACATGTACAGCAGGCATGGTTAAACTATAACGTTTTTAGGGCTAATCATGTTTCTCTCGAGGAGAAAACGCGTTTAAAGCCATAAAAAGATCTCACTGTGTTTTGGCATTGACCAAGCTACCAACAAACCTAAAAAATGATCAGAACTGGAGAAATTACACATTGACATTGGGTGAAATCATGTAACTCTTAAGGACGTGTTGCAGACTTGTTGAATAGATTCATTTTTCTTGTTTTGTTTGTTTTTGATGAAATTGTGCTTTTCTCGTCGAGAAAAGGCGTTTAACGCGATAAAAAGGTTTAGTGCGTTATGAATACGGGCTAGCTTACCAAAAGTACAAATGTGAACTAAATAAGGCCGGGAGTCGTTTTTATTGCTTAAAACACGATTTCTCGACGAGAATATTTTTTTTCAAAAAAGCCATGTTCCCATGGCGAGAGACTCGTTTTCTGTGAGAAAATGCATTAAAAGGAGGGATTTCATCAGAAACACTATAAATACATATTGTACTTGTCTGAAAACGCACAGAACCTTGAAATAGAAGGTTTTTCACCAAAAAACACATTGGTGAAACCCCTATCTTAAGGCTCTGAGTGTTTGCACACATGTACAACAGGCATGGTTAAACTATAACGTTTTTAGTGAAATCATGTTTCTCTCGAGGAGAAAACGCGTTTAAAGCCATAAAAAGATCTCACTGTGTTTTGGCATTGACCACGCTACCAACAAACCTAAAAAATGATCAGAACTGGAGAAATTACACATTGACATTGGGTGAAATCATGTAACTCTTAAGGACGTGTTGCAGACTTGTTGAATAGATTCATTTTTCTTGTTTTGTTTGTTTTTGATGAAATTGTGCTTTTCTCGTCGAGAAAAGGCGTTTAACGCGATAAAAAGGTTTAGTGCGTTATGAATACGGGCTAGCTTACCAAAAGTACAAATGTGAACTAAATAAGGCCGGGAGTCGTTTTTATTGCTTAAAACACGATTTCTCGACCAGAATATGCTTTTTCAAAAAAGCCATGTTCCCATGGCGAGAGACTCGTTTTCTGTGAGAAAATGCATTAAAAGGAGGGATTTCATGAGAAACACTATACATACATATTGTACTTGTCTGAAAACGCACAGAACCTTGAAATAGAAGGTTTCTCACCAAAAAACACATTGGTGAAACCCCTATCTTAAGGCTCTGAGTGTTTGCACACATGTACAAACAGGCATGTTTAAACTATAACGTTTTTAGTGAAATCATGTTTCTCTCGAGGAGAAAACGCGTTTAAAGCCATAAAAAGATCTCACTGTGTTTTGGCATTGACCAAGCTACCAACAACCTAAAAAATGATCAGAACTGGAGAAATTACATATTGACATTGGGTGAAATCACGTAACTCTTAAGGACGTGTTGCAGACTTGTTGAATAGATTCATTTTTCTTGTTTTGTTTGTTTTTGATGAAATTGTGCTTTTCTCGTCGAGAAAAGGCGTTTAACGCGATAAAAAGGTTTAGTGCGTTATGAATACGGGCTAGCTTACCAAAAGTACAAATGTGAACTAAATAAGGCCGGGAGTCGTTTTTATTGCTTAAAACACGATTTCTCGACCAGAATATGCTTTTTCAAAAAAGCCATGTTCCCATGGCGAGACTCGTTTTCTGTGAGAAAATGCATTAAAAGGAGGGATTTCATGAGAAACACTATACATACATATTGTACTTGTCTGAAAACGCACAGAACCTTGAAATAGAAGGTTTCTCACCAAAAAACACATTGGTGAAACCCCTATCTTAAGGCTCTGAGTGTTTGCACACATGTACAAACAGGCATGTTTAAACTATAACGTTTTTAGTGAAATCATGTTTCTCTCGAGGAGAAAACGCGTTTAAAGCCATAAAAAGATCTCACTGTGTTTTGGCATTGGACCAAGCTACCAACAACCTAAAAAATGATCAGAACTGGAGAAATTACATATTGACATTGGGTGAAATCACGTAACTCTTAAGGACGTGTTGCAGACTTGTTGAATAGATTCATTTTTCTTGTTTTGTTTGTTTTTGATGAAATTGCTTTTCTCGTCGAGAAAAGGCGTTTAACGCGATAAAAAGGTTTAGTGCGTTATGAATACGGGCTAGCTTACCAAAAGTACAAATGTGAATTAAATAAGGCCGGGAGTCGTTTTTATTGTTTAAGACACGATTTCTCGACGAGAATATGCTTTTTTAAAAAAGCCATGTTCCCATGGCGAGAGACTCGTTTTCTGTGAGAAAATGCATTAAAAGGAGGGATTTCATCAGAAACACTATAAATACATATTGTACTTGTCTGAAAACGCACAGAACCTTGAAATAGAAGGTTTCTCACCAAAAAACACATTGGTGAAACCCCTATCTTAAGGCTCTGAGTGTTTGCACACATGTACAGCAGGCATGGTTAAACTATAACGTTTTTAGGGCTAATCATGTTTCTCTCGAGGAGAAAACGCGTTTAAAGCCATAAAAAGATCTCACTGTGTTTTGGCATTGACCAAGCTACCAACAAACCTAAAAAATGATCAGAACTGGAGAAATTACACATTGACATTGGGTGAAATCATGTAACTCTTAAGGACGTGTTGCAGACTTGTTGAATAGATTCATTTTTCTTGTTTTGTTTGTTTTTGATGAAATTGTGCTTTTCTCGTCGAGAAAAGGCGTTTAACGCGATAAAAAGCTTTAGTGCGTTATGAATACGGGCTAGCTTACCAAAAGTACAAATGTGAACTAAATAAGGCCGGGAGTCGTTTTTATTGCTTAAAACACGATTTCTCGACCAGAATATGCTTTTTCAAAAAAGCCATGTTCCCATGGCGAGAGACTCGTTTTCTGTGAGAAAATGCATTAAAAGGAGGGATTTCATCAGAAACACTATAAATACATATTGTACTTGTCTGAAAACGCACAGAACCTTGAAATAGAAGGTTTTTCACCAAAAAACACATTGGTGAAACCCCTATCTTAAGGCTCTGAGTGTTTGCACACATGTACAACAGGCATGGTTAAACTATAACGTTTTTAGTGAAATCATGTTTCTCTCGAGGAGAAAACGCGTTTAAAGCCATAAAAAGATCTCACTGTGTTTTGGCATTGACCACGCTACCAACAAACCTAAAAAATGATCAGAACTGGAGAAATTACACATTGACATTGGGTGAAATCATGTAACTCTTAAGGACGTGTTGCAGACTTGTTGAATAGATTCATTTTTCTTGTTTTGTTTGTTTTTGATGAAATTGTGCTTTTCTCGTCGAGAAAAGGCGTTTAACGCGATAAAAAGGTTTAGTGCGTTATGAATACGGGCTGGCTTACCAAAAGTACAAATGTGAACCAAATAAGGCCGGGAGTCGTTTTTATTGCTTAAAACACGATTTCTCGACCAGAATATGCTTTTTCAAAAAAGCCATGTTCCCATGTGGCGAGAGACTCGTTTTCTGTGAGAAAATGCATTAAAAGGAGGGATTTCATGAGAAACACTATAAATACATATTGTACTTGTCTGAAAACGCACAGAACCTTGAAATAGAAGGTTTCTCACCAAAAAACACATTGGTGAAACCCCTATCTTAAGGCTCTGAGTGTTTGCATACATGTACAAACAGGCATGTTTAAACTATAACGTTTTTAGTGAAATCATGTTTCTCTCGAGGAGAAAACGCGTTTAAAGCCATAAAAAGATCTCACTGTGTTTTGGCATTGACCAAGCTACCAACAACCTAAAAAATGATCAGAACTGGAGAAATTACATATTGACATTGGGTGAAATCACGTAACTCTTAAGGACGTGTTGCAGACTTGTTGAATAGATTCATTTTTCTTGTTTTGTTTGTTTTTGATGAAATTGTGCTTTTCTCGTCGAGAAAAGGCGTTTAACGCGATAAAAAGGTTTAGTGCGTTATGAATACGGGCTAGCTTACCAAAAGTACAAATGTGAACTAAATAAGGCCGGGAGTCGTTTTTATTGCTTAAAACACGATTTCTCGACCAGAATATGCTTTTTCAAAAAAGCCATGTTCCCATGGCGAGAGACTCGTTTTCTGTGAGAAAATGCATTAAAAGGAGGGATTTCATCAGAAACACTATAAATACATATTGTACTTGTCTGAAAACGCACAGAACCTTGAAATAGAAGGTTTTTCACCAAAAAACACATTGGTGAAACCCCTATCTTAAGGCTCTGAGTGTTTGCACACATGTACAACAGGCATGGTTAAACTATAACGTTTTTAGTGAAATCATGTTTCTCTCGAGGAGAAAACGCGTTTAAAGCCATAAAAAGATCTCACTGTGTTTTGGCATTGACCACGCTACCAACAAACCTAAAAAATGATCAGAACTGGAGAAATTACACATTGACATTGGGTGAAATCATGTAACTCTTAAGGACGTGTTGCAGACTTGTTGAATAGATTCATTTTTCTTGTTTTGTTTGTTTTTGATGAAATTGTGCTTTTCTCGTCGAGAAAAGGCGTTTAACGCGATAAAAAGGTTTAGTGCGTTATGAATACGGGCTGGCTTACCAAAAGTACAAATGTGAACCAAATAAGGCCGGGAGTCGTTTTTATTGCTTAAAACACGATTTCTCGACCAGAATATGCTTTTTCAAAAAAGCCATGTTCCCATGTGGCGAGAGACTCGTTTTCTGTGAGAAAATGCATTAAAAGGAGGGATTTCATGAGAAACACTATAAATACATATTGTACTTGTCTGAAAACGCACATAACCTTGAAATAGAAGGTTTTTCACCAAAAAACACATTGGTGAAACCCCTATCTTAAGGCTCTGAGTGTTTGCACACATGTACAACAGGCATGGTTAAACTATAACGTTTTTAGTGAAATCATGTTTCTCTCGAGGAGAAAACGCGTTTAAAGCCATAAAAAGATCTCACTGTGTTTTGGCATTGACCACGCTACCAACAAACCTAAAAAATGATCAGAACTGGAGAAATTACACATTGACATTGGGTGAAATCATGTAACTCTTAAGGACGTGTTGCAGACTTGTTGAATAGATTCATTTTTCTTGTTTTGTTTGTTTTTGATGAAATTGTGCTTTTCTCGTCGAGAAAAGGCGTTTAACGCGATAAAAAGGTTTAGTGCGTTATGAATACGGGCTGGCTTACCAAAAGTACAAATGTGAACCAAATAAGGCCGGGAGTCGTTTTTATTGCTTAAAACACGATTTCTCGACCAGAATATGCTTTTTCAAAAAAGCCATGTTCCCATGTGGCGAGAGACTCGTTTTCTGTGAGAAAATGCATTAAAAGGAGGGATTTCATGAGAAACACTATAAATACATATTGTACTTGTCTGAAAACGCACAGAACCTTGAAATAGAAGGTTTCTCACCAAAAAACACATTGGTGAAACCCCTATCTTAAGGCTCTGAGTGTTTGCATACATGTACAAACAGGCATGTTTAAACTATAACGTTTTTAGTGAAATCATGTTTCTCTCGAGGAGAAAACGCGTTTAAAGCCATAAAAAGATCTCACTGTGTTTTGGCATTGACCAAGCTACCAACAACCTAAAAAATGATCAGAACTGGAGAAATTACATATTGACATTGGGTGAAATCACGTAACTCTTAAGGACGTGTTGCAGACTTGTTGAATAGATTCATTTTTCTTGTTTTGTTTGTTTTTGATGAAATTGTGCTTTTCTCGTCGAGAAAAGGCGTTTAACGCGATAAAAAGGTTTAGTGCGTTATGAATACGGGCTAGCTTACCAAAAGTACAAATGTGAACTAAATAAGGCCGGGAGTCGTTTTTATTGCTTAAAACACGATTTCTCGACCAGAATATGCTTTTTCAAAAAAGCCATGTTCCCATGGCGAGAGACTCGTTTTCTGTGAGAAAATGCATTAAAAGGAGGGATTTCATCAGAAACACTATAAATACATATTGTACTTGTCTGAAAACGCACAAAACCTTGAAATAGAAGGTTTTTCACCAAAAAACACATTGGTGAAACCCCTATCTTAAGGCTCTGAGTGTTTGCACACATGTACAACAGGCATGGTTAAACTATAACGTTTTTAGTGAAATCATGTTTCTCTCGAGGAGAAAACGCGTTTAAAGCCATAAAAAGATCTCACTGTGTTTTGGCATTGACCACGCTACCAACAAACCTAAAAAATGATCAGAACTGGAGAAATTACACATTGACATTGGGTGAAATCATGTAACTCTTAAGGACGTGTTGCAGACTTGTTGAATAGATTCATTTTTCTTGTTTTGTTTGTTTTTGATGAAATTGTGCTTTTCTCGTCGAGAAAAGGCGTTTAACGCGATAAAAAGGTTTAGTGCGTTATGAATACGGGCTGGCTTACCAAAAGTACAAATGTGAACCAAATAAGGCCGGGAGTCGTTTTTATTGCTTAAAACACGATTTCTCGACCAGAATATGCTTTTTCAAAAAAGCCATGTTCCCATGTGGCGAGAGACTCGTTTTCTGTGAGAAAATGCATTAAAAGGAGGGATTTCATGAGAAACACTATAAATACATATTGTACTTGTCTGAAAACGCACAGAACCTTGAAATAGAAGGTTTCTCACCAAAAAACACATTGGTGAAACCCCTATCTTAAGGCTCTGAGTGTTTGCATACATGTACAAACAGGCATGTTTAAACTATAACGTTTTTAGTGAAATCATGTTTCTCTCGAGGAGAAAACGCGTTTAAAGCCATAAAAAGATCTCACTGTGTTTTGGCATTGACCAAGCTACCAACAACCTAAAAAATGATCAGAACTGGAGAAATTACATATTGACATTGGGTGAAATCACGTAACTCTTAAGGACGTGTTGCAGACTTGTTGAATAGATTCATTTTTCTTGTTTTGTTTGTTTTTGATGAAATTGCTTTTCTCGTCGAGAAAAGGCGTTTAACGCGATAAAAAGGTTTAGTGCGTTATGAATACGGGCTAGCTTACCAAAAGTACAAATGTGAACTAAATAAGGCCGGGAGTCGTTTTTATTGCTTAAAACACGATTTCTCGACCAGAATATGCTTTTTCAAAAAAGCCATGTTCCCATGGCGAGAGACTCGTTTTCTGTGAGAAAATGCATTAAAAGGAGGGATTTCATGAGAAACACTATACATACATATTGTACTTGTCTGAAAACGCACAGAACCTTGAAATAGAAGGTTTCTCACCAAAAAACACATTGGTGAAACCCCTATCTTAAGGCTCTGAGTGTTTGCACACATGTACAAACAGGCATGTTTAAACTATAACGTTTTTAGTGAAATCATGTTTCTCTCGAGGAGAAAACGCGTTTAAAGCCATAAAAAGATCTCACTGTGTTTTGGCATTGGACCAAGCTACCAACAACCTAAAAAATGATCAGAACTGGAGAAATTACATATTGACATTGGGTGAAATCACGTAACTCTTAAGGACGTGTTGCAGACTTGTTGAATAGATTCATTTTTCTTGTTTTGTTTGTTTTTGATGAAATTGCTTTTCTCGTCGAGAAAAGGCGTTTAACGCGATAAAAAGGTTTAGTGCGTTATGAATACGGGCTAGCTTACCAAAAGTACAAATGTGAATTAAATAAGGCCGGGAGTCGTTTTTATTGTTTAAGACACGATTTCTCGACGAGAATATGCTTTTTTAAAAAAGCCATGTTCCCATGGCGAGAGACTCGTTTTCTGTGAGAAAATGCATTAAAAGGAGGGATTTCATCAGAAACACTATAAATACATATTGTACTTGTCTGAAAACGCACAGAACCTTGAAATAGAAGGTTTCTCACCAAAAAACACATTGGTGAAACCCCTATCTTAAGGCTCTGAGTGTTTGCACACATGTACAGCAGGCATGGTTAAACTATAACGTTTTTAGGGCTAATCATGTTTCTCTCGAGGAGAAAACGCGTTTAAAGCCATAAAAAGATCTCACTGTGTTTTGGCATTGACCAAGCTACCAACAAACCTAAAAAATGATCAGAACTGGAGAAATTACACATTGACATTGGGTGAAATCATGTAACTCTTAAGGACGTGTTGCAGACTTGTTGAATAGATTCATTTTTCTTGTTTTGTTTGTTTTTGATGAAATTGTGCTTTTCTCGTCGAGAAAAGGCGTTTAACGCGATAAAAAGGTTTAGTGCGTTATGAATACGGGCTAGCTTACCAAAAGTACAAATGTGAACTAAATAAGGCCGGGAGTCGTTTTTATTGCTTAAAACACGATTTCTCGACCAGAATATGCTTTTTCAAAAAAGCCATGTTCCCATGGCGAGAGACTCGTTTTCTGTGAGAAAATGCATTAAAAGGAGGGATTTCATCAGAAACACTATAAATACATATTGTACTTGTCTGAAAACGCACAGAACCTTGAAATAGAAGGTTTTTCACCAAAAAACACATTGGTGAAACCCCTATCTTAAGGCTCTGAGTGTTTGCACACATGTACAACAGGCATGGTTAAACTATAACGTTTTTAGTGAAATCATGTTTCTCTCGAGGAGAAAACGCGTTTAAAGCCATAAAAAGATCTCACTGTGTTTTGGCATTGACCACGCTACCAACAAACCTAAAAAATGATCAGAACTGGAGAAATTACACATTGACATTGGGTGAAATCCTGTAACTCTTAAGGACGTGTTGCAGACTTGTTGAATAGATTCATTTTTCTTGTTTTGTTTGTTTTTGATGAAATTGTGCTTTTCTCGTCGAGAAAAGGCGTTTAACGCGATAAAAAGGTTTAGTGCGTTATGAATACGGGCTGGCTTACCAAAAGTACAAATGTGAACCAAATAAGGCCGGGAGTCGTTTTTATTGCTTAAAACACGATTTCTCGACCAGAATATGCTTTTTCAAAAAAGCCATGTTCCCATGTGGCGAGAGACTCGTTTTCTGTGAGAAAATGCATTAAAAGGAGGGATTTCATCAGAAACACTATAAATACATATTGTACTTGTCTGAAAACGCACAGAACCTTGAAATAGAAGGTTTCTCACCAAAAAACACATTGGTGAAACCCCTATCTTAAGGCTCTGAGTGTTTGCATACATGTACAAACAGGCATGTTTAAACTATAACGTTTTTAGTGAAATCATGTTTCTCTCGAGGAGAAAACGCGTTTAAAGCCATAAAAAGATCTCACTGTGTTTTGGCATTGACCAAGCTACCAACAACCTAAAAAATGATCAGAACTGGAGAAATTACATATTGACATTGGGTGAAATCACGTAACTCTTAAGGACGTGTTGCAGACTTGTTGAATAGATTCATTTTTCTTGTTTTGTTTGTTTTTGATGAAATTGTGCTTTTCTCGTCGAGAAAAGGCGTTTAACGCAATAAAAAGGTTTAGTGCGTTATGAATACGGGCTAGCTTACCAAAAGTACAAATGTGAACTAAATAAGGCCGGGAGTCGTTTTTATTGCTTAAAACACGATTTCTCGACCAGAATATGCTTTTTCAAAAAAGCCATGTTCCCATGGCGAGACTCGTTTTCTGTGAGAAAATGCATTAAAAGGAGGGATTTCATGAGAAACACTATACATACATATTGTACTTGTCTGAAAACGCACAGAACCTTGAAATAGAAGGTTTCTCACCAAAAAACACATTGGTGAAACCCCTATCTTAAGGCTCTGAGTGTTTGCACACATGTACAAACAGGCATGTTTAAACTATAACGTTTTTAGTGAAATCATGTTTCTCTCGAGGAGAAAACGCGTTTAAAGCCATAAAAAGATCTCACTGTGTTTTGGCATTGGACCCAGCTACCAACAACCTAAAAAATGATCAGAACTGGAGAAATTACATATTGACATTGGGTGAAATCACGTAACTCTTAAGGACGTGTTGCAGACTTGTTGAATAGATTCATTTTTCTTGTTTTGTTTGTTTTTGATGAAATTGCTTTTCTCGTCGAGAAAAGGCGTTTAACGCGATAAAAAGGTTTAGTGCGTTATGAATACGGGCTAGCTTACCAAAAGTACAAATGTGAATTAAATAAGGCCGGGAGTCGTTTTTATTGTTTAAGACACGATTTCTCGACGAGAATATGCTTTTTTAAAAAAGCCATGTTCCCATGGCGAGAGACTCGTTTTCTGTGAGAAAATGCATTAAAAGGAGGGATTTCATCAGAAACACTATAAATACATATTGTACTTGTCTGAAAACGCACAGAACCTTGAAATAGAAGGTTTCTCACCAAAAAACACATTGGTGAAACCCCTATCTTAAGGCTCTGAGTGTTTGCACACATGTACAGCAGGCATGGTTAAACTATAACGTTTTTAGGGCTAATCATGTTTCTCTCGAGGAGAAAACGCGTTTAAAGCCATAAAAAGATCTCACTGTGTTTTGGCATTGACCAAGCTACCAACAAACCTAAAAAATGATCAGAACTGGAGAAATTACACATTGACATTGGGTGAAATCATGTAACTATTAAGGACGTGTTGCAGACTTGTTGAATAGATTCATTTTTCTTGTTTTGTTTGTTTTTGATGAAATTGTGCTTTTCTCGTCGAGAAAAGGCGTTTAACGCGATAAAAAGGTTTAGTGCGTTATGAATACGGGCTAGCTTACCAAAAGTACAAATGTGAACTAAATAAGGCCGGGAGTCGTTTTTATTGCTTAAAACACGATTTCTCGACCAGAATATGCTTTTTCAAAAAAGCCATGTTCCCATGGCGAGAGACTCGTTTTCTGTGAGAAAATGCATTAAAAGGAGGGATTTCATCAGAAACACTATAAATACATATTGTACTTGTCTGAAAACGCACAGAACCTTGAAATAGAAGGTTTTTCACCAAAAAACACATTGGTGAAACCCCTATCTTAAGGCTCTGAATGTTTGCACACATGTACAACAGGCATGGTTAAACTATAACGTTTTTAGTGAAATCATGTTTCTCTCGAGGAGAAAACGCGTTTAAAGCCATAAAAAGATCTCACTGTGTTTTGGCATTGACCACGCTACCAACAAACCTAAAAAATGATCAGAACTGGAGAAATTACACATTGACATTGGGTGAAATCATGTAACTCTTAAGGACGTGTTGCAGACTTGTTGAATAGATTCATTTTTCTTGTTTTGTTTGTTTTTGATGAAATTGTGCTTTTCTCGTCGAGAAAAGGCGTTTAACGCGATAAAAAGGTTTAGTGCGTTATGAATACGGGCTGGCTTACCAAAAGTACAAATGTGAACCAAATAAGGCCGGGAGTCGTTTTTATTGCTTAAAACACGATTTCTCGACCAGAATATGCTTTTTCAAAAAAGCCATGTTCCCATGTGGCGAGAGACTCGTTTTCTGTGAGAAAATGCATTAAAAGGAGGGATTTCATGAGAAACACTATAAATACATATTGTACTTGTCTGAAAACGCACAGAACCTTGAAATAGAAGGTTTCTCACCAAAAAACACATTGGTGAAACCCCTATCTTAAGGCTCTGAGTGTTTGCATACATGTACAAACAGGCATGTTTAAACTATAACGTTTTTAGTGAAATCATGTTTCTCTCGAGGAGAAAACGCGTTTAAAGCCATAAAAAGATCTCACTGTGTTTTGGCATTGACCAAGCTACCAACAACCTAAAAAATGATCAGAACTGGAGAAATTACATATTGACATTGGGTGAAATCACGTAACTCTTAAGGACGTGTTGCAGACTTGTTGAATAGATTCATTTTTCTTGTTTTGTTTGTTTTTGATGAAATTGTGCTTTTCTCGTCGAGAAAAGGCGTTTAACGCAATAAAAAGGTTTAGTGCGTTATGAATACGGGCTAGCTTACCAAAAGTACAAATGTGAACTAAATAAGGCCGGGAGTCGTTTTTATTGCTTAAAACACGATTTCTCGACCAGAATATGCTTTTTCAAAAAAGCCATGTTCCCATGGCGAGACTCGTTTTCTGTGAGAAAATGCATTAAAAGGAGGGATTTCATGAGAAACACTATACATACATATTGTACTTGTCTGAAAACGCACAGAACCTTGAAATAGAAGGTTTCTCACCAAAAAACACATTGGTGAAACCCCTATCTTAAGGCTCTGAGTGTTTGCACACATGTACAAACAGGCATGTTTAAACTATAACGTTTTTAGTGAAATCATGTTTCTCTCGAGGAGAAAACGCGTTTAAAGCCATAAAAAGATCTCACTGTGTTTTGGCATTGGACCAAGCTACCAACAACCTAAAAAATGATCAGAACTGGAGAAATTACATATTGACATTGGGTGAAATCACGTAACTCTTAAGGACGTGTTGCAGACTTGTTGAATAGATTCATTTTTCTTGTTTTGTTTGTTTTTGATGAAATTGCTTTTCTCGTCGAGAAAAGGCGTTTAACGCGATAAAAAGGTTTAGTGCGTTATGAATACGGGCTAGCTTACCAAAAGTACAAATGTGAACTAAATAAGGCCGGGAGTCGTTTTTATTGTTTAAAACACGATTTCTCGACGAGAATATGCTTTTTCAAAAAAGCCATGTTCCCATGGCGAGAGACTCGTTTTCTGTGAGAAAATGCATTAAAAGGAGGGATTTCATCAGAAACACTATAAATACATATTGTACTTGTCGGAAAACGCACAGAACCTTGAAATAGAAGGTTTCTCACCAAAAAACACATTGGTGAAACCCCTATCTTAAGGCTCTGAGTGTTTGAGCACATGTACAACAGGCATGTTTAAACTATAACGTTTTTAGTGAAATCATGTTTCTCTCGAGGAGAAAACGCGTTTAAAGCCATAAAAAGATCTCACTGTGTTTTGGCATTGACCAAGCTACCAACAACCTAAAAAATGATCAGAACTGGAGAAATTACATATTGACATTGGGTGAAATCATGTAACTCTTAAGGACGTGTTGCAGACTTGTTGAATAGATTCATTTTTCTTGTTTTGTTTGTTTTTGATGAAATTGCTTTTCTCGTCGAGAAAAGGCGTTTAACGCGATAAAAAGGTTTAGTGCGTTATGAATACGGGCTAGCTTACCAAAAGTACAAATGTGAACTAAATAAGGCCGGGAGTCGTTTTTATTGTTTAAGACACGATTTCTCGACGAGAATATGCTTTTTTAAAAAAGCCATGTTCCCATGTGGCGAGAGACTCGTTTTCTGTGAGAAAATGCATTAAAAGGAGGGATTTCATCAGAAACACTATAAATACATATTGTACTTGTCTGAAAACGCACAGAACCTTGAAATAGAAGGTTTCTCACCAAAAAACACATTGGTGAAACCCCTATCTTAAGGCTCTGAGTGATTGCATACATGTACAAACAGGCATGTTTAAACTATAACGTTTTTAGTGAAATCATGTTTCTCTCGAGGAGAAAACGCGTTTAAAGCCATAAAAAGATCTCACTGTGTTTTGGCATTGACCAAGCTACCAACAACCAAAACAATGATCCGAACTGGAGAAATTACATATTGACATTGGGTGAAATCATGTAACTCTTAAGGACGTGTTGCAGACTTGTTGAATAGATTCATTTTTCTTGTTTTGTTTGTTTTTGATGAAATTGTGCTTTTCTCGTCGAGAAAAGGCGTTTAACGCGATAAAAAGGTTTAGTGCGTTATGAATACGGGCTGGCTTACCAAAAGTACAAATGTGAACCAAATAAGGCCGGGAGTCGTTTTTATTGCTTAAAACACGATTTCTCGACCAGAATATGCTTTTTAAAAAAAGCCATGTTCCCATGTGGCGAGAGACTCGTTTTCTGTGAGAAAATGCATTAAAAGGAGGGATTTCATCAGAAACACTATAAATACATATTGTACTTGTCTGAAAACGCACAGAACCTTGAAATAGAAGGTTTCTCACCAAAAAACACATTGGTGAAACCCCTATCTTAAGGCTCTGAGTGTTTGCATACAGTTACAAACAGGCATGTTTAAACTATAACGTTTTTAGTGAAATCATGTTTCTCTCGAGGAGAAAACGCGTTTAAAGCCATAAAAAGATCTCACTGTGTTTTGGCATTGACCAAGCTACCAACAACCTAAAAAATGATCAGAACTGGAGAAATTACATATTGACATTGGGTGAAATCACGTAACTCTTAAGGACGTGTTGCAGACTTGTTGAATAGATTCATTTTTCTTGTTTTGTTTGTTTTTGATGAAATTGTGCTTTTCTCGTCGAGAAAAGGCGTTTAACGCGATAAAAAGGTTTAGTGCGTTATGAATACGGGCTAGCTTACCAAAAGTACAAATGTGAACTAAATAAGGCCGGGAGTCGTTTTTATTGCTTAAAACACGATTTCTCGACCAGAATATGCTTTTTCAAAAAAGCCATGTTCCCATGGCGAGAGACTCGTTTTCTGTGAGAAAATGCATTAAAAGGAGGGATTTCATCAGAAACACTATAAATACATATTTTACTTGTCGGAAAACGCACAGAACCTTGAAATAGAAGGTTTCTCACCAAAAAACACATTGGTGAAACCCCTATCTTAAGGCTCTGAGTGTTTGAGCACATGTACAACAGGCATGTTTAAACTATAACGTTTTTAGTGAAATCATGTTTCTCTCGAGGAGAAAACGCGTTTAAAGCCATAAAAAGATCTCACTGTGTTTTGGCATTGACCAAGCTACCAACAAACCTAAAAAATGATCAGAACTGGAGAAATTACACATTGACATTGGGTGAAATCATGTAACTCTTAAGGACGTGTTGCAGACTTGTTGAATAGATTCATTTTTCTTGTTTTGTTTGTTTTTGATGAAATTGTGCTTTTCTCGTCGAGAAAAGGCGTTTAACGCGATAAAAAGGTTTAGTGCGTTATGAATACGGGCTGGCTTACCAAAAGTACAAATGTGAACCAAATAAGGCCGGGAGTCGTTTTTATTGCTTAAAACACGATTTCTCGACCAGAATATGCTTTTTAAAAAAAGCCATGTTCCCATGTGGCGAGAGACTCGTTTTCTGTGAGAAAATGCATTAAAAGGAGGGATTTCATCAGAAACACTATAAATACATATTGTACTTGTCTGAAAACGCACAGAACCTTGAAATAGAAGGTTTCTCACCAAAAAACACATTGGTGAAACCCCTATCTTAAGGCTCTGAGTGTTTGCATACATGTACAAACAGGCATGTTTAAACTATAACGTTTTTAGTGAAATCATGTTTCTCTCGAGGAGAAAACGCGATTAAAGCCATAAAAAGATCTCACTGTGTTTTGGCATTGACCAAGCTACCAACAACCTAAAAAATGATCAGAACTGGAGAAATTACATATTGACATTGGGTGAAATCACGTAACTCTTAAGGACGTGTTGCAGACTTGTTGAATAGATTCATTTTTCTTGTTTTGTTTGTTTTTGATGAAATTGTGCTTTTCTCGTCGAGAATAGGCGTTTAACGCGATAAAAAGGTTTAGTGCGTTATGAATACGGGCTAGCTTACCAAAAGTACAAATGTGAACTAAATAAGGCCGGGAGTCGTTTTTATTGCTTAAAACACGATTTCTCGACCAGAATATGCTTTTTCAAAAAAGCCATGTTCCCATGGCGAGACTCGTTTTCTGTGAGAAAATGCATTAAAAGGAGGGATTTCATGAGAAACACTATAAATACATATTGTACTTGTCTGAAAACGCACAGAACCTTGAAATAGAAGGTTTCTCACCAAAAAACACATTGGTGAAACCCCTATCTTAAGGCTCTGAGTGTTTGCACACATGTACAAACAGGCATGTTTAAACTATAACGTTTTTAGTGAAATCATGTTTCTCTCGAGGAGAAAACGCGTTTAAAGCCATAAAAAGATCTCACTGTGTTTTGGCATTGACCAAGCTACCAACAAACCTAAAAAATGATCAGAACTGGAGAAATTACACATTGACATTGGGTGAAATCATGTAACTCTTAAGGACGTGTTGCAGACTTGTTGAATAGATTCATTTTTCTTGTTTTGTTTGTTTTTGATGAAATTGTGCTTTTCTCGTCGAGAAAAGGCGTTTAACGCGATAAAAAGGTTTAGTGCGTTATGAATACGGGCTGGCTTACCAAAAGTACAAATGTGAACCAAATAAGGCCGGGAGTCGTTTTTATTGCTTAAAACACGATTTCTCGACCAGAATATGCTTTTTCAAAAAAGCCATGTTCCCATGTGGCGAGAGACTCGTTTTCTGTGAGAAAATGCATTAAAAGGAGGGATTTCATCAGAAACACTATAAATACATATTGTACTTGTCTGAAAACGCACAGAACCTTGAAATAGAAGGTTTCTCACCAAAAAACACATTGGTGAAACCCCTATCTTAAGTCTCTGAGTGTTTGCATACATGTACAAACAGGCATGTTTAAACTATAACGTTTTTAGTGAAATCATGTTTCTCTCGAGGAGAAAACGCGTTTAAAGCCATAAAAAGATCTCACTGTGTTTTGGCATTGACCAAGCTACCAACAACCAAAACAATGATCCGAACTGGAGAAATTACATATTGACATTGGGTGAAATCATGTAACTCTTAAGGACGTGTTGCAGACTTGTTGAATAGATTCATTTTTCTTGTTTTGTTTGTTTTTGATGAAATTGTGCTTTTCTCGTCGAGAAAAGGCGTTTAACGCGATAAAAAGGTTTAGTGCGTTATGAATACGGGCTGGCTTACCAAAAGTACAAATGTGAACCAAATAAGGCCGGGAGTCGTTTTTATTGCTTAAAACACGATTTCTCGACCAGAATATGCTTTTTAAAAAAAGCCATGTTCCCATGTGGCGAGAGACTCGTTTTCTGTGAGAAAATGCATTAAAAGGAGGGATTTCATCAGAAACACTATAAATACATATTGTACTTGTCTGAAAACGCACAGAACCTTGAAATAGAAGGTTTCTCACCAAAAAACACATTGGTGAAACCCCTATCTTAAGGCTCTGAGTGTTTGCATACATGTACAAACAGGCATGTTTAAACTATAACGTTTTTAGTGAAATCATGTTTCTCTCGAGGAGAAAACGCGTTTAAAGCCATAAAAAGATCTCACTGTGTTTTGGCATTGACCAAGCTACCAACAACCTAAAAAATGATCAGAACTGGAGAAATTACATATTGACATTGGGTGAAATCACGTAACTCTTAAGGACGTGTTGCAGACTTGTTGAATAGATTCATTTTTCTTGTTTTGTTTGTTTTTGATGAAATTGTGCTTTTCTCGACGAGAAAAGGCGTTTAACGCCATAAAAAGGTTTAGTGCGTTATGAATACGGGCTAGCTTACCAAAAGTACAAATGTGAACTAAATAAGGCCGGGAGTCGTTTTTATTGCTTAAAACACGATTTCTCGACCAGAATATGCTTTTTCAAAAAAGCCATGTTCCCATGGCGAGACTCGTTTTCTGTGAGAAAATGCATTAAAAGGAGGGATTTCATGAGAAACACTATAAATACATATTGTACTTGTCTGAAAACGCACAGAACCTTGAAATAGAAGGTTTCTCACCAAAAAACACATTGGTGAAACCCCTATCTTAAGGCTCTGAGTGTTTGCACACATGTACAAACAGGCATGTTTAAACTATAACGTTTTTAGTGAAATCATGTTTCTCTCGAGGAGAAAACGCGTTTAAAGCCATAAAAAGATCTCACTGTGTTTTGGCATTGACCAAGCTACCAACAACCTAAAAAATGATCAGAACTGGAGAAATTACATATTGACATTGGGTGAAATCATGTAACTCTTAAGGACGTGTTGCAGACTTGTTGAATAGATTCATTTTTCTTGTTTTGTTTGTTTTTGATGAAATTGTGCTTTTCTCGTCGAGAAAAGGCGTTTAACGCGATAAAAAGGTTTAGTGCGTTATGAATACGGGCTGGCTTACCAAAAGTACAAATGTGAACCAAATAAGGCCGGGAGTCGTTTTTATTGCTTAAAACACGATTTCTCGACCAGAATATGCTTTTTCAAAAAAGCCATGTTCCCATGGCGAGAGACTCGTTTTCTGTGAGAAAATGCATTAAAAGGAGGGATTTCATCAGAAACACTATAAATACATATTGTACTTGTCTGAAAACGCACAGAACCTTGAAATAGAAGGTTTTTCACCAAAAAACACATTGGTGAAACCCCTATCTTAAGGCTCTGAGTGTTTGCACACATGTACAACAGGCATGGTTAAACTATAACGTTTTTAGTGAAATCATGTTTCTCTCGAGGAGAAAACGCGTTTAAAGCCATAAAAAGATCTCACTGTGTTTTGGCATTGACCAAGCTACCAACAAACCTAAAAAATGATCAGAACTGGAGAAATTACACATTGACATTGGGTGAAATCATGTAACTCTTAAGGACGTGTTGCAGACTTGTTGAATAGATTCATTTTTCTTGTTTTGTTTGTTTTTGATGAAATTGTGCTTTTCTCGTCGAGAAAAGGCGTTTAACGCGATAAAAAGGTTTAGTGCGTTATGAATACGGGCTGGCTTACCAAAAGTACAAATGTGAACCAAATAAGGCCGGGAGTCGTTTTTATTGCTTAAAACACGATTTCTCGACCAGAATATGCTTTTTCAAAAAAGCCATGTTCCCATGTGGCGAGAGACTCGTTTTCTGTGAGAAAATGCATTAAAAGGAGGGATTTCATGAGAAACACTATAAATACATATTGTACTTGTCTGAAAACGCACAGAACCTTGAAATAGAAGGTTTCTCACCAAAAAACACATTGGTGAAACCCCTATCATAAGGCTCTGAGTGTTTGCAAACATGTACAAACAGGCATGTTTAAACTATAACGTTTTTAGTGAAATCATGTTTCTCTCGAGGAGAAAACGCGTTTAAAGCCATAAAAAGATCTCACTGTGTTTTGGCATTGACCAAGCTACCAACAACCTAAAAAATGATCAGAACTGGAGAAATTACATATTGACATTGGGTGAAATCACGTAACTCTTAAGGACGTGTTGCAGACTTGTTGAATAGATTCATTTTTCTTGTTTTGTTTGTTTTTGATGAAATTGTGCTTTTCTCGTCAAGAAAAGGCGTTTAACGCGATAAAAAGGTTTAGTGCGTTATGAATACGGGCTAGCTTACCAAAAGTACAAATGTGAACTAAATAAGGCCGGGAGTCGTTTTTATTGCTTAAAACACGATTTCTCGACCAGAATATGCTTTTTCAAAAAAGCCATGTTCCCATGGCGAGACTCGTTTTCTGTGAGAAAATGCATTAAAAGGAGGGATTTCATGAGAAACACTATACATACATATTGTACTTGTCTGAAAACGCACAGAACCTTGAAATAGAAGGTTTCTCACCAAAAAACACATTGGTGAAACCCCTATCTTAAGGCTCTGAGTGTTTGCACACATGTACAAACAGGCATGTTTAAACTATAACGTTTTTAGTGAAATCATGTTTCTCTCGAGGAGAAAACGCGTTTAAAGCCATAAAAAGATCTCACTGTGTTTTGGCATTGACCAAGCTACCAACAACCTAAAAAATGATCAGAACTGGAGAAATTACATATTGACATTGGGTGAAATCACGTAACTCTTAAGGACGTGTTGCAGACTTGTTGAATAGATTCATTTTTCTTGTTTTGTTTGTTTTTGATGAAATTGTGCTTTTCTCGTCGAGAAAAGGCGTTTAACGCGATAAAAAGGTTTAGTGCGTTATGAATACGGGCTAGCTTACCAAAAGTACAAATGTGAACTAAATAAGGCCGGGAGTCGTTTTTATTGCTTAAAACACGATTTCTCGACCAGAATATGCTTTTTCAAAAAAGCCATGTTCCCATGGCGAGACTCGTTTTCTGTGAGAAAATGCATTAAAAGGAGGGATTTCATGAGAAACACTATACATACATATTGTACTTGTCTGAAAACGCACAGAACCTTGAAATAGAAGGTTTCTCACCAAAAAACACATTGGTGAAACCCCTATCTTAAGGCTCTGAGTGTTTGCACACATGTACAAACAGGCATGTTTAAACTATAACGTTTTTAGTGAAATCATGTTTCTCTCGAGGAGAAAACGCGTTTAAAGCCGTAAAAAGATCTCACTGTGTTTTGGCATTGGACCAAGCTACCAACAACCTAAAAAATGATCAGAACTGGAGAAATTACATATTGACATTGGGTGAAATCACGTAACTCTTAAGGACGTGTTGCAGACTTGTTGAATAGATTCATTTTTCTTGTTTTGTTTGTTTTTGATGAAATTGCTTTTCTCGTCGAGAAAAGGCGTTTAACGCGATAAAAAGGTTTAGTGCGTTATGAATACGGGCTAGCTTACCAAAAGTACAAATGTGAACTAAATAAGGCCGGGAGTCGTTTTTATTGCTTAAAACACGATTTCTCGACCAGAATATGCTTTTTCAAAAAAGCCATGTTCCCATGGCGAGAGACTCGTTTTCTGTGAGAAAATGCATTAAAAGGAGGGATTTCATGAGAAACACTATACATACATATTGTACTTGTCTGAAAACGCACAGAACCTTGAAATAGAAGGTTTCTCACCAAAAAACACATTGGTGAAACCCCTATCTTAAGGCTCTGAGTGTTTGCACACATGTACAAACAGGCATGTTTAAACTATAACGTTTTTAGTGAAATCATGTTTCTCTCGAGGAGAAAACGCGTTTAAAGCCATAAAAAGATCTCACTGTGTTTTGGCATTGACCAAGCTACCAACAACCTAAAAAATGATCAGAACTGGAGAAATTACACATTGACATTGGGTGAAATCATGTAACTCTTAAGGACGTGTTGCAGACTTGTTGAATAGATTCATTTTTCTTGTTTTGTTTGTTTTTGATGAAATTGTGCTTTTCTCGTCGAGAAAAGGCGTTTAACGCGATAAAAAGGTTTAGTGCGTTATGAATACGGGCTGGCTTACCAAAAGTACAAATGTGAACCAAATAAGGCCGGGAGTCGTTTTTATTGCTTAAAACACGATTTCTCGACCAGAATATGCTTTTTAAAAAAAGCCATGTTCCCATGTGGCGAGAGACTCGTTTTCTGTGAGAAAATGCATTAAAAGGAGGGATTTCATCAGAAACACTATAAATACATATTGTACTTGTCTGAAAACGCACAGAACCTTGAAATAGAAGGTTTCTCACCAAAAAACACATTGGTGAAACCCCTATCTTAAGGCTCTGAGTGTTTGCATACATGTACAAACAGGCATGTTTAAACTATAACGTTTTTAGTGAAATCATGTTTCTCTCGAGGAGAAAACGCGATTAAAGCCATAAAAAGATCTCACTGTGTTTTGGCATTGACCAAGCTACCAACAACCTAAAAAATGATCAGAACTGGAGAAATTACATATTGACATTGGGTGAAATCACGTAACTCTTAAGGACGTGTTGCAGACTTGTTGAATAGATTCATTTTTCTTGTTTTGTTTGTTTTTGATGAAATTGTGCTTTTCTCGTCGAGAATAGGCGTTTAACGCGATAAAAAGGTTTAGTGCGTTATGAATACGGGCTAGCTTACCAAAAGTACAAATGTGAACTAAATAAGGCCGGGAGTCGTTTTTATTGCTTAAAACACGATTTCTCGACCAGAATATGCTTTTTCAAAAAAGCCATGTTCCCATGGCGAGACTCGTTTTCTGTGAGAAAATGCATTAAAAGGAGGGATTTCATGAGAAACACTATAAATACATATTGTACTTGTCTGAAAACGCACAGAACCTTGAAATAGAAGGTTTCTCACCAAAAAACACATTGGTGAAACCCCTATCTTAAGGCTCTGAGTGTTTGCACACATGTACAAACAGGCATGTTTAAACTATAACGTTTTTAGTGAAATCATGTTTCTCTCGAGGAGAAAACGCGTTTAAAGCCATAAAAAGATCTCACTGTGTTTTGGCATTGACCAAGCTACCAACAAACCTAAAAAATGATCAGAACTGGAGAAATTACACATTGACATTGGGTGAAATCATGTAACTCTTAAGGACGTGTTGCAGACTTGTTGAATAGATTCATTTTTCTTGTTTTGTTTGTTTTTGATGAAATTGTGCTTTTCTCGTCGAGAAAAGGCGTTTAACGCGATAAAAAGGTTTAGTGCGTTATGAATACGGGCTGGCTTACCAAAAGTACAAATGTGAACCAAATAAGGCCGGGAGTCGTTTTTATTGCTTAAAACACGATTTCTCGACCAGAATATGCTTTTTCAAAAAAGCCATGTTCCCATGTGGCGAGAGACTCGTTTTCTGTGAGAAAATGCATTAAAAGGAGGGATTTCATCAGAAACACTATAAATACATATTGTACTTGTCTGAAAACGCACAGAACCTTGAAATAGAAGGTTTCTCACCAAAAAACACATTGGTGAAACCCCTATCTTAAGTCTCTGAGTGTTTGCATACATGTACAAACAGGCATGTTTAAACTATAACGTTTTTAGTGAAATCATGTTTCTCTCGAGGAGAAAACGCGTTTAAAGCCATAAAAAGATCTCACTGTGTTTTGGCATTGACCAAGCTACCAACAACCAAAACAATGATCCGAACTGGAGAAATTACATATTGACATTGGGTGAAATCATGTAACTCTTAAGGACGTGTTGCAGACTTGTTGAATAGATTCATTTTTCTTGTTTTGTTTGTTTTTGATGAAATTGTGCTTTTCTCGTCGAGAAAAGGCGTTTAACGCGATAAAAAGGTTTAGTGCGTTATGAATACGGGCTGGCTTACCAAAAGTACAAATGTGAACCAAATAAGGCCGGGAGTCGTTTTTATTGCTTAAAACACGATTTCTCGACCAGAATATGCTTTTTAAAAAAAGCCATGTTCCCATGTGGCGAGAGACTCGTTTTCTGTGAGAAAATGCATTAAAAGGAGGGATTTCATCAGAAACACTATAAATACATATTGTACTTGTCTGAAAACGCACAGAACCTTGAAATAGAAGGTTTCTCACCAAAAAACACATTGGTGAAACCCCTATCTTAAGGCTCTGAGTGTTTGCATACATGTACAAACAGGCATGTTTAAACTATAACGTTTTTAGTGAAATCATGTTTCTCTCGAGGAGAAAACGCGTTTAAAGCCATAAAAAGATCTCACTGTGTTTTGGCATTGACCAAGCTACCAACAACCTAAAAAATGATCAGAACTGGAGAAATTACATATTGACATTGGGTGAAATCACGTAACTCTTAAGGACGTGTTGCAGACTTGTTGAATAGATTCATTTTTCTTGTTTTGTTTGTTTTTGATGAAATTGTGCTTTTCTCGTCGAGAAAAGGCGTTTAACGCCATAAAAAGGTTTAGTGCGTTATGAATACGGGCTAGCTTACCAAAAGTACAAATGTGAACTAAATAAGGCCGGGAGTCGTTTTTATTGCTTAAAACACGATTTCTCGACCAGAATATGCTTTTTCAAAAAAGCCATGTTCCCATGGCGAGACTCGTTTTCTGTGAGAAAATGCATTAAAAGGAGGGATTTCATGAGAAACACTATAAATACATATTGTACTTGTCTGAAAACGCACAGAACCTTGAAATAGAAGGTTTCTCACCAAAAAACACATTGGTGAAACCCCTATCTTAAGGCTCTGAGTGTTTGCACACATGTACAAACAGGCATGTTTAAACTATAACGTTTTTAGTGAAATCATGTTTCTCTCGAGGAGAAAACGCGTTTAAAGCCATAAAAAGATCTCACTGTGTTTTGGCATTGACCAAGCTACCAACAACCTAAAAAATGATCAGAACTGGAGAAATTACATATTGACATTGGGTGAAATCATGTAACTCTTAAGGACGTGTTGCAGACTTGTTGAATAGATTCATTTTTCTTGTTTTGTTTGTTTTTGATGAAATTGTGCTTTTCTCGTCGAGAAAAGGCGTTTAACGCGATAAAAAGGTTTAGTGCGTTATGAATACGGGCTGGCTTACCAAAAGTACAAATGTGAACCAAATAAGGCCGGGAGTCGTTTTTATTGCTTAAAACACGATTTCTCGACCAGAATATGCTTTTTCAAAAAAGCCATGTTCCCATGGCGAGAGACTCGTTTTCTGTGAGAAAATGCATTAAAAGGAGGGATTTCATCAGAAACACTATAAATACATATTGTACTTGTCTGAAAACGCACAGAACCTTGAAATAGAAGGTTTTTCACCAAAAAACACATTGGTGAAACCCCTATCTTAAGGCTCTGAGTGTTTGCACACATGTACAACAGGCATGGTTAAACTATAACGTTTTTAGTGAAATCATGTTTCTCTCGAGGAGAAAACGCGTTTAAAGCCATAAAAAGATCTCACTGTGTTTTGGCATTGACCAAGCTACCAACAAACCTAAAAAATGATCAGAACTGGAGAAATTACACATTGACATTGGGTGAAATCATGTAACTCTTAAGGACGTGTTGCAGACTTGTTGAATAGATTCATTTTTCTTGTTTTGTTTGTTTTTGATGAAATTGTGCTTTTCTCGTCGAGAAAAGGCGTTTAACGCGATAAAAAGGTTTAGTGCGTTATGAATACGGGCTGGCTTACCAAAAGTACAAATGTGAACCAAATAAGGCCGGGAGTCGTTTTTATTGCTTAAAACACGATTTCTCGACCAGAATATGCTTTTTCAAAAAAGCCATGTTCCCATGTGGCGAGAGACTCGTTTTCTGTGAGAAAATGCATTAAAAGGAGGGATTTCATGAGAAACACTATAAATACATATTGTACTTGTCTGAAAACGCACAGAACCTTGAAATAGAAGGTTTCTCACCAAAAAACACATTGGTGAAACCCCTATCATAAGGCTCTGAGTGTTTGCAAACATGTACAAACAGGCATGTTTAAACTATAACGTTTTTAGTGAAATCATGTTTCTCTCGAGGAGAAAACGCGTTTAAAGCCATAAAAAGATCTCACTGTGTTTTGGCATTGACCAAGCTACCAACAACCTAAAAAATGATCAGAACTGGAGAAATTACATATTGACATTGGGTGAAATCACGTAACTCTTAAGGACGTGTTGCAGACTTGTTGAATAGATTCATTTTTCTTGTTTTGTTTGTTTTTGATGAAATTGTGCTTTTCTCGTCAAGAAAAGGCGTTTAACGCGATAAAAAGGTTTAGTGCGTTATGAATACGGGCTAGCTTACCAAAAGTACAAATGTGAACTAAATAAGGCCGGGAGTCGTTTTTATTGCTTAAAACACGATTTCTCGACCAGAATATGCTTTTTCAAAAAAGCCATGTTCCCATGGCGAGACTCGTTTTCTGTGAGAAAATGCATTAAAAGGAGGGATTTCATGAGAAACACTATACATACATATTGTACTTGTCTGAAAACGCACAGAACCTTGAAATAGAAGGTTTCTCACCAAAAAACACATTGGTGAAACCCCTATCTTAAGGCTCTGAGTGTTTGCACACATGTACAAACAGGCATGTTTAAACTATAACGTTTTTAGTGAAATCATGTTTCTCTCGAGGAGAAAACGCGTTTAAAGCCATAAAAAGATCTCACTGTGTTTTGGCATTGACCAAGCTACCAACAACCTAAAAAATGATCAGAACTGGAGAAATTACATATTGACATTGGGTGAAATCACGTAACTCTTAAGGACGTGTTGCAGACTTGTTGAATAGATTCATTTTTCTTGTTTTGTTTGTTTTTGATGAAATTGTGCTTTTCTCGTCGAGAAAAGGCGTTTAACGCGATAAAAAGGTTTAGTGCGTTATGAATACGGGCTAGCTTACCAAAAGTACAAATGTGAACTAAATAAGGCCGGGAGTCGTTTTTATTGCTTAAAACACGATTTCTCGACCAGAATATGCTTTTTCAAAAAAGCCATGTTCCCATGGCGAGACTCGTTTTCTGTGAGAAAATGCATTAAAAGGAGGGATTTCATGAGAAACACTATACATACATATTGTACTTGTCTGAAAACGCACAGAACCTTGAAATAGAAGGTTTCTCACCAAAAAACACATTGGTGAAACCCCTATCTTAAGGCTCTGAGTGTTTGCACACATGTACAAACAGGCATGTTTAAACTATAACGTTTTTAGTGAAATCATGTTTCTCTCGAGGAGAAAACGCGTTTAAAGCCGTAAAAAGATCTCACTGTGTTTTGGCATTGGACCAAGCTACCAACAACCTAAAAAATGATCAGAACTGGAGAAATTACATATTGACATTGGGTGAAATCACGTAACTCTTAAGGACGTGTTGCAGACTTGTTGAATAGATTCATTTTTCTTGTTTTGTTTGTTTTTGATGAAATTGCTTTTCTCGTCGAGAAAAGGCGTTTAACGCGATAAAAAGGTTTAGTGCGTTATGAATACGGGCTAGCTTACCAAAAGTACAAATGTGAACTAAATAAGGCCGGGAGTCGTTTTTATTGCTTAAAACACGATTTCTCGACCAGAATATGCTTTTTCAAAAAAGCCATGTTCCCATGGCGAGAGACTCGTTTTCTGTGAGAAAATGCATTAAAAGGAGGGATTTCATGAGAAACACTATACATACATATTGTACTTGTCTGAAAACGCACAGAACCTTGAAATAGAAGGTTTCTCACCAAAAAACACATTGGTGAAACCCCTATCTTAAGGCTCTGAGTGTTTGCACACATGTACAAACAGGCATGTTTAAACTATAACGTTTTTAGTGAAATCATGTTTCTCTCGAGGAGAAAACGCGTTTAAAGCCATAAAAAGATCTCACTGTGTTTTGGCATTGACCAAGCTACCAACAACCTAAAAAATGATCAGAACTGGAGAAATTACATATTGACATTGGGTGAAATCACGTAACTCTTAAGGACGTGTTGCAGACTTGTTGAATAGATTCATTTTTCTTGTTTTGTTTGTTTTTGATGAAATTGTGCTTTTCTCGTCGAGAAAAGGCGTTTAACGCGATAAAAAGGTTTAGTGCATTATGAATACGGGCTAGCTTACCAAAAGTACAAATGTGAACTAAATAAGGCCGGGAGTCGTTTTTATTGCTTAAAACACGATTTCTCGACCAGAATATGCTTTTTAAAAAAAGCCATGTTCCCATGTGGCGAGAGACTCGTTTTCTGTGAGAAAATGCATTAAAAGGAGGGATTTCATGAGAAACACTATACATACATATTGTACTTGTCTGAAAACGCACAGAACCTTGAAATAGAAGGTTTCTCACCAAAAAACACATTGGTGAAACCCCTATCTTAAGGCTCTGAGTGTTTGCACACATGTACAAACAGGCATGTTTAAACTATAACGTTTTTAGTGAAATCATGTTTCTCTCGAGGAGAAAACGCGTTTAAAGCCATAAAAAGATCTCACTGTGTTTTGGCATTGGACCAAGCTACCAACAACCTAAAAAATGATCAGAACTGGAGAAATTACATATTGACATTGGGTGAAATCACGTAACTCTTAAGGACGTGTTGCAGACTTGTTGAATAGATTCATTTTTCTTGTTTTGTTTGTTTTTGATGAAATTGCTTTTCTCGTCGAGAAAAGGCGTTTAACGCGATAAAAAGGTTTAGTGCGTTATGAATACGGGCTAGCTTACCAAAAGTACAAATGTGAACTAAATAAGGCCGGGAGTCGTTTTTATTGCTTAAAACACGATTTCTCGACCAGAATATGCTTTTTCAAAAAAGCCATGTTCCCATGGCGAGAGACTCGTTTTCTGTGAGAAAATGCATTAAAAGGAGGGATTTCATGAGAAACACTATACATACATATTGTACTTGTCTGAAAACGCACAGAACCTTGAAATAGAAGGTTTCTCACCAAAAAACACATTGGTGAAACCCCTATCTTAAGGCTCTGAGTGTTTGCACACATGTACAAACAGGCATGTTTAAACTATAACGTTTTTAGTGAAATCATGTTTCTCTCGAGGAGAAAACGCGTTTAAAGCCATAAAAAGATCTCACTGTGTTTTGGCATTGACCAAGCTACCAACAAACCTAAAAAATGATCAGAACTGGAGAAATTACACATTGACATTGGGTGAAATCATGTAACTCTTAAGGACGTGTTGCAGACTTGTTGAATAGATTCATTTTTCTTGTTTTGTTTGTTTTTGATGAAATTGTGCTTTTCTCGTCGAGAAAAGGCGTTTAACGCGATAAAAAGGTTTAGTGCGTTATGAATACGGGCTGGCTTACCAAAAGTACAAATGTGAACCAAATAAGGCCGGGAGTCGTTTTTATTGCTTAAAACACGATTTCTCGACCAGAATATGCTTTTTCAAAAAAGCCATGTTCCCATGTGGCGAGAGACTCGTTTTCTGTGAGAAAATGCATTAAAAGGAGGGATTTCATCAGAAACACTATAAATACATATTGTACTTGTCTGAAAACGCACAGAACCTTGAAATAGAAGGTTTCTCACCAAAAAACACATTGGTGAAACCCCTATCTTAAGGCTCTGAGTGTTTGCACACATGTACAGCAGGCATGGTTAAACTATAACGTTTTTAGGGCTAATCATGTTTCTCTCGAGGAGAAAACGCGTTTAAAGCCATAAAAAGATCTCACTGTGTTTTGGCATTGACCAAGCTACCAACAAACCTAAAAAATGATCAGAACTGGAGAAATTACACATTGACATTGGGTGAAATCATGTAACTCTTAAGGACGTGTTGCAGACTTGTTGAATAGATTCATTTTTCTTGTTTTGTTTGTTTTTGATGAAATTGTGCTTTTCTCGTCGAGAAAAGGCGTTTAACGCGATAAAAAGGTTTAGTGCGTTATGAATACGGGCTAGCTTACCAAAAGTACAAATGTGAACTAAATAAGGCCGGGAGTCGTTTTTATTGCTTAAAACACGATTTCTCGACCAGAATATGCTTTTTCAAAAAAGCCATGTTCCCATGGCGAGAGACTCGTTTTCTGTGAGAAAATGCATTAAAAGGAGGGATTTCATCAGAAACACTATAAATACATATTGTACTTGTCTGAAAACGCACAGAACCTTGAAATAGAAGGTTTTTCACCAAAAAACACATTGGTGAAACCCCTATCTTAAGGCTCTGAGTGTTTGCACACATGTACAACAGGCATGGTTAAACTATAACGTTTTTAGTGAAATCATGTTTCTCTCGAGGAGAAAACGCGTTTAAAGCCATAAAAAGATCTCACTGTGTTTTGGCATTGACCAAGCTACCAACAAACCTAAAAAATGATCAGAACTGGAGAAATTACACATTGACATTGGGTGAAATCATGTAACTCTTAAGGACGTGTTGCAGACTTGTTGAATAGATTCATTTTTCTTGTTTTGTTTGTTTTTGATGAAATTGTGCTTTTCTCGTCGAGAAAAGGCGTTTAACGCGATAAAAAGGTTTAGTGCGTTATGAATACGGGCTGGCTTACCAAAAGTACAAATGTGAACCAAATAAGGCCGGGAGTCGTTTTTATTGCTTAAAACACGATTTCTCGACCAGAATATGCTTTTTCAAAAAAGCCATGTTCCCATGTGGCGAGAGACTCGTTTTCTGTGAGAAAATGCATTAAAAGGAGGGATTTCATGAGAAACACTATAAATACATATTGTACTTGTCTGAAAACGCACAGAACCTTGAAATAGAAGGTTTCTCACCAAAAAACACATTGGTGAAACCCCTATCATAAGGCTCTGAGTGTTTGCATACATGTACAAACAGGCATGTTTAAACTATAACGTTTTTAGTGAAATCATGTTTCTCTCGAGGAGAAAACGCGTTTAAAGCCATAAAAAGATCTCACTGTGTTTTGGCATTGACCAAGCTACCAACAACCTAAAAAATGATCAGAACTGGAGAAATTACATATTGACATTGGGTGAAATCACGTAACTCTTAAGGACGTGTTGCAGACTTGTTGAATAGATTCATTTTTCTTGTTTTGTTTGTTTTTGATGAAATTGTGCTTTTCTCGTCGAGAAAAGGCGTTTAACGCGATAAAAAGGTTTAGTGCGTTATGAATACGGGCTAGCTTACCAAAAGTACAAATGTGAACTAAATAAGGCCGGGAGTCGTTTTTATTGCTTAAAACACGATTTCTCGACCAGAATATGCTTTTTCAAAAAAGCCATGTTCCCATGGCGAGACTCGTTTTCTGTGAGAAAATGCATTAAGAGGAGGGATTTCATGAGAAACACTATACATACATATTGTACTTGTCTGAAAACGCACAGAACCTTGAAATAGAAGGTTTCTCACCAAAAAACACATTGGTGAAACCCCTATCTTAAGGCTTTGAGTGTTTGCACACATGTACAAACAGGCATGTTTAAACTATAACGTTTTTAGTGAAATCATGTTTCTCTCGAGGAGAAAACGCGTTTAAAGCCATAAAAAGATCTCACTGTGTTTTGGCATTGGACCAAGCTACCAACAACCTAAAAAATGATCAGAACTGGAGAAATTACATATTGACATTGGGTGAAATCACGTAACTCTTAAGGACGTGTTGCAGACTTGTTGAATAGATTCATTTTTCTTGTTTTGTTTGTTTTTGATGAAATTGCTTTTCTCGTCGAGAAAAGGCGTTTAACGCGATAAAAAGGTTTAGTGCGTTATGAATACGGGCTAGCTTACCAAAAGTACAAATGTGAACTAAATAAGGCCGGGAGTCGTTTTTATTGTTTAAGACACGATTTCTCGACGAGAATATGCTTTTTTAAAAAAGCCATGTTCCCATGGCGAGAGACTCGTTTTCTGTGAGAAAATGCATTAAAAGGAGGGATTTCATCAGAAACACTATAAATACATATTGTACTTGTCTGAAAACGCACAGAACCTTGAAATAGAAGGTTTCTCACCAAAAAACACATTGGTGAAACCCCTATCTTAAGGCTCTGAGTGTTTGCACACATGTACAGCAGGCATGGTTAAACTATAACGTTTTTAGGGCTAATCATGTTTCTCTCGAGGAGAAAACGCGTTTAAAGCCATAAAAAGATCTCACTGTGTTTTGGCATTGACCAAGCTACCAACAAACCTAAAAAATGATCAGAACTGGAGAAATTACACATTGACATTGGGTGAAATCATGTAACTCTTAAGGACGTGTTGCAGACTTGTTGAATAGATTCATTTTTCTTGTTTTGTTTGTTTTTGATGAAATTGTGCTTTTCTCGTCGAGAAAAGGCGTTTAACGCGATAAAAAGGTTTAGTGCGTTATGAATACGGGCTAGCTTACCAAAAGTACAAATGTGAACTAAATAAGGCCGGGAGTCGTTTTTATTGCTTAAAACACGATTTCTCGACCAGAATATGCTTTTTCAAAAAAGCCATGTTCCCATGGCGAGAGACTCGTTTTCTGTGAGAAAATGCATTAAAAGGAGGGATTTCATCAGAAACACTATAAATACATATTGTACTTGTCTGAAAACGCACAGAACCTTGAAATAGAAGGTTTTTCACCAAAAAACACATTGGTGAAACCCCTATCTTAAGGCTCTGAGTGTTTGCACACATGTACAACAGGCATGGTTAAACTATAACGTTTTTAGTGAAATCATGTTTCTCTCGAGGAGAAAACGCGTTTAAAGCCATAAAAAGATCTCACTGTGTTTTGGCATTGACCAAGCTACCAACAAACCTAAAAAATGATCAGAACTGGAGAAATTACACATTGACATTGGGTGAAATCATGTAACTCTTAAGGACGTGTTGCAGACTTGTTGAATAGATTCATTTTTCTTGTTTTGTTTGTTTTTGATGAAATTGTGCTTTTCTCGTCGAGAAAAGGCGTTTAACGCGATAAAAAGGTTTAGTGCGTTATGAATACGGGCTGGCTTACCAAAAGTACAAATGTGAACCAAATAAGGCCGGGAGTCGTTTTTATTGCTTAAAACACGATTTCTCGACCAGAATATGCTTTTTCAAAAAAGCCATGTTCCCATGTGGCGAGAGACTCGTTTTCTGTGAGAAAATGCATTAAAAGGAGGGATTTCATGAGAAACACTATAAATACATATTGTACTTGTCTGAAAACGCACAGAACCTTGAAATAGAAGGTTTCTCACCAAAAAACACATTGGTGAAACCCCTATCATAAGGCTCTGAGTGTTTGCATACATGTACAAACAGGCATGTTTAAACTATAACGTTTTTAGTGAAATCATGTTTCTCTCGAGGAGAAAACGCGTTTAAAGCCATAAAAAGATCTCACTGTGTTTTGGCATTGACCAAGCTACCAACAACCTAAAAAATGATCAGAACTGGAGAAATTACATATTGACATTGGGTGAAATCACGTAACTCTTAAGGACGTGTTGCAGACTTGTTGAATAGATTCATTTTTCTTGTTTTGTTTGTTTTTGATGAAATTGTGCTTTTCTCGTCGAGAAAAGGCGTTTAACGCGATAAAAAGGTTTAGTGCGTTATGAATACGGGCTAGCTTACCAAAAGTACAAATGTGAACTAAATAAGGCCGGGAGTCGTTTTTATTGCTTAAAACACGATTTCTCGACCAGAATATGCTTTTTCAAAAAAGCCATGTTCCCATGGCGAGACTCGTTTTCTGTGAGAAAATGCATTAAAAGGAGGGATTTCATGAGAAACACTATACATACATATTGTACTTGTCTGAAAACGCACAGAACCTTGAAATAGAAGGTTTCTCACCAAAAAACACATTGGTGAAACCCCTATCTTAAGGCTTTGAGTGTTTGCACACATGTACAAACAGGCATGTTTAAACTATAACGTTTTTAGTGAAATCATGTTTCTCTCGAGGAGAAAACGCGTTTAAAGCCATAAAAAGATCTCACTGTGTTTTGGCATTGGACCAAGCTACCAACAACCTAAAAAATGATCAGAACTGGAGAAATTACATATTGACATTGGGTGAAATCACGTAACTCTTAAGGACTTGTTGCAGACTTGTTGAATAGATTCATTTTTCTTGTTTTGTTTGTTTTTGATGAAATTGCTTTTCTCGTCGAGAAAAGGCGTTTAACGCGATAAAAAGGTTTAGTGCGTTATGAATACGGGCTAGCTTACCAAAAGTACAAATGTGAACTAAATAAGGCCGGGAGTCGTTTTTATTGTTTAAGACACGATTTCTCGACGAGAATATGCTTTTTTAAAAAAGCCATGTTCCCATGGCGAGAGACTCGTTTTCTGTGAGAAAATGCATTAAAAGGAGGGATTTCATCAGAAACACTATAAATACATATTGTACTTGTCTGAAAACGCACAGAACCTTGAAATAGAAGGTTTCTCACAAAAAAACACATTGGTGAAACCCCTATCTTAAGGCTCTGAGTGTTTGCACACATGTACAGCAGGCATGGTTAAACTATAACGTTTTTAGGGCTAATCATGTTTCTCTCGAGGAGAAAACGCGTTTAAAGCCATAAAAAGATCTCACTGTGTTTTGGCATTGACCAAGCTACCAACAAACCTAAAAAATGATCAGAACTGGAGAAATTACACATTGACATTGGGTGAAATCATGTAACTCTTAAGGACGTGTTGCAGACTTGTTGAATAGATTCATTTTTCTTGTTTTGTTTGTTTTTGATGAAATTGTGCTTTTCTCGTCGAGAAAAGGCGTTTAACGCGATAAAAAGGTTTAGTGCGTTATGAATACGGGCTAGCTTACCAAAAGTACAAATGTGAACTAAATAAGGCCGGGAGTCGTTTTTATTGCTTAAAACACGATTTCTCGACCAGAATATGCCTTTTCAAAAAAGCCATGTTCCCATGGCGAGAGACTCGTTTTCTGTGAGAAAATGCATTAAAAGGAGGGATTTCTTCAGAAACACTATAAATACATATTGTACTTGTCTGAAAACGCACAGAACCTTGAAATAGAAGGTTTTTCACCAAAAAACACATTGGTGAAACCCCTATCTTAAGGCTCTGAGTGTTTGCACACATGTACAACAGGCATGGTTAAACTATAACGTTTTTAGTGAAATCATGTTTCTCTCGAGGAGAAAACGCGTTTAAAGCCATAAAAAGATCTCACTGTGTTTTGGCATTGACCAAGCTACCAACAAACCTAAAAAATGATCAGAACTGGAGAAATTACACATTGACATTGGGTGAAATCATGTAACTCTTAAGGACGTGTTGCAGACTTGTTGAATAGATTCATTTTTCTTGTTTTGTTTGTTTTTGATGAAATTGTGCTTTTCTCGTCGAGAAAAGGCGTTTAACGCGATAAAAAGGTTTAGTGCGTTATGAATACGGGCTGGCTTACCAAAAGTACAAATGTGAACCAAATAAGGCCGGGAGTCGTTTTTATTGCTTAAAACACGATTTCTCGACCAGAATATGCTTTTTCAAAAAAGCCATGTTCCCATGTGGCGAGAGACTCGTTTTCTGTGAGAAAATGCATTAAAAGGAGGGATTTCATGAGAAACACTATAAATACATATTGTACTTGTCTGAAAACGCACGGAACCTTGAAATAGAAGGTTTCTCACCAAAAAACACATTGGTGAAACCCCTATCTTAAGGCTCTGAGTGTTTGCATACATGTACAAACAGGCATGTTTAAACTATAACGTTTTTAGTGAAATCATGTTTCTCTCGAGGAGAAAACGCGTTTAAAGCCATAAAAAGATCTCACTGTGTTTTGGCATTGACCAAGCTACCAACAACCTAAAAAATGATCAGAACTGGAGAAATTACATATTGACATTGGGTGAAATCACGTAACTCTTAAGGACGTGTTGCAGACTTGTTGAATAGATTCATTTTTCTTGTTTTGTTTGTTTTTGATGAAATTGTGCTTTTCTCGTCGAGAAAAGGCGTTTAACGCAATAAAAAGGTTTAGTGCGTTATGAATACGGGCTAGCTTACCAAAAGTACAAATGTGAACTAAATAAGGCCGGGAGTCGTTTTTATTGCTTAAAACACGATTTCTCGACCAGAATATGCTTTTTCAAAAAAGCCATGTTCCCATGGCGAGACTCGTTTTCTGTGAGAAAATGCATTAAAAGGAGGGATTTCATGAGAAACACTATACATACATATTGTACTTGTCTGAAAACGCACAGAACCTTGAAATAGAAGGTTTCTCACCAAAAAACACATTGGTGAAACCCCTATCTTAAGGCTCTGAGTGTTTGCACACATGTACAAACAGGCATGTTTAAACTATAACGTTTTTAGTGAAATCATGTTTCTCTCGAGGAGAAAACGCGTTTAAAGCCATAAAAAGATCTCACTGTGTTTTGGCATTGACCAAGCTACCAACAACCTAAAAAATGATCAGAACTGGAGAAATTACATATTGACATTGGGTGAAATCACGTAACTCTTAAGGACGTGTTGCAGACTTGTTGAATAGATTCATTTTTCTTGTTTTGTTTGTTTTTGATGAAATTGTGCTTTTCTCGTCGAGAAAAGGCGTTTAACGCGATAAAAAGGTTTAGTGCGTTATGAATACGGGCTAGCTTACCAAAAGTACAAATGTGAACTAAATAAGGCCGGGAGTCGTTTTTATTGCTTAAAACACGATTTCTCGACCAGAATATGCTTTTTCAAAAAAGCCATGTTCCCATGGCGAGACTCGTTTTCTGTGAGAAAATGCATTAAAAGGAGGGATTTCATGAGAAACACTATACATACATATTGTACTTGTCTGAAAACGCACAGAACCTTGAAATAGAAGGTTTCTCACCAAAAAACACATTGGTGAAACCCCTATCTTAAGGCTCTGAGTGTTTGCACACATGTACAAACAGGCATGTTTAAACTATAACGTTTTTAGTGAAATCATGTTTCTCTCGAGGAGAAAACGCGTTTAAAGCCGTAAAAAGATCTCACTGTGTTTTGGCATTGGACCAAGCTACCAACAACCTAAAAAATGATCAGAACTGGAGAAATTACATATTGACATTGGGTGAAATCACGTAACTCTTAAGGACGTGTTGCAGACTTGTTGAATAGATTCATTTTTCTTGTTTTGTTTGTTTTTGATGAAATTGCTTTTCTCGTCGAGAAAAGGCGTTTAACGCGATAAAAAGGTTTAGTGCGTTATGAATACGGGCTAGCTTACCAAAAGTACAAATGTGAACTAAATAAGGCCGGGAGTCGTTTTTATTGCTTAAAACACGATTTCTCGACCAGAATATGCTTTTTCAAAAAAGCCATGTTCCCATGGCGGGAGACTCGTTTTCTGTGAGAAAATGCATTAAAAGGAGGGATTTCATGAGAAACACTATACATACATATTGTACTTGTCTGAAAACGCACAGAACCTTGAAATAGAAGGTTTCTCACCAAAAAACACATTGGTGAAACCCCTATCTTAAGGCTCTGAGTGTTTGCACACATGTACAAACAGGCATGTTTAAACTATAACGTTTTTAGTGAAATCATGTTTCTCTCGAGGAGAAAACGCGTTTAAAGCCATAAAAAGATCTCACTGTGTTTTGGCATTGACCAAGCTACCAACAACCTAAAAAATGATCAGAACTGGAGAAATTACATATTGACATTGGGTGAAATCACGTAACTCTTAAGGACGTGTTGCAGACTTGTTGAATAGATTCATTTTTCTTGTTTTGTTTGTTTTTGATGAAATTGTGCTTTTCTCGTCGAGAAAAGGCGTTTAACGCGATAAAAAGGTTTAGTGCGTTATGAATACGGGCTAGCTTACCAAAAGTACAAATGTGAACTAAATAAGGCCGGGAGTCGTTTTTATTGCTTAAAACACGATTTCTCGACCAGAATATGCTTTTTCAAAAAAGCCATGTTCCCATGGCGAGAGACTCGTTTTCTGTGAGAAAATGCATTAAAAGGAGGGATTTCATCAGAAACACTATAAATACATATTGTACTTGTCTGAAAACGCACAGAACCTTGAAATAGAAGGTTTTTCACCAAAAAACACATTGGTGAAACCCCTATCTTAAGGCTCTGAGTGTTTGCACACATGTACAACAGGCATGGTTAAACTATAACGTTTTTAGTGAAATCATGTTTCTCTCGAGGAGAAAACGCGTTTAAAGCCATAAAAAGATCTCACTGTGTTTTGGCATTGACCAAGCTACCAACAAACCTAAAAAATGATCAGAACTGGAGAAATTACACATTGACATTGGGTGAAATCATGTAACTCTTAAGGACGTGTTGCAGACTTGTTGAATAGATTCATTTTTCTTGTTTTGTTTGTTTTTGATGAAATTGTGCTTTTCTCGTCGAGAAAAGGCGTTTAACGCGATAAAAAGGTTTAGTGCGTTATGAATACGGGCTGGCTTACCAAAAGTACAAATGTGAACCAAATAAGGCCGGGAGTCGTTTTTATTGCTTAAAACACGATTTCTCGACCAGAATATGCTTTTTCAAAAAAGCCATGTTCCCATGTGGCGAGAGACTCGTTTTCTGTGAGAAAATGCATTAAAAGGAGGGATTTCATGAGAAACACTATAAATACATATTGTACTTGTCTGAAAACGCACAGAACCTTGAAATAGAAGGTTTCTCACCAAAAAACACATTGGTGAAACCCCTATCATAAGGCTCTGAGTGTTTGCATACATGTACAAACAGGCATGTTTAAACTATAACGTTTTTAGTGAAATCATGTTTCTCTCGAGGAGAAAACGCGTTTAAAGCCATAAAAAGATCTCACTGTGTTTTGGCATTGACCAAGCTACCAACAACCTAAAAAATGATCAGAACTGGAGAAATTACATATTGACATTGGGTGAAATCACGTAACTCTTAAGGACGTGTTGCAGACTTGTTGAATAGATTCATTTTTCTTGTTTTGTTTGTTTTTGATGAAATTGTGCTTTTCTCGTCGAGAAAAGGCGTTTAACGCGATAAAAAGGTTTAGTGCGTTATGAATACGGGCTAGCTTACCAAAAGTACAAATGTGAGCTAAATAAGGCCGGGAGTCGTTTTTATTGCTTAAAACACGATTTCTCGACCAGAATATGCTTTTTCAAAAAAGCCATGTTCCCATGGCGAGAGACTCGTTTTCTGTGAGAAAATGCATTAAAAGGAGGGATTTCATCAGAAACACTATAAATACATATTGTACTTGTCTGAAAACGCACAGAACCTTGAAATAGAAGGTTTTTCACCAAAAAACACATTGGTGAAACCCCTATCTTAAGGCTCTGAGTGTTTGCACACATGTACAACAGGCATGGTTAAACTATAACGTTTTTAGTGAAATCATGTTTCTCTCGAGGAGAAAACGCGTTTAAAGCCATAAAAAGATCTCACTGTGTTTTGGCATTGACCAAGCTACCAACAAACCTAAAAAATGATCAGAACTGGAGAAATTACACATTGACATTGGGTGAAATCATGTAACTCTTAAGGACGTGTTGCAGACTTGTTGAATAGATTCATTTTTCTTGTTTTGTTTGTTTTTGATGAAATTGTGCTTTTCTCGTCGAGAAAAGGCGTTTAACGCGATAAAAAGGTTTAGTGCGTTATGAATACGGGCTGGCTTACCAAAAGTACAAATGTGAACCAAATAAGGCCGGGAGTCGTTTTTATTGCTTAAAACACGATTTCTCGACCAGAATATGCTTTTTCAAAAAAGCCATGTTCCCATGTGGCGAGAGACTCGTTTTCTGTGAGAAAATGCATTAAAAGGAGGGATTTCATGAGAAACACTATAAATACATATTGTACTTGTCTGAAAACGCACAGAACCTTGAAATAGAAGGTTTCTCACCAAAAAACACATTGGTGAAACCCCTATCATAAGGCTCTGAGTGTTTGCATACATGTACAAACAGGCATGTTTAAACTATAACGTTTTTAGTGAAATCATGTTTCTCTCGAGGAGAAAACGCGTTTAAAGCCATAAAAAGATCTCACTGTGTTTTGGCATTGACCAAGCTACCAACAACCTAAAAAATGATCAGAACTGGAGAAATTACATATTGACATTGGGTGAAATCACGTAACTCTTAAGGACGTGTTGCAGACTTGTTGAATAGATTCATTTTTCTTGTTTTGTTTGTTTTTGATGAAATTGTGCTTTTCTCGTCGAGAAAAGGCGTTTAACGCGATAAAAAGGTTTAGTGCGTTATGAATACGGGCTAGCTTACCAAAAGTACAAATGTGAACTAAATAAGGCCGGGAGTCGTTTTTATTGCTTAAAACACGATTTCTCGACCAGAATATGCTTTTTCAAAAAAGCCATGTTCCCATGGCGAGACTCGTTTTCTGTGAGAAAATGCATTAAAAGGAGGGATTTCATGAGAAACACTATACATACATATTGTACTTGTCTGAAAACGCACAGAACCTTGAAATAGAAGGTTTCTCACCAAAAAACACATTGGTGAAACCCCTATCTTAAGGCTCTGAGTGTTTGCACACATGTACAAACAGGCATGTTTAAACTATAACGTTTTTAGTGAAATCATGTTTCTCTCGAGGAGAAAACGCGTTTAAAGCCATAAAAAGATCTCACTGTGTTTTGGCATTGGACCAAGCTACCAACAACCTAAAAAATGATCAGAACTGGAGAAATTACATATTGACATTGGGTGAAATCACGTAACTCTTAAGGACTTGTTGCAGACTTGTTGAATAGATTCATTTTTCTTGTTTTGTTTGTTTTTGATGAAATTGCTTTTCTCGTCGAGAAAAGGCGTTTAACGCGATAAAAAGGTTTAGTGCGTTATGAATACGGGCTAGCTTACCAAAAGTACAAATGTGAACTAAATAAGGCCGGGAGTCGTTTTTATTGTTTAAGACACGATTTCTCGACGAGAATATGCTTTTTTAAAAAAGCCATGTTCCCATGGCGAGAGACTCGTTTTCTGTGAGAAAATGCATTAAAAGGAGGGATTTCATCAGAAACACTATAAATACATATTGTACTTGTCTGAAAACGCACAGAACCTTGAAATAGAAGGTTTCTCACCAAAAAACACATTGGTGAAACCCCTATCTTAAGGCTCTGAGTGTTTGCACACATGTACAGCAGGCATGGTTAAACTATAACGTTTTTAGGGCTAATCATGTTTCTCTCGAGGAGAAAACGCGTTTAAAGCCATAAAAAGATCTCACTGTGTTTTGGCATTGACCAAGCTACCAACAAACCTAAAAAATGATCAGAACTGGAGAAATTACACATTGACATTGGGTGAAATCATGTAACTCTTAAGGACGTGTTGCAGACTTGTTGAATAGATTCATTTTTCTTGTTTTGTTTGTTTTTGATGAAATTGTGCTTTTCTCGTCGAGAAAAGGCGTTTAACGCGATAAAAAGGTTTAGTGCGTTATGAATACGGGCTAGCTTACCAAAAGTACAAATGTGAACTAAATAAGGCCGGGAGTCGTTTTTATTGCTTAAAACACGATTTCTCGACCAGAATATGCTTTTTCAAAAAAGCCATGTTCCCATGGCGAGAGACTCGTTTTCTGTGAGAAAATGCATTAAAAGGAGGGATTTCTTCAGAAACACTATAAATACATATTGTACTTGTCTGAAAACGCACAGAACCTTGAAATAGAAGGTTTTTCACCAAAAAACACATTGGTGAAACCCCTATCTTAAGGCTCTGAGTGTTTGCACACATGTACAACAGGCATGGTTAAACTATAACGTTTTTAGTGAAATCATGTTTCTCTCGAGGAGAAAACGCGTTTAAAGCCATAAAAAGATCTCACTGTGTTTTGGCATTGACCAAGCTACCAACAAACCTAAAAAATGATCAGAACTGGAGAAATTACACATTGACATTGGGTGAAATCATGTAACTCTTAAGGACGTGTTGCAGACTTGTTGAATAGATTCATTTTTCTTGTTTTGTTTGTTTTTGATGAAATTGTGCTTTTCTCGTCGAGAAAAGGCGTTTAACGCGATAAAAAGGTTTAGTGCGTTATGAATACGGGCTGGCTTACCAAAAGTACAAATGTGAACCAAATAAGGCCGGGAGTCGTTTTTATTGCTTAAAACACGATTTCTCGACCAGAATATGCTTTTTCAAAAAAGCCATGTTCCCATGTGGCGAGAGACTCGTTTTCTGTGAGAAAATGCATTAAAAGGAGGGATTTCATGAGAAACACTATAAATACATATTGTACTTGTCTGAAAACGCACAGAACCTTGAAATAGAAGGTTTCTCACCAAAAAACACATTGGTGAAACCCCTATCTTAAGGCTCTGAGTGTTTGCATACATGTACAAACAGGCATGTTTAAACTATAACGTTTTTAGTGAAATCATGTTTCTCTCGAGGAGAAAACGCGTTTAAAGCCATAAAAAGATCTCACTGTGTTTTGGCATTGACCAAGCTACCAACAACCTAAAAAATGATCAGAACTGGAGAAATTACATATTGACATTGGGTGAAATCACGTAACTCTTAAGGACGTGTTGCAGACTTGTTGAATAGATTCATTTTTCTTGTTTTGTTTGTTTTTGATGAAATTGTGCTTTTCTCGTCGAGAAAAGGCGTTTAACGCAATAAAAAGGTTTAGTGCGTTATGAATACGGGCTAGCTTACCAAAAGTACAAATGTGAACTAAATAAGGCCGGGAGTCGTTTTTATTGCTTAAAACACGATTTCTCGACCAGAATATGCTTTTTCAAAAAAGCCATGTTCCCATGGCGAGACTCGTTTTCTGTGAGAAAATGCATTAAAAGGAGGGATTTCATGAGAAACACTATACATACATATTGTACTTGTCTGAAAACGCACAGAACCTTGAAATAGAAGGTTTCTCACCAAAAAACACATTGGTGAAACCCCTATCTTAAGGCTCTGAGTGTTTGCACACATGTACAAACAGGCATGTTTAAACTATAACGTTTTTAGTGAAATCATGTTTCTCTCGAGGAGAAAACGCGTTTAAAGCCATAAAAAGATCTCACTGTGTTTTGGCATTGACCAAGCTACCAACAACCTAAAAAATGATCAGAACTGGAGAAATTACATATTGACATTGGGTGAAATCACGTAACTCTTAAGGACGTGTTGCAGACTTGTTGAATAGATTCATTTTTCTTGTTTTGTTTGTTTTTGATGAAATTGTGCTTTTCTCGTCGAGAAAAGGCGTTTAACGCGATAAAAAGGTTTAGTGCGTTATGAATACGGGCTAGCTTACCAAAAGTACAAATGTGAACTAAATAAGGCCGGGAGTCGTTTTTATTGCTTAAAACACGATTTCTCGACCAGAATATGCTTTTTCAAAAAAGCCATGTTCCCATGGCGGGAGACTCGTTTTCTGTGAGAAAATGCATTAAAAGGAGGGATTTCATGAGAAACACTATACATACATATTGTACTTGTCTGAAAACGCACAGAACCTTGAAATAGAAGGTTTCTCACCAAAAAACACATTGGTGAAACCCCTATCTTAAGGCTCTGAGTGTTTGCACACATGTACAAACAGGCATGTTTAAACTATAACGTTTTTAGTGAAATCATGTTTCTCTCGAGGAGAAAACGCGTTTAAAGCCATAAAAAGATCTCACTGTGTTTTGGCATTGACCAAGCTACCAACAACCTAAAAAATGATCAGAACTGGAGAAATTACATATTGACATTGGGTGAAATCACGTAACTCTTAAGGACGTGTTGCAGACTTGTTGAATAGATTCATTTTTCTTGTTTTGTTTGTTTTTGATGAAATTGTGCTTTTCTCGTCGAGAAAAGGCGTTTAACGCGATAAAAAGGTTTAGTGCGTTATGAATACGGGCTAGCTTACCAAAAGTACAAATGTGAACTAAATAAGGCCGGGAGTCGTTTTTATTGCTTAAAACACGATTTCTCGACCAGAATTTGCTTTTTCAAAAAAGCCATGTTCCCATGGCGAGACTCGTTTTCTGTGAGAAAATGCATTAAAAGGAGGGATTTCATGAGAAACACTATACATACATATTGTACTTGTCTGAAAACGCACAGAACCTTGAAATAGAAGGTTTCTCACCAAAAAACACATTGGTGAAACCCCTATCTTAAGGCTCTGAGTGTTTGCACACATGTACAAACAGGCATGTTTAAACTATAACGTTTTTAGTGAAATCATGTTTCTCTCGAGGAGAAAACGCGTTTAAAGCCATAAAAAGATCTCACTGTGTTTTGGCATTGGACCAAGCTACCAACAACCTAAAAAATGATCAGAACTGGAGAAATTACATATTGACATTGGGTGAAATCACGTAACTCTTAAGGACGTGTTGCAGACTTGTTGAATAGATTCATTTTTCTTGTTTTGTTTGTTTTTGATGAAATTGCTTTTCTCGTCGAGAAAAGGCGTTTAACGCGATAAAAAGGTTTAGTGCGTTATGAATACGGGCTAGCTTACCAAAAGTACAAATGTGAACTAAATAAGGCCGGGAGTCGTTTTTATTGCTTAAAACACGATTTCTCGACCAGAATATGCTTTTTCAAAAAAGCCATGTTCCCATGGCGAGAGACTCGTTTTCTGTGAGAAAATGCATTAAAAGGAGGGATTTCATGAGAAACACTATACATACATATTGTACTTGTCTGAAAACGCACAGAACCTTGAAATAGAAGGTTTCTCACCAAAAAACACATTGGTGAAACCCCTATCTTAAGGCTCTGAGTGTTTGCACACATGTACAAACAGGCATGTTTAAACTATAACGTTTTTAGTGAAATCATGTTTCTCTCGAGGAGAAAACGCGTTTAAAGCCATAAAAAGATCTCACTGTGTTTTGGCATTGGACCAAGCTACCAACAACCTAAAAAATGATCAGAACTGGAGAAATTACATATTGACATTGGGTGAAATCACGTAACTCTTAAGGACGTGTTGCAGACTTGTTGAATAGATTCATTTTTCTTGTTTTGTTTGTTTTTGATGAAATTGCTTTTCTCGTCGAGAAAAGGCGTTTAACGCGATAAAAAGGTTTAGTGCGTTATGAATACGGGCTAGCTTACCAAAAGTACAAATGTGAACTAAATAAGGCCGGGAGTCGTTTTTATTGTTTAAGACACGATTTCTCGACGAGAATATGCTTTTTTTAAAAAGCCATGTTCCCATGGCGAGAGACTCGTTTTCTGTGGGAAAATGCATTAAAAGGAGGGATTTCATCAGAAACACTATAAATACATATTGTACTTGTCTGAAAACGCACAGAACCTTGAAATAGAAGGTTTCTCACCAAAAAACACATTGGTGAAACCCCTATCTTAAGGCTCTGAGTGTTTGCACACATGTACAGCAGGCATGGTTAAACTATAACGTTTTTAGGGCTAATCATGTTTCTCTCGAGGAGAAAACGCGTTTAAAGCCATAAAAAGATCTCACTGTGTTTTGGCATTGACCAAGCTACCAACAAACCTAAAAAATGATCAGAACTGGAGAAATTACACATTGACATTGGGTGAAATCATGTAACTCTTAAGGACGTGTTGCAGACTTGTTGAATAGATTCATTTTTCTTGTTTTGTTTGTTTTTGATGAAATTGTGCTTTTCTCGTCGAGAAAAGGCGTTTAACGCGATAAAAAGGTTTAGTGCGTTATGAATACGGGCTAGCTTACCAAAAGTACAAATGTGAACTAAATAAGGCCGGGAGTCGTTTTTATTGCTTAAAACACGATTTCTCGACCAGAATATGCTTTTTCAAAAAAGCCATGTTCCCATGGCGAGAGACTCGTTTTCTGTGAGAAAATGCATTAAAAGGAGGGATTTCATCAGAAACACTATAAATACATATTGTACTTGTCTGAAAACGCACAGAACCTTGAAATAGAAGGTTTTTCACCAAAAAACACATTGGTGAAACCCCTATCTTAAGGCTCTGAGTGTTTGCACACATGTACAACAGGCATGGTTAAACTATAACGTTTTTAGTGAAATCATGTTTCTCTCGAGGAGAAAACGCGTTTAAAGCCATAAAAAGATCTCACTGTGTTTTGGCATTGACCAAGCTACCAACAAACCTAAAAAATGATCAGAACTGGAGAAATTACACATTGACATTGGGTGAAATCATGTAACTCTTAAGGACGTGTTGCAGACTTGTTGAATAGATTCATTTTTCTTGTTTTGTTTGTTTTTGATGAAATTGTGCTTTTCTCGTCGAGAAAAGGCGTTTAACGCGATAAAAAGGTTTAGTGCGTTATGAATACGGGCTGGCTTACCAAAAGTACAAATGTGAACCAAATAAGGCCGGGAGTCGTTTTTATTGCTTAAAACACGATTTCTCGACCAGAATATGCTTTTTCAAAAAAGCCATGTTCCCATGTGGCGAGAGACTCGTTTTCTGTGAGAAAATGCATTAAAAGGAGGGATTTCATCAGAAACACTATAAATACATATTGTACTTGTCTGAAAACGCACAGAACCTTGAAATAGAAGGTTTCTCATCAAAAAACACATTGGTGAAACCCCTATCTTAAGGCTCTGAGTGTTTGCATACATGTACAAACAGGCATGTTTAAACTATAACGTTTTTAGTGAAATCATGTTTCTCTCGAGGAGAAAACGCGTTTAAAGCCATAAAAAGATCTCACTGTGTTTTGGCATTGACCAAGCTACCAACAACCTAAAAAATGATCAGAACTGGAGAAATTGCATATTGACATTGGGTGAAATCACGTAACTCTTAAGGACGTGTTGCAGACTTGTTGAATAGATTCATTTTTCTTGTTTTGTTTGTTTTTGATGAAATTGTGCTTTTCTCGTCGAGAAAAGGCGTTTAACGCGATAAAAAGGTTTAGTGCGTTATGAATACGGGCTAGCTTACCAAAAGTACAAATGTGAACTAAATAAGGCCGGGAGTCGTTTTTATTGCTTAAAATACGATTTCTCGACCAGAATATGCTTTTTCAAAAAAGCCATGTTCCCATGGCGAGACTCGTTTTCTGTGAGAAAATGCATTAAAAGGAGGGATTTCATGAGAAACACTATACATACATATTGTACTTGTCTGAAAACGCACAGAACCTTGAAATAGAAGGTTTCTCACCAAAAAACACATTGGTGAAACCCCTATCTTAAGGCTCTGAGTGTTTGCACACATGTACAAACAGGCATGTTTAAACTATAACGTTTTTAGTGAAATCATGTTTCTCTCGAGGAGAAAACGCGTTTAAAGCCATAAAAAGATCTCACTGTGTTTTGGCATTGGACCAAGCTACCAACAACCTAAAAAATGATCAGAACTGGAGAAATTACATATTGACATTGGGTGAAATCACGTAACTCTTAAGGACGTGTTGCAGACTTGTTGAATAGATTCATTTTTCTTGTTTTGTTTGTTTTTGATGAAATTGCTTTTCTCGTCGAGAAAAGGCTTTTAACGCGATAAAAAGGTTTAGTGCGTTATGAATACGGGCTAGCTTACCAAAAGTACAAATGTGAACTAAATAAGGCCGGGAGTCGTTTTTATTGTTTAAAACACGATTTCTCGACGAGAATATGCTTTTTCAAAAAAGCCATGTTCCCATGGCGAGAGACTCGTTTTCTGTGAGAAAATGCATTAAAAGGAGGGATTTCATCAGAAACACTATAAATACATATTGTACTTGTCGGAAAACGCACAGAACCTTGAAATAGAAGGTTTCTCACCAAAAAACACATTGGTGAAACCCCTATCTTTAGGCTCTGAGTGTTTGAGCACATGTACAACAGGCATGTTTAAACTATAACGTTTTTAGTGAAATCATGTTTCTCTCGAGGAGAAAACGCGTTTAAAGCCATAAAAAGATCTCACTGTGTTTTGGCATTGACCAAGCTACCAACAACCTAAAAAATGATCAGAACTGGAGAAATTACATATTGACATTGGGTGAAATCATGTAACTCTTAAGGACGTGTTGCAGACTTGTTGAATAGATTCATTTTTCTTGTTTTGTTTGTTTTTGATGAAATTGTGCTTTTCTCGTCGAGAAAAGGCGTTTAACGCGATAAAAAGGTTTAGTGCGTTATGAATACGGGCTAGCTTACCAAAAGTACAAATGTGAACTAAATAAGGCCGGGAGTCGTTTTTATTGCTTAAAACACGATTTCTCGACCAGAATATGCTTTTTCAAAAAAGCCATGTTCCCATGGCGAGACTCGTTTTCTGTGAGAAAATGCATTAAAAGGAGGGATTTCATGAGAAACACTATACATACATATTGTACTTGTCTGAAAACGCACAGAACCTTGAAATAGAAGGTTTCTCACCAAAAAACACATTGGTGAAACCCCTATCTTAAGGCTCTGAGTGTTTGCACACATGTACAAACAGGCATGTTTAAACTATAACGTTTTTAGTGAAATCATGTTTCTCTCGAGGAGAAAACGCGTTTAAAGCCGTAAAAAGATCTCACTGTGTTTTGGCATTGGACCAAGCTACCAACAACCTAAAAAATGATCAGAACTGGAGAAATTACATATTGACATTGGGTGAAATCACGTAACTCTTAAGGACGTGTTGCAGACTTGTTGAATAGATTCATTTTTCTTGTTTTGTTTGTTTTTGATGAAATTGCTTTTCTCGTCGAGAAAAGGCGTTTAACGCGATAAAAAGGTTTAGTGCGTTATGAATACGGGCTAGCTTACCAAAAGTACAAATGTGAACTAAATAAGGCCGGGAGTCGTTTTTATTGCTTAAAACACGATTTCTCGACCAGAATATGCTTTTTCAAAAAAGCCATGTTCCCATGGCGAGAGACTCGTTTTCTGTGAGAAAATGCATTAAAAGGAGGGATTTCATGAGAAACACTATACATACATATTGTACTTGTCTGAAAACGCACAGAACCTTGAAATAGAAGGTTTCTCACCAAAAAACACATTGGTGAAACCCCTATCTTAAGGCTCTGAGTGTTTGCACACATGTACAAACAGGCATGTTTAAACTATAACGTTTTTAGTGAAATCATGTTTCTCTCGAGGAGAAAACGCGTTTAAAGCCATAAAAAGATCTCACTGTGTTTTGGCATTGACCAAGCTACCAACAACCTAAAAAATGATCAGAACTGGAGAAATTACATATTGACATTGGGTGAAATCACGTAACTCTTAAGGACGTGTTGCAGACTTGTTGAATAGATTCATTTTTCTTGTTTTGTTTGTTTTTGATGAAATTGTGCTTTTCTCGTCGAGAAAAGGCGTTTAACGCGATAAAAAGGTTTAGTGCGTTATGAATACGGGCTAGCTTACCAAAAGTACAAATGTGAACTAAATAAGGCCGGGAGTCGTTTTTATTGCTTAAAACACGATTTCTCGACCAGAATATGCTTTTTCAAAAAAGCCATGTTCCCATGGCGAGACTCGTTTTCTGTGAGAAAATGCATTAAAAGGAGGGATTTCATGAGAAACACTATACATACATATTGTACTTGTCTGAAAACGCACAGAACCTTGAAATAGAAGGTTTCTCACCAAAAAACACATTGGTGAAACCCCTATCTTAAGGCTCTGAGTGTTTGCACACATGTACAAACAGGCATGTTTAAACTATAACGTTTTTAGTGAAATCATGTTTCTCTCGAGGAGAAAACGCGTTTAAAGCCATAAAAAGATCTCACTGTGTTTTGGCATTGGACCAAGCTACCAACAACCTAAAAAATGATCAGAACTGGAGAAATTACATATTGACATTGGGTGAAATCACGTAACTCTTAAGGACGTGTTGCAGACTTGTTGAATAGATTCATTTTTCTTGTTTTGTTTGTTTTTGATGAAATTGCTTTTCTCGTCGAGAAAAGGCTTTTAACGCGATAAAAAGGTTTAGTGCGTTATGAATACGGGCTAGCTTACTAAAAGTACAAATGTGAACTAAATATGGCCGGGAGTCGTTTTTATTGTTTAAAACACGATTTCTCGACGAGAATATGCTTTTTCAAAAAAGCCATGTTCCCATGGCGAGAGACTCGTTTTCTGTGAGAAAATGCATTAAAAGGAGGGATTTCATCAGAAACACTATAAATACATATTGTACTTGTCGGAAAACGCACAGAACCTTGAAATAGAAGGTTTCTCACCAAAAAACACATTGGTGAAACCCCTATCTTAAGGCTCTGAGTGTTTGAGCACATGTACAACAGGCATGTTTAAACTATAACGTTTTTAGTGAAATCATGTTTCTCTCGAGGAGAAAACGCGTTTAAAGCCATAAAAAGATCTCACTGTGTTTTGGCATTGACCAAGCTACCAACAACCTAAAAAATGATCAGAACTGGAGAAATTACATATTGACATTGGGTGAAATCATGTAACTCTTAAGGACGTGTTGCAGACTTGTTGAATAGATTCATTTTTCTTGTTTTGTTTGTTTTTGATGAAATTGTGCTTTTCTCGTCGAGAAAAGGCGTTTAACGCGATAAAAAGGTTTAGTGCGTTATGAATACGGGCTAGCTTACCAAAAGTACAAATGTGAACTAAATAAGGCCGGGAGTCGTTTTTATTGCTTAAAACACGATTTCTCGACCAGAATATGCTTTTTCAAAAAAGCCATGTTCCCATGGCGAGACTCGTTTTCTGTGAGAAAATGCATTAAAAGGAGGGATTTCATGAGAAACACTATACATACATATTGTACTTGTCTGAAAACGCACAGAACCTTGAAATAGAAGGTTTCTCACCAAAAAACACATTGGTGAAACCCCTATCTTAAGGCTCTGAGTGTTTGCACACATGTACAAACAGGCATGTTTAAACTATAACGTTTTTAGTGAAATCATGTTTCTCTCGAGGAGAAAACGCGTTTAAAGCCGTAAAAAGATCTCACTGTGTTTTGGCATTGGACCAAGCTACCAACAACCTAAAAAATGATCAGAACTGGAGAAATTACATATTGACATTGGGTGAAATCACGTAACTCTTAAGGACGTGTTGCAGACTTGTTGAATAGATTCATTTTTCTTGTTTTGTTTGTTTTTGATGAAATTGCTTTTCTCGTCGAGAAAAGGCGTTTAACGCGATAAAAAGGTTTAGTGCGTTATGAATACGGGCTAGCTTACCAAAAGTACAAATGTGAACTAAATAAGGCCGGGAGTCGTTTTTATTGCTTAAAACACGATTTCTCGACCAGAATATGCTTTTTCAAAAAAGCCATGTTCCCATGGCGAGAGACTCGTTTTCTGTGAGAAAATGCATTAAAAGGAGGGATTTCATGAGAAACACTATACATACATATTGTACTTGTCTGAAAACGCACAGAACCTTGAAATAGAAGGTTTCTCACCAAAAAACACATTGGTGAAACCCCTATCTTAAGGCTCTGAGTGTTTGCACACATGTACAAACAGGCATGTTTAAACTATAACGTTTTTAGTGAAATCATGTTTCTCTCGAGGAGAAAACGCGTTTAAAGCCATAAAAAGATCTCACTGTGTTTTGGCATTGACCAAGCTACCAACAACCTAAAAAATGATCAGAACTGGAGAAATTACATATTGACATTGGGTGAAATCACGTAACTCTTAAGGACGTGTTGCAGACTTGTTGAATAGATTCATTTTTCTTGTTTTGTTTGTTTTTGATGAAATTGTGCTTTTCTCGTCGAGAAAAGGCGTTTAACGCGATAAAAAGGTTTAGTGCGTTATGAATACGGGCTAGCTTACCAAAAGTACAAATGTGAACTAAATAAGGCCGGGAGTCGTTTTTATTGCTTAAAACACGATTTCTCGACCAGAATATGCTTTTTCAAAAAAGCCATGTTCCCATGGCGAGACTCGTTTTCTGTGAGAAAATGCATTAAAAGGAGGGATTTCATGAGAAACACTATACATACATATTGTACTTGTCTGAAAACGCACAGAACCTTGAAATAGAAGGTTTCTCACCAAAAAACACATTGGTGAAACCCCTATCTTAAGGCTCTGAGTGTTTGCACACATGTACAAACAGGCATGTTTAAACTATAACGTTTTTAGTGAAATCATGTTTCTCTCGAGGAGAAAACGCGTTTAAAGCCATAAAAAGATCTCACTGTGTTTTGGCATTGGACCAAGCTACCAACAACCTAAAAAATGATCAGAACTGGAGAAATTACATATTGACATTGGGTGAAATCACGTAACTCTTAAGGACGTGTTGCAGACTTGTTGAATAGATTCATTTTTCTTGTTTTGTTTGTTTTTGATGAAATTGCTTTTCTCGTCGAGAAAAGGCTTTTAACGCGATAAAAAGGTTTAGTGCGTTATGAATACGGGCTAGCTTACCAAAAGTACAAATGTGAACTAAATAAGGCCGGGAGTCGTTTTTATTGTTTAAAACACGATTTCTCGACGAGAATATGCTTTTTCAAAAAAGCCATGTTCCCATGGCGAGAGACTCGTTTTCTGTGAGAAAATGCATTAAAAGGAGGGATTTCATCAGAAACACTATAAATACATATTGTACTTGTCGGAAAACGCACAGAACCTTGAAATAGAAGGTTTCTCACCAAAAAACACATTGGTGAAACCCCTATCTTTAGGCTCTGAGTGTTTGAGCACATGTACAACAGGCATGTTTAAACTATAACGTTTTTAGTGAAATCATGTTTCTCTCGAGGAGAAAACGCGTTTAAAGCCATAAAAAGATCTCACTGTGTTTTGGCATTGACCAAGCTACCAACAACCTAAAAAATGATCAGAACTGGAGAAATTACATATTGACATTGGGTGAAATCATGTAACTCTTAAGGACGTGTTGCAGACTTGTTGAATAGATTCATTTTTCTTGTTTTGTTTGTTTTTGATGAAATTGTGCTTTTCTCGTCGAGAAAAGGCGTTTAACGCGATAAAAAGGTTTAGTGCGTTATGAATACGGGCTAGCTTACCAAAAGTACAAATGTGAACTAAATAAGGCCGGGAGTCGTTTTTATTGCTTAAAACACGATTTCTCGACCAGAATATGCTTTTTCAAAAAAGCCATGTTCCCATGGCGAGACTCGTTTTCTGTGAGAAAATGCATTAAAAGGAGGGATTTCATGAGAAACACTATACATACATATTGTACTTGTCTGAAAACGCACAGAACCTTGAAATAGAAGGTTTCTCACCAAAAAACACATTGGTGAAACCCCTATCTTAAGGCTCTGAGTGTTTGCACACATGTACAAACAGGCATGTTTAAACTATAACGTTTTTAGTGAAATCATGTTTCTCTCGAGGAGAAAACGCGTTTAAAGCCGTAAAAAGATCTCACTGTGTTTTGGCATTGGACCAAGCTACCAACAACCTAAAAAATGATCAGAACTGGAGAAATTACATATTGACATTGGGTGAAATCACGTAACTCTTAAGGACGTGTTGCAGACTTGTTGAATAGATTCATTTTTCTTGTTTTGTTTGTTTTTGATGAAATTGCTTTTCTCGTCGAGAAAAGGCGTTTAACGCGATAAAAAGGTTTAGTGCGTTATGAATACGGGCTAGCTTACCAAAAGTACAAATGTGAACTAAATAAGGCCGGGAGTCGTTTTTATTGCTTAAAACACGATTTCTCGACCAGAATATGCTTTTTCAAAAAAGCCATGTTCCCATGGCGAGAGACTCGTTTTCTGTGAGAAAATGCATTAAAAGGAGGGATTTCATGAGAAACACTATACATACATATTGTACTTGTCTGAAAACGCACAGAACCTTGAAATAGAAGGTTTCTCACCAAAAAACACATTGGTGAAACCCCTATCTTAAGGCTCTGAGTGTTTGCACACATGTACAAACAGGCATGTTTAAACTATAACGTTTTTAGTGAAATCATGTTTCTCTCGAGGAGAAAACGCGTTTAAAGCCATAAAAAGATCTCACTGTGTTTTGGCATTGACCAAGCTACCAACAACCTAAAAAATGATCAGAACTGGAGAAATTACATATTGACATTGGGTGAAATCACGTAACTCTTAAGGACGTGTTGCAGACTTGTTGAATAGATTCATTTTTCTTGTTTTGTTTGTTTTTGATGAAATTGTGCTTTTCTCGTCGAGAAAAGGCGTTTAACGCGATAAAAAGGTTTAGTGCGTTATGAATACGGGCTAGCTTACCAAAAGTACAAATGTGAACTAAATAAGGCCGGGAGTCGTTTTTATTGCTTAAAACACGATTTCTCGACCAGAATATGCTTTTTCAAAAAAGCCATGTTCCCATGGCGAGACTCGTTTTCTGTGAGAAAATGCATTAAAAGGAGGGATTTCATGAGAAACACTATACATACATATTGTACTTGTCTGAAAACGCACAGAACCTTGAAATAGAAGGTTTCTCACCAAAAAACACATTGGTGAAACCCCTATCTTAAGGCTCTGAGTGTTTGCACACATGTACAAACAGGCATGTTTAAACTATAACGTTTTTAGTGAAATCATGTTTCTCTCGAGGAGAAAACGCGTTTAAAGCCATAAAAAGATCTCACTGTGTTTTGGCATTGGACCAAGCTACCAACAACCTAAAAAATGATCAGAACTGGAGAAATTACATATTGACATTGGGTGAAATCACGTAACTCTTAAGGACGTGTTGCAGACTTGTTGAATAGATTCATTTTTCTTGTTTTGTTTGTTTTTGATGAAATTGCTTTTCTCGTCGAGAAAAGGCTTTTAACGCGATAAAAAGGTTTAGTGCGTTATGAATACGGGCTAGCTTACTAAAAGTACAAATGTGAACTAAATAAGGCCGGGAGTCGTTTTTATTGTTTAAAACACGATTTCTCGACGAGAATATGCTTTTTCAAAAAAGCCATGTTCCCATGGCGAGAGACTCGTTTTCTGTGAGAAAATGCATTAAAAGGAGGGATTTCATCAGAAACACTATAAATACATATTGTACTTGTCGGAAAACGCACAGAACCTTGAAATAGAAGGTTTCTCACCAAAAAACACATTGGTGAAACCCCTATCTTAAGGCTCTGAGTGTTTGAGCACATGTACAACAGGCATGTTTAAACTATAACGTTTTTAGTGAAATCATGTTTCTCTCGAGGAGAAAACGCGTTTAAAGCCATAAAAAGATCTCACTGTGTTTTGGCATTGACCAAGCTACCAACAACCTAAAAAATGATCAGAACTGGAGAAATTACATATTGACATTGGGTGAAATCATGTAACTCTTAAGGACGTGTTGCAGACTTGTTGAATAGATTCATTTTTCTTGTTTTGTTTGTTTTTGATGAAATTGTGCTTTTCTCGTCGAGAAAAGGCGTTTAACGCGATAAAAAGGTTTAGTGCGTTATGAATACGGGCTAGCTTACCAAAAGTACAAATGTGAACTAAATAAGGCCGGGAGTCGTTTTTATTGCTTAAAACACGATTTCTCGACCAGAATATGCTTTTTCAAAAAAGCCATGTTCCCATGGCGAGACTCGTTTTCTGTGAGAAAATGCATTAAAAGGAGGGATTTCATGAGAAACACTATACATACATATTGTACTTGTCTGAAAACGCACAGAACCTTGAAATAGAAGGTTTCTCACCAAAAAACACATTGGTGAAACCCCTATCTTAAGGCTCTGAGTGTTTGCACACATGTACAAACAGGCATGTTTAAACTATAACGTTTTTAGTGAAATCATGTTTCTCTCGAGGAGAAAACGCGTTTAAAGCCGTAAAAAGATCTCACTGTGTTTTGGCATTGGACCAAGCTACCAACAACCTAAAAAATGATCAGAACTGGAGAAATTACATATTGACATTGGGTGAAATCACGTAACTCTTAAGGACGTGTTGCAGACTTGTTGAATAGATTCATTTTTCTTGTTTTGTTTGTTTTTGATGAAATTGCTTTTCTCGTCGAGAAAAGGCGTTTAACGCGATAAAAAGGTTTAGTGCGTTATGAATACGGGCTAGCTTACCAAAAGTACAAATGTGAACTAAATAAGGCCGGGAGTCGTTTTTATTGCTTAAAACACGATTTCTCGACCAGAATATGCTTTTTCAAAAAAGCCATGTTCCCATGGCGAGAGACTCGTTTTCTGTGAGAAAATGCATTAAAAGGAGGGATTTCATGAGAAACACTATACATACATATTGTACTTGTCTGAAAACGCACAGAACCTTGAAATAGAAGGTTTCTCACCAAAAAACACATTGGTGAAACCCCTATCTTAAGGCTCTGAGTGTTTGCACACATGTACAAACAGGCATGTTTAAACTATAACGTTTTTAGTGAAATCATGTTTCTCTCGAGGAGAAAACGCGTTTAAAGCCATAAAAAGATCTCACTGTGTTTTGGCATTGACCAAGCTACCAACAACCTAAAAAATGATCAGAACTGGAGAAATTACATATTGACATTGGGTGAAATCACGTAACTCTTAAGGACGTGTTGCAGACTTGTTGAATAGATTCATTTTTCTTGTTTTGTTTGTTTTTGATGAAATTGTGCTTTTCTCGTCGAGAAAAGGCGTTTAACGCGATAAAAAGGTTTAGTGCGTTATGAATACGGGCTAGCTTACCAAAAGTACAAATGTGAACTAAATAAGGCCGGGAGTCGTTTTTATTGCTTAAAACACGATTTCTCGACCAGAATATGCTTTTTCAAAAAAGCCATGTTCCCATGGCGAGACTCGTTTTCTGTGAGAAAATGCATTAAAAGGAGGGATTTCATGAGAAACACTATACATACATATTGTACTTGTCTGAAAACGCACAGAACCTTGAAATAGAAGGTTTCTCACCAAAAAACACATTGGTGAAACCCCTATCTTAAGGCTCTGAGTGTTTGCACACATGTACAAACAGGCATGTTTAAACTATAACGTTTTTAGTGAAATCATGTTTCTCTCGAGGAGAAAACGCGTTTAAAGCCATAAAAAGATCTCACTGTGTTTTGGCATTGGACCAAGCTACCAACAACCTAAAAAATGATCAGAACTGGAGAAATTACATATTGACATTGGGTGAAATCATGTAACTCTTAAGGACGTGTTGCAGACTTGTTGAATAGATTCATTTTTCTTGTTTTGTTTGTTTTTGATGAAATTGTGCTTTTCTCGTCGAGAAAAGGCGTTTAACGCGATAAAAAGGTTTAGTGCGTTATGAATACGGGCTAGCTTACCAAAAGTACAAATGTGAACTAAATAAGGCCGGGAGTCGTTTTTATTGCTTAAAACACGATTTCTCGACCAGAATATGCTTTTTCAAAAAAGCCATGTTCCCATGGCGAGACTCGTTTTCTGTGAGAAAATGCATTAAAAGGAGGGATTTCATGAGAAACACTATACATACATATTGTACTTGTCTGAAAACGCACAGAACCTTGAAATAGAAGGTTTCTCACCAAAAAACACATTGGTGAAACCCCTATCTTAAGGCTCTGAGTGTTTGCACACATGTACAAACAGGCATGTTTAAACTATAACGTTTTTAGTGAAATCATGTTTCTCTCGAGGAGAAAACGCGTTTAAAGCCATAAAAAGATCTCACTGTGTTTTGGCATTGACCAAGCTACCAACAACCTAAAAAATGATCAGAACTGGAGAAATTACATATTGACATTGGGTGAAATCACGTAACTCTTAAGGACGTGTTGCAGACTTGTTGAATAGATTCATTTTTCTTGTTTTGTTTGTTTTTGATGAAATTGTGCTTTTCTCGTCGAGAAAAGGCGTTTAACGCGATAAAAAGGTTTAGTGCGTTATGAATACGGGCTAGCTTACCAAAAGTACAAATGTGAACTAAATAAGGCCGGGAGTCGTTTTTATTGCTTAAAACACGATTTCTCGACCAGAATATGCTTTTTCAAAAAAGCCATGTTCCCATGGCGAGACTCGTTTTCTGTGAGAAAATGCATTAAAAGGAGGGATTTCATGAGAAACACTATACATACATATTGTACTTGTCTGAAAACGCACAGAACCTTGAAATAGAAGGTTTCTCACCAAAAAACACATTGGTGAAACCCCTATCTTAAGGCTCTGAGTGTTTGCACACATGTACAAACAGGCATGTTTAAACTATAACGTTTTTAGTGAAATCATGTTTCTCTCGAGGAGAAAACGCGTTTAAAGCCATAAAAAGATCTCACTGTGTTTTGGCATTGACCAAGCTACCAAAAACCTAAAAAATGATCAGAACTGGAGAAATTACATATTGACATTGGGTGAAATCACGTAACTCTTAAGGACGTGTTGCAGACTTGTTGAATAGATTCATTTTTCTTGTTTTGTTTGTTTTTGATGAAATTGCTTTTCTCGTCGAGAAAAGGCTTTTAACGCGATAAAAAGGTTTAGTGCGTTATGAATACGGGCTAGCTTACCAAAAGTACAAATGTGAACTAAATAAGGCCGGGAGTCGTTTTTATTGCTTAAAACACGATTTCTCGACCAGAATATGCTTTTTCAAAAAAGCCATGTTCCCATGGCGAGAGACTCGTTTTCTGTGAGAAAATGCATTAAAAGGAGGGATTTCATGAGAAACACTATACATACATATTGTACTTGTCTGAAAACGCACAGAACCTTGAAATAGAAGGTTTCTCACCAAAAAACACATTGGTGAAACCCCTATCTTAAGGCTCTGAGTGTTTGCACACATGTACAAACAGGCATGTTTAAACTATAACGTTTTTAGTGAAATCATGTTTCTCTCGAGGAGAAAACGCGTTTAAAGCCATAAAAAGATCTCACTGTGTTTTGGCATTGGACCAAGCTACCAACAACCTAAAAAATGATCAGAACTGGAGAAATTACATATTGACATTGGGTGAAATCACGTAACTCTTAAGGACGTGTTGCAGACTTGTTGAATAGATTCATTTTTCTTGTTTTGTTTGTTTTTGATGAAATTGCTTTTCTCGTCGAGAAAAGGCGTTTAACGCGATAAAAAGGTTTAGTGCGTTATGAATACGGGCTAGCTTACCAAAAGTACAAATGTGAACTAAATAAGGCCGGGAGTCGTTTTTATTGTTTAAGACACGATATCTCGACGAGAATATGCTTTTTTAAAAAAGCCATGTTCCCATGGCGAGAGACTCGTTTTCTGTGAGAAAATGCATTAAAAGGAGGGATTTCATCAGAAACACTATAAATACATATTGTACTTGTCTGAAAACGCACAGAACCTTGAAATAGAAGGTTTCTCACCAAAAAACACATTGGTGAAACCCCTATCTTAAGGCTCTGAGTGTTTGCACACATGTACAGCAGGCATGTTTAAACTATAACGTTTTTAGGGCTAATCATGTTTCTCTCGAGGAGAAAACGCGTTTAAAGCCATAAAAAGATCTCACTGTGTTTTGGCATTGACCAAGCTACCAACAAACCTAAAAAATGATCAGAACTGGAGAAATTACACATTGACATTGGGTGAAATCATGTAACTCTTAAGGACGTGTTGCAGACTTGTTGAATAGATTCATTTTTCTTGTTTTGTTTGTTTTTGATGAAATTGTGCTTTTCTCGTCGAGAAAAGGCGTTTAACGCGATAAAAAGGTTTAGTGCGTTATGAATACGGGCTAGCTTACCAAAAGTACAAATGTGAACTAAATAAGGCCGGGAGTCGTTTTTATTGCTTAAAACACGATTTCTCGACCAGAATATGCTTTTTCAAAAAAGCCATGTTCCCATGGCGAGAGACTCGTTTTCTGTGAGAAAATGCATTAAAAGGAGGGATTTCATCAGAAACACTATAAATACATATTGTACTTGTCTGAAAACGCACAGAACCTTGAAATAGAAGGTTTTTCACCAAAAAACACATTGGTGAAACCCCTATCTTAAGGCTCTGAGTGTTTGCACACATGTACAACAGGCATGGTTAAACTATAACGTTTTTAGTGAAATCATGTTTCTCTCGAGGAGAAAACGCGTTTAAAGCCATAAAAAGATCTCACTGTGTTTTGGCATTGACCAAGCTACCAACAAACCTAAAAAATGATCAGAACTGGAGAAATTACACATTGACATTGGGTGAAATCATGTAACTCTTAAGGACGTGTTGCAGACTTGTTGAATAGATTCATTTTTCTTGTTTTGTTTGTTTTTGATGAAATTGTGCTTTTCTCGTCGAGAAAAGGCGTTTAACGCGATAAAAAGGTTTAGTGCGTTATGAATACGGGCTGGCTTACCAAAAGTACAAATGTGAACCAAATAAGGCCGGGAGTCGTTTTTATTGCTTAAAACACGATTTCTCGACCAGAATATGCTTTTTCAAAAAAGCCATGTTCCCATGTGGCGAGAGACTCGTTTTCTGTGAGAAAATGCATTAAAAGGAGGGATTTCATCAGAAACACTATAAATACATATTGTACTTGTCTGAAAACGCACAGAACCTTGAAATAGAAGGTTTCTCATCAAAAAACACATTGGTGAAACCCCTATCTTAAGGCTCTGAGTGTTTGCATACATGTACAAACAGGCATGTTTAAACTATAACGTTTTTAGTGAAATCATGTTTCTCTCGAGGAGAAAACGCGTTTAAAGCCATAAAAAGATCTCACTGTGTTTTGGCATTGACCAAGCTACCAACAACCTAAAAAATGATCAGAACTGGAGAAATTACATATTGACATTGGGTGAAATCACGTAACTCTTAAGGACGTGTTGCAGACTTGTTGAATAGATTCATTTTTCTTGTTTTGTTTGTTTTTGATGAAATTGTGCTTTTCTCGTCGAGAAAAGGCGTTTAACGCAATAAAAAGGTTTAGTGCGTTATGAATACGGGCTAGCTTACCAAAAGTACAAATGTGAACTAAATAAGGCCGGGAGTCGTTTTTATTGCTTAAAACACGATTTCTCGACCAGAATATGCTTTTTCAAAAAAGCCATGTTCCCATGGCGAGACTCGTTTTCTGTGAGAAAATGCATTAAAAGGGGGGATTTCATGAGAAACACTATACATACATATTGTACTTGTCTGAAAACGCACAGAACCTTGAAATAGAAGGTTTCTCACCAAAAAACACATTGGTGAAACCCCTATCTTAAGGCTCTGAGTGTTTGCACACATGTACAAACAGGCATGTTTAAACTATAACGTTTTTAGTGAAATCATGTTTCTCTCGAGGAGAAAACGCGTTTAAAGCCATAAAAAGATCTCACTGTGTTTTGGCATTGGACCAAGCTACCAACAACCTAAAAAATGATCAGAACTGGAGAAATTACATATTGACATTGGGTGAAATCACGTAACTCTTAAGGACGTGTTGCAGACTTGTTGAATAGATTCATTTTTCTTGTTTTGTTTGTTTTTGATGAAATTGCTTTTCTCGTCGAGAAAAGGCTTTTAACGCGATAAAAAGGTTTAGTGCGTTATGAATACGGGCTAGCTTACCAAAAGTACAAATGTGAACTAAATAAGGCCGGGAGTCGTTTTTATTGTTTAAAACACGATTTCTCGACGAGAATATGCTTTTTCAAAAAAGCCATGTTCCCATGGCGAGAGACTCGTTTTCTGTGAGAAAATGCATTAAAAGGAGGGATTTCATCAGAAACACTATAAATACATATTGTACTTGTCGGAAAACGCACAGAACCTTGAAATAGAAGGTTTCTCACCAAAAAACACATTGGTGAAACCCCTATCTTAAGGCTCTGAGTGTTTGAGCACATGTACAACAGGCATGTTTAAACTATAACGTTTTTAGTGAAATCATGTTTCTCTCGAGGAGAAAACGCGTTTAAAGCCATAAAAAGATCTCACTGTGTTTTGGCATTGACCAAGCTACCAACAACCTAAAAAATGATCAGAACTGGAGAAATTACATATTGACATTGGGTGAAATCATGTAACTCTTAAGGACGTGTTGCAGACTTGTTGAATAGATTCATTTTTCTTGTTTTGTTTGTTTTTGATGAAATTGCTTTTCTCGTCGAGAAAAGGCGTTTAACGCGATAAAAAGGTTTAGTGCGTTATGAATACGGGCTAGCTTACCAAAAGTACAAATGTGAACTAAATAAGGCCGGGAGTCGTTTTTATTGTTTAAGACACGATTTCTCGACGAGAATATGCTTTTTTAAAAAAGCCATGTTCCCATGGCGAGAGACTCGTTTTCTGTGAGAAAATGCATTAAAAGGAGGGATTTCATCAGAAACACTATAAATACATATTGTACTTGTCTGAAAACGCACAGAACCTTGAAATAGAAGGTTTCTCACCAAAAAACACATTGGTGAAACCCCTATCTTAAGGCTCTGAGTGTTTGCACACATGTACAGCAGGCATGGTTAAACTATAACGTTTTTAGGGCTAATCATGTTTCTCTCGAGGAGAAAACGCGTTTAAAGCCATAAAAAGATCTCACTGTGTTTTGGCATTGACCAAGCTACCAACAAACCTAAAAAATGATCAGAACTGGAGAAATTACACATTGACATTGGGTGAAATCATGTAACTCTTAAGGACGTGTTGCAGACTTGTTGAATAGATTCATTTTTCTTGTTTTGTTTGTTTTTGATGAAATTGTGCTTTTCTCGTCGAGAAAAGGCGTTTAACGCCGTAAAAAGGTTTAGTGCGTTATGAATACGGGCTAGCTTACCAAAAGTACAAATGTGAACTAAATAAGGCCGGGAGTCGTTTTTATTGCTTAAAACACGATTTCTCGACCAGAATATGCTTTTTCAAAAAAGCCATGTTCCCATGGCGAGAGACTCGTTTTCTGTGAGAAAATGCATTAAAAGGAGGGATTTCATCAGAAACACTATAAATACATATTGTACTTGTCTGAAAACGCACAGAACCTTGAAATAGAAGGTTTTTCACCAAAAAACACATTGGTGAAACCCCTATCTTAAGGCTCTGAGTGTTTGCACACATGTACAACAGGCATGGTTAAACTATAACGTTTTTAGTGAAATCATGTTTCTCTCGAGGAGAAAACGCGTTTAAAGCCATAAAAAGATCTCACTGTGTTTTGGCATTGGACCAAGCTACCAACAACCTAAAAAATGATCAGAACTGGAGAAATTACATATTGACATTGGGTGAAATCACGTAACTCTTAAGGACGTGTTGCAGACTTGTTGAATAGATTCATTTTTCTTGTTTTGTTTGTTTTTGATGAAATTGCTTTTCTCGTCGAGAAAAGGCTTTTAACGCGATAAAAAGGTTTAGTGCGTTATGAATACGGGCTAGCTTACCAAAAGTACAAATGTGAACTAAATAAGGCCGGGAGTCGTTTTTATTGTTTAAAACACGATTTCTCGACGAGAATATGCTTTTTCAAAAAAGCCATGTTCCCATGGCGAGAGACTCGTTTTCTGTGAGAAAATGCATTAAAAGGAGGGATTTCATCAGAAACACTATAAATACATATTGTACTTGTCTGAAAACGCACAGAACCTTGAAATAGAAGGTTTCTCACCAAAAAACACATTGGTGAAACCCCTATCTTAAGGCTCTGAGTGTTTGAGCACATGTACAACAGGCATGTTTAAACTATAACGTTTTTAGTGAAATCATGTTTCTCTCGAGGAGAAAACGCGTTTAAAGCCATAAAAAGATCTCACTGTGTTTTGGCATTGACCAAGCTACCAACAAACCTAAAAAATGATCAGAACTGGAGAAATTACACATTGACATTGGGTGAAATCATGTAACTCTTAAGGACGTGTTGCAGACTTGTTGAATAGATTCATTTTTCTTGTTTTGTTTGTTTTTGATGAAATTGTGCTTTTCTCGTCGAGAAAAGGCGTTTAACGCCATAAAAAGGTTTAGTGCGTTATGAATACGGGCTAGCTTACCAAAAGTACAAATGTGAACTAAATAAGGCCGGGAGTCGTTTTTATTGCTTAAAACACGATTTCTCGACCAGAATATGCTTTTTCAAAAAAGCCATGTTCCCATGGCGAGAGACTCGTTTTCTGTGAGAAAATGCATTAAAAGGAGGGATTTCATCAGAAACACTATAAATACATATTGTACTTGTCTGAAAACGCACAGAACCTTGAAATAGAAGGTTTTTCACCAAAAAACACATTGGTGAAACCCCTATCTTAAGGCTCTGAGTGTTTGCACACATGTACAACAGGCATGGTTAAACTATAACGTTTTTAGTGAAATCATGTTTCTCTCGAGGAGAAAACGCGTTTAAAGCCATAAAAAGATCTCACTGTGTTTTGGCATTGACCAAGCTACCAACAAACCTAAAAAATGATCAGAACTGGAGAAATTACACATTGACATTGGGTGAAATCATGTAACTCTTAAGGACGTGTTGCAGACTTGTTGAATAGATTCATTTTTCTTGTTTTGTTTGTTTTTGATGAAATTGTGCTTTTCTCGTCGAGAAAAGGCGTTTAACGCGATAAAAAGGTTTAGTGCGTTATGAATACGGGCTGGCTTACCAAAAGTACAAATGTGAACCAAATAAGACCGGGAGTCGTTTTTATTGCTTAAAACACGATTTCTCGACCAGAATATGCTTTTTCAAAAAAGCCATGTTCCCATGTGGCGAGAGACTCGTTTTCTGTGAGAAAATGCATTAAAAGGAGGGATTTCATGAGAAACACTATAAATACATATTGTACTTGTCTGAAAACGCACAGAACCTTGAAATAGAAGGTTTCTCACCAAAAAACACATTGGTGAAACCCCTATCTTAAGGCTCTGAGTGTTTGCATACATGTACAAACAGGCATGTTTAAACTATAACGTTTTTAGTGAAATCATGTTTCTCTCGAGGAGAAAACGCGTTTAAAGCCATAAAAAGATCTCACTGTGTTTTGGCATTGACCAAGCTACCAACAAACCTAAAAAATGATCAGAACTGGAGAAATTACACATTGACATTGGGTGAAATCATGTAACTCTTAAGGACGTGTTGCAGACTTGTTGAATAGATTCATTTTTCTTGTTTTGTTTGTTTTTGATGAAATTGTGCTTTTCTCGTCGAGAAAAGGCGTTTAACGCCATAAAAAGGTTTAGTGCGTTATGAATACGGGCTAGCTTACCAAAAGTACAAATGTGAACTAAATAAGGCCGGGAGTCGTTTTTATTGCTTAAAACACGATTTCTCGACCAGAATATGCTTTTTCAAAAAAGCCATGTTCCCATGGCGAGAGACTCGTTTTCTGTGAGAAAATGCATTAAAAGGAGGGATTTCATCAGAAACACTATAAATACATATTGTACTTGTCTGAAAACGCACAGAACCTTGAAATAGAAGGTTTTTCACCAAAAAACACATTGGTGAAACCCCTATCTTAAGGCTCTGAGTGTTTGCACACATGTACAACAGGCATGGTTAAACTATAACGTTTTTAGTGAAATCATGTTTCTCTCGAGGAGAAAACGCGTTTAAAGCCATAAAAAGATCTCACTGTGTTTTGGCATTGACCAAGCTACCAACAAACCTAAAAAATGATCAGAACTGGAGAAATTACACATTGACATTGGGTGAAATCATGTAACTCTTAAGGACGTGTTGCAGACTTGTTGAATAGATTCATTTTTCTTGTTTTGTTTGTTTTTGATGAAATTGTGCTTTTCTCGTCGAGAAAAGGCGTTTAACGCGATAAAAAGGTTTAGTGCGTTATGAATACGGGCTGGCTTACCAAAAGTACAAATGTGAACCAAATAAGACCGGGAGTCGTTTTTATTGCTTAAAACACGATTTCTCGACCAGAATATGCTTTTTCAAAAAAGCCATGTTCCCATGTGGCGAGAGACTCGTTTTCTGTGAGAAAATGCATTAAAAGGAGGGATTTCATGAGAAACACTATAAATACATATTGTACTTGTCTGAAAACGCACAGAACCTTGAAATAGAAGGTTTCTCACCAAAAAACACATTGGTGAAACCCCTATCTTAAGGCTCTGAGTGTTTGCACACATGTACAACAGGCATGGTTAAACTATAACGTTTTTAGTGAAATCATGTTTCTCTCGAGGAGAAAACGCGTTTAAAGCCATAAAAAGATCTCACTGTGTTTTGGCATTGACCAAGCTACCAACAAACCTAAAAAATGATCAGAACTGAAGAAATTACACATTGACATTGGGTGAAATCATGTAACTCTTAAGGACGTGTTGCAGACTTGTTGAATAGAATCATTTTTCTTGTTTTGTTTGTTTTTGATGAAATTGTGCTTTTCTCGTCGAGAAAAGGCGTTTAACGCGATAAAAATGTTTAGTGCGTTATGAATACGGGCTGGCTTACCAAAAGTACAAATGTGAACCAAATAAGACCGGGAGTCGTTTTTATTGCTTAAAACACGATTTCTCGACCAGAATATGCTTTTTCAAAAAAGCCATGTTCCCATGTGGCGAGAGACTCGTTTTCTGTGAGAAAATGCATTAAAAGGAGGGATTTCATGAGAAACACTATAAATACATATTGTACTTGTCTGAAAACGCACAGAACCTTGAAATAGAAGGTTTCTCACCAAAAAACACATTGGTGAAACCCCTATCTTAAGGCTCTGAGTGTTTGCATACATGTACAAACAGGCATGTTTAAACTATAACGTTTTTAGTGAAATCATGTTTCTCTCGAGGAGAAAACGCGTTTAAAGCCATAAAAAGATCTCACTGTGTTTTGGCATTGACCAAGCTACCAAAAACCTAAAAAATGATCAGAACTGGAGAAATTACATATTGACATTGGGTGAAATCACGTAACTCTTAAGGACGTGTTGCAGACTTGTTGAATAGATTCATTTTTCTTGTTTTGTTTGTTTTTGATGAAATTGTGCTTTTCTCGTCGAGAAAAGGCGTTTAACGCAATAAAAAGGTTTAGTGCGTTATGAATACGGGCTAGCTTACCAAAAGTACAAATGTGAACTAAATAAGGCCGGGAGTCGTTTTTATTGCTTAAAACACGATTTCTCGACCAGAATATGCTTTTTCAAAAAAGCCATGTTCCCATGGCGAGACTCGTTTTCTGTGAGAAAATGCATTAAAAGGAGGGATTTCATGAGAAACACTATACATACATATTGTACTTGTCTGAAAACGCACAGAACCTTGAAATAGAAGGTTTCTCACCAAAAAACACATTGGTGAAACCCCTATCTTAAGGCTCTGAGTGTTTGCACACATGTACAACAGGCATGGTTAAACTATAACGTTTTTAGTGAAATCATGTTTCTCTCGAGGAGAAAACGCGTTTAAAGCCATAAAAAGATCTCACTGTGTTTTGGCATTGACCAAGCTACCAACAAACCTAAAAAATGATCAGAACTGGAGAAATTACACATTGACATTGGGTGAAATCATTTAACTCTTAAGGACGTGTTGCAGACTTGTTGAATAGATTCATTTTTCTTGTTTTGTTTGTTTTTGATGAAATTGTGCTTTTCTCGTCGAGAAAAGGCGTTTAACGCGATAAAAAGGTTTAGTGCGTTATGAATACGGGCTGGCTTACCAAAAGTACAAATGTGAACCAAATAAGGCCGGGAGTCGTTTTTATTGCTTAAAACACGATTTCTCGACCAGAATATGCTTTTTCAAAAAAGCCATGTTCCCATGTGGCGAGAGACTCGTTTTCTGTGAGAAAATGCATTAAAAGGAGGGATTTCATGAGAAACACTATAAATACATATTGTACTTGTCTGAAAACGCACAGAACCTTGAAATAGAAGGTTTCTCACCAAAAAACACATTGGTGAAACCCCTATCTTAAGGCTCTGAGTGTTTGCATACATGTACAAACAGGCATGTTTAAACTATAACGTTTTTAGTGAAATCATGTTTCTCTCGAGGAGAAAACGCGTTTAAAGCCATAAAAAGATCTCACTGTGTTTTGGCATTGACCAAGCTACCAAAAACCTAAAAAATGATCAGAACTGGAGAAATTACATATTGACATTGGGTGAAATCACGTAACTCTTAAGGACGTGTTGCAGACTTGTTGAATAGATTCATTTTTCTTGTTTTGTTTGTTTTTGATGAAATTGTGCTTTTCTCGTCGAGAAAAGGCGTTTAACGCAATAAAAAGGTTTAGTGCGTTATGAATACGGGCTAGCTTACCAAAAGTACAAATGTGAACTAAATAAGGCCGGGAGTCGTTTTTATTGCTTAAAATACGATTTCTCGACCAGAATATGCTTTTTCAAAAAAGCCATGTTCCCATGGCGAGAGACTCGTTTTCTGTGAGAAAATGCATTAAAAGGAGGGATTTCATGAGAAACACTATAAATACATATTGTACTTGTCTGAAAACGCACAGAACCTTGAAATAGAAGGTTTCTCACCAAAAAACACATTGGTGAAACCCCTATCTTAAGGCTCTGAGTGTTTGCATACATGTACAAACAGGCATGTTTAAACTATAACGTTTTTAGTGAAATCATGTTTCTCTCGAGGAGAAAACGCGTTTAAAGCCATAAAAAGATCTCACTGTGTTTTGGCATTGACCAAGCTACCAACAACCTAAAAAATGATCAGAACTGGAGAAATTACATATTGACATTGGGTGAAATCACGTAACTCTTAAGGACGTGTTGCAGACTTGTTGAATAGATTCATTTTTCTTGTTTTGTTTGTTTTTGATGAAATTGTGCTTTTCTCGTCGAGAAAAGGCGTTTAACGCGATAAAAAGGTTTAGTGCGTTATGAATACGGGTTAGCTTACCAAAAGTACAAATGTGAACTAAATAAGGCCGGGAGTCGTTTTTATTGTTTAAAACACGATTTCTCGACGAGAATATGCTTTTTCAAAAAAGCCATGTTCCCATGGCGAGAGACTCGTTTTCTGTGAGAAAATGCATTAAAAGGAGGGATTTCATGAGAAACACTATACATACATATTGTACTTGTCTGAAAACGCACAGAACCTTGAAATAGAAGGTTTCTCACCAAAAAACACATTGGTGAAACCCCTATCTTAAGGCTCTGAGTGTTTGCACACATGTACAACAGGCATGGTTAAACTATAACGTTTTTAGTGAAATCATGTTTCTCTCGAGGAGAAAACGCGTTTAAAGCCATAAAAAGATCTCACTGTGTTTTGGCATTGACCAAGCTACCAACAAACCTAAAAAATGATCAGAACTGGAGAAATTACACATTGACATTGGGTGAAATCATTTAACTCTTAAGGACGTGTTGCAGACTTGTTGAATAGATTCATTTTTCTTGTTTTGTTTGTTTTTGATGAAATTGTGCTTTTCTCGTCGAGAAAAGGCGTTTAACGCCATAAAAAGGTTTAGTGCGTTATGAATACGGGCTAGCTTACCAAAAGTACAAATGTGAACTAAATAAGGCCGGGAGTCGTTTTTATTGCTTAAAATACGATTTCTCGACCAGAATATGCTTTTTCAAAAAAGCCATGTTCCCATGGCGAGAGACTCGTTTTCTGTGAGAAAATGCATTAAAAGGAGGGATTTCATGAGAAACACTATAAATACATATTGTACTTGTCTGAAAACGCACAGAACCTTGAAATAGAAGGTTTCTCACCAAAAAACACATTGGTGAAACCCCTATCTTAAGGCTCTGAGTGTTTGCATACATGTACAAACAGGCATGTTTAAACTATAACGTTTTTAGTGAAATCATGTTTCTCTCGAGGAGAAAACGCGTTTAAAGCCATAAAAAGATCTCACTGTGTTTTGGCATTGACCAAGCTACCAACAACCTAAAAAATGATCAGAACTGGAGAAATTACATATTGACCTTGGGTGAAATCACGTAACTCTTAAGGACGTGTTGCAGACTTGTTGAATAGATTCATTTTTCTTGTTTTGTTTGTTTTTGATGAAATTGTGCTTTTCTCGTCGAGAAAAGGCGTTTAACGCGATAAAAAGGTTTAGTGCGTTATGAATACGGGTTAGCTTACCAAAAGTACAAATGTGAACTAAATAAGGCCGGGAGTCGTTTTTATTGTTTAAAACACGATTTCTCGACGAGAATATGCTTTTTCAAAAAAGCCATGTTCCCATGGCGAGAGACTCGTTTTCTGTGAGAAAATGCATTAAAAGGAGGGATTTCATCAGAAACACTATAAATACATATTGTACTTGTCTGAAAACGCACAGAACCTTGAAATAGAAGGTTTCTCACCAAAAAACACATTGGTGAAACCCCTATCTTAAGGCTCTGAGTGTTTGAGCACATGTACAACAGGCATGTTTAAACTATAACGTTTTTAGTGAAATCATGTTTCTCTCGAGGAGAAAACGCGTTTAAAGCCATAAAAAGATCTCACTGTGTTTTGGCATTGACCAAGCTACCAACAACCTAAAAAATGATCAGAACTGGAGAAATTACATATTGACATTGGGTGAAATCATGTAACTCTTAAGGACGTGTTGCAGACTTGTTGAATAGATTCATTTTTCTTGTTTTGTTTGTTTTTGATGAAATTGTGCTTTTCTCGTCGAGAAAAGGCGTTTAACGCGATAAAAAGGTTTAGTGCGTTATGAATACGGGCTAGCTTACCAAAAGTACAAATGTGAACTAAATAAGGCCGGGAGTCGTTTTTATTGCTTAAAATACGATTTCTCGACCAGAATATGCTTTTTCAAAAAAGCCATGTTCCCATGGCGAGAGACTCGTTTTCTGTGAGAAAATGCATTAAAAGGAGGGATTTCATCAGAAACACTATAAATACATATTGTACTTGTCTGAAAACGCACAGAACCTTGAAATAGAAGGTTTCTCACCAAAAAACACATTGGTGAAACCCCTATCTTAAGGCTCTGAGTGTTTGCACACATGTACAACAGGCATGGTTAAACTATAACGTTTTTAGTGAAATCATGTTTCTCTCGAGGAGAAAACGCGTTTAAAGCCATAAAAAGATCTCACTGTGTTTTGGCATTGACCAAGCTACCAACAAACCTAAAAAATGATCAGAACTGGAGAAATTACACATTGACATAGGGTGAAATCATGTAACTCTTAAGGACGTGTTGCAGACTTGTTGAATAGATTCATTTTTCTTGTTTTGTTTGTTTTTGATGAAATTGTGCTTTTCTCGTCGAGAAAAGGCGTTTAACGCGATAAAAAGGTTTAGTGCGTTATGAATACGGGCTGGCTTACCAAAAGTACAAATGTGAACCAAATAAGACCGGGAGTCGTTTTTATTGCTTAAAACACGATTTCTCGACCAGAATATGCTTTTTCAAAAAAGCCATGTTCCCATGTGGCGAGAGACTCGTTTTCTGTGAGAAAATGCATTAAAAGGAGGGATTTCATGAGAAACACTATAAATACATATTGTACTTGTCTGAAAACGCACAGAACCTTGAAATAGAAGGTTTCTCACCAAAAAACACATTGGTGAAACCCCTATCTTAAGGCTCTGAGTGTTTGCATACATGTACAAACAGGCATGTTTAAACTATAACGTTTTTAGTGAAATCATGTTTCTCTCGAGGAGAAAACGCGTTTAAAGCCATAAAAAGATCTCACTGTGTTTTGGCATTGACCAAGCTACCAAAAACCTAAAAAATGATCAGAACTGGAGAAATTACATATTGACATTGGGTGAAATCACGTAACTCTTAAGGACGTGTTGCAGACTTGTTGAATAGATTCATTTTTCTTGTTTTGTTTGTTTTTGATGAAATTGTGCTTTTCTCGTCGAGAAAAGGCGTTTAACGCAATAAAAAGGTTTAGTGCGTTATGAATACGGGCTAGCTTACCAAAAGTACAAATGTGAACTAAATAAGGCCGGGAGTCGTTTTTATTGCTTAAAACACGATTTCTCGACCAGAATATGCTTTTTCAAAAAAGCCATGTTCCCATGGCGAGACTCGTTTTCTGTGAGAAAATGCATTAAAAGGAGGGATTTCATGAGAAACACTATACATACATATTGTACTTGTCTGAAAACGCACAGAACCTTGAAATAGAAGGTTTCTCACCAAAAAACACATTGGTGAAACCCCTATCTTAAGGCTCTGAGTGTTTGCACACATGTACAACAGGCATGGTTAAACTATAACGTTTTTAGTGAAATCATGTTTCTCTCGAGGAGAAAACGCGTTTAAAGCCATAAAAAGATCTCACTGTGTTTTGGCATTGACCAAGCTACCAACAAACCTAAAAAATGATCAGAACTGGAGAAATTACACATTGACATTGGGTGAAATCATGTAACTCTTAAGGACGTGTTGCAGACTTGTTGAATAGATTCATTTTTCTTGTTTTGTTTGTTTTTGATGAAATTGTGCTTTTCTCGTCGAGAAAAGGCGTTTAACGCGATAAAAAGGTTTAGTGCGTTATGAATACGGGCTGGCTTACCAAAAGTACAAATGTGAACCAAATAAGACCGGGAGTCGTTTTTATTGCTTAAAACACGATTTCTCGACCAGAATATGCTTTTTCAAAAAAGCCATGTTCCCATGTGGCGAGAGACTCGTTTTCTGTGAGAAAATGCATTAAAAGGAGGGATTTCATGAGAAACACTATAAATACATATTGTACTTGTCTGAAAACGCACAGAACCTTGAAATAGAAGGTTTCTCACCAAAAAACACATTGGTGAAACCCCTATCTTAAGGCTCTGAGTGTTTGCATACATGTACAAACAGGCATGTTTAAACTATAACGTTTTTAGTGAAATCATGTTTCTCTCGAGGAGAAAACGCGTTTAAAGCCATAAAAAGATCTCACTGTGTTTTGGCATTGACCAAGCTACCAAAAACCTAAAAAATGATCAGAACTGGAGAAATTACATATTGACATTGGGTGAAATCACGTAACTCTTAAGGACGTGTTGCAGACTTGTTGAATAGATTCATTTTTCTTGTTTTGTTTGTTTTTGATGAAATTGTGCTTTTCTCGTCGAGAAAAGGCGTTTAACGCGATAAAAAGGTTTAGTGCGTTATGAATACGGGTTAGCTTACCAAAAGTACAAATGTGAACTAAATAAGGCCGGGAGTCGTTTTTATTGTTTAAAACACGATTTCTCGACGAGAATATGCTTTTTCAAAAAAGCCATGTTCCCATGGCGAGAGACTCGTTTTCTGTGAGAAAATGCATTAAAAGGAGGGATTTCATCAGAAACACTATAAATACATATTGTACTTGTCGGAAAACGCACAGAACCTTGAAATAGAAGGTTTCTCACCAAAAAACACATTGGTGAAACCCCTATCTTAAGGCTCTGAGTGTTTGAGCACATGTACAACAGGCATGTTTAAACTATAACGTTTTTAGTGAAATCATGTTTCTCTCGAGGAGAAAACGCGTTTAAAGCCATAAAAAGATCTCACTGTGTTTTGGCATTGACCAAGCTACCAACAACCTAAAAAATGATCAGAACTGGAGAAATTACATATTGACATTGGGTGAAATCATGTAACTCTTAAGGACGTGTTGCAGACTTGTTGAATAGATTCATTTTTCTTGTTTTGTTTGTTTTTGATGAAATTGTGCTTTTCTCGTCGAGAAAAGGCGTTTAACGCGATAAAAAGGTTTAGTGCGTTATGAATACGGGCTAGCTTACCAAAAGTACAAATGTGAACTAAATAAGGCCGGGAGTCGTTTTTATTGCTTAAAATACGATTTCTCGACCAGAATATGCTTTTTCAAAAAAGCCATGTTCCCATGGCGAGAGACTCGTTTTCTGTGAGAAAATGCATTAAAAGGAGGGATTTCATCAGAAACACTATAAATACATATTGTACTTGTCTGAAAACGCACAGAACCTTGAAATAGAAGGTTTCTCACCAAAAAACACATTGGTGAAACCCCTATCTTAAGGCTCTGAGTGTTTGCACACATGTACAACAGGCATGGTTAAACTATAACGTTTTTAGTGAAATCATGTTTCTCTCGAGGAGAAAACGCGTTTAAAGCCATAAAAAGATCTCACTGTGTTTTGGCATTGACCAAGCTACCAACAAACCTAAAAAATGATCAGAACTGGAGAAATTACACATTGACATTGGGTGAAATCATGTAACTCTTAAGGACGTGTTGCAGACTTGTTGAATAGATTCATTTTTCTTGTTTTGTTTGTTTTTGATGAAATTGTGCTTTTCTCGTCGAGAAAAGGCGTTTAACGCGATAAAAAGGTTTAGTGCGTTATGAATACGGGCTGGCTTACCAAAAGTACAAATGTGAACCAAATAAGACCGGGAGTCGTTTTTATTGCTTAAAACACGATTTCTCGACCAGAATATGCTTTTTCAAAAAAGCCATGTTCCCATGTGGCGAGAGACTCGTTTTCTGTGAGAAAATGCATTAAAAGGAGGGATTTCATGAGAAACACTATAAATACATATTGTACTTGTCTGAAAACGCACAGAACCTTGAAATAGAAGGTTTCTCACCAAAAAACACATTGGTGAAACCCCTATCTTAAGGCTCTGAGTGTTTGCATACATGTACAAACAGGCATGTTTAAACTATAACGTTTTTAGTGAAATCATGTTTCTCTCGAGGAGAAAACGCGTTTAAAGCCATAAAAAGATCTCACTGTGTTTTGGCATTGACCAAGCTACCAAAAACCTAAAAAATGATCAGAACTGGAGAAATTACATATTGACATTGGGTGAAATCACGTAACTCTTAAGGACGTGTTGCAGACTTGTTGAATAGATTCATTTTTCTTGTTTTGTTTGTTTTTGATGAAATTGTGCTTTTCTCGTCGAGAAAAGGCGTTTAACGCAATAAAAAGGTTTAGTGCGTTATGAATACGGGCTAGCTTACCAAAAGTACAAATGTGAACTAAATAAGGCCGGGAGTCGTTTTTATTGCTTAAAACACGATTTCTCGACCAGAATATGCTTTTTCAAAAAAGCCATGTTCCCATGGCGAGACTCGTTTTCTGTGAGAAAATGCATTAAAAGGAGGGATTTCATGAGAAACACTATACATACATATTGTACTTGTCTGAAAACGCACAGAACCTTGAAATAGAAGGTTTCTCACCAAAAAACACATTGGTGAAACCCCTATCTTAAGGCTCTGAGTGTTTGCACACATGTACAACAGGCATGGTTAAACTATAACGTTTTTAGTGAAATCATGTTTCTCTCGAGGAGAAAACGCGTTTAAAGCCATAAAAAGATCTCACTGTGTTTTGGCATTGACCAAGCTACCAACAAACCTAAAAAATGATCAGAACTGGAGAAATTACACATTGACATTGGGTGAAATCATGTAACTCTTAAGGACGTGTTGCAGACTTGTTGAATAGATTCATTTTTCTTGTTTTGTTTGTTTTTGATGAAATTGTGCTTTTCTCGTCGAGAAAAGGCGTTTAACGCGATAAAAAGGTTTAGTGCGTTATGAATACGGGCTGGCTTACCAAAAGTACAAATGTGAACCAAATAAGACCGGGAGTCGTTTTTATTGCTTAAAACACGATTTCTCGACCAGAATATGCTTTTTCAAAAAAGCCATGTTCCCATGTGGCGAGAGACTCGTTTTCTGTGAGAAAATGCATTAAAAGGAGGGATTTCATGAGAAACACTATAAATACATATTGTACTTGTCTGAAAACGCACAGAACCTTGAAATAGAAGGTTTCTCACCAAAAAACACATTGGTGAAACCCCTATCTTAAGGCTCTGAGTGTTTGCATACATGTACAAACAGGCATGTTTAAACTATAACGTTTTTAGTGAAATCATGTTTCTCTCGAGGAGAAAACGCGTTTAAAGCCATAAAAAGATCTCACTGTGTTTTGGCATTGACCAAGCTACCAACAACCTAAAAAATGATCAGAACTGGAGAAATTACATATTGACATTGGGTGAAATCACGTAACTCTTAAGGACGTGTTGCAGACTTGTTGAATAGATTCATTTTTCTTGTTTTGTTTGTTTTTGATGAAATTGTGCTTTTCTCGTCGAGAAAAGGCGTTTAACGCGATAAAAAGGTTTAGTGCGTTATGAATACGGGTTAGCTTACCAAAAGTACAAATGTGAACTAAATAAGGCCGGGAGTCGTTTTTATTGTTTAAAACACGATTTCTCGACGAGAATATGCTTTTTCAAAAAAGCCATGTTCCCATGGCGAGAGACTCGTTTTCTGTGAGAAAATGCATTAAAAGGAGGGATTTCATGAGAAACACTATACATACATATTGTACTTGTCTGAAAACGCACAGAACCTTGAAATAGAAGGTTTCTCACCAAAAAACACATTGGTGAAACCCCTATCTTAAGGCTCTGAGTGTTTGCATACATGTACAAACAGGCATGTTTAAACTATAACGTTTTTAGTGAAATCATGTTTCTCTCGAGGAGAAAACGCGTTTAAAGCCATAAAAAGATCTCACTGTGTTTTGGCATTGACCAAGCTTCCAAAAACCTAAAAAATGATCAGAACTGGAGAAATTACATATTGACATTGGGTGAAATCACGTAACTCTTAAGGACGTGTTGCAGACTTGTTGAATAGATTCATTTTTCTTGTTTTGTTTGTTTTTGATGAAATTGTGCTTTTCTCGTCGAGAAAAGGCGTTTAACGCAATAAAAAGGTTTAGTGCGTTATGAATACGGGCTAGCTTACCAAAAGTACAAATGTGAACTAAATAAGGCCGGGAGTCGTTTTTATTGCTTAAAACACGATTTCTCGACCAGAATATGCTTTTTCAAAAAAGCCATGTTCCCATGGCGAGACTCGTTTTCTGTGAGAAAATGCATTAAAAGGAGGGATTTCATGAGAAACACTATACATACATATTGTACTTGTCTGAAAACGCACAGAACCTTGAAATAGAAGGTTTCTCACCAAAAAACACATTGGTGAAACCCCTATCTTAAGGCTCTGAGTGTTTGCATACATGTACAAACAGGCATGTTTAAACTATAACGTTTTTAGTGAAATCATGTTTCTCTCGAGGAGAAAACGCGTTTAAAGCCATAAAAAGATCTCACTGTGTTTTGGCATTGACCAAGCTACCAAAAACCTAAAAATGATCAGAACTGGAGAAATTACATATTGACATTGGGTGAAATCACGTAACTCTTAAGGACGTGTTGCAGACTTGTTGAATAGATTCATTTTTCTTGTTTTGTTTGTTTTTGATGAAATTGTGCTTTTCTCGTCGAGAAAAGGCGTTTAACGCAATAAAAAGGTTTAGTGCGTTATGAATACGGGCTAGCTTACCAAAAGTACAAATGTGAACTAAATAAGGCCGGGAGTCGTTTTTATTGCTTAAAATACGATTTCTCGACCAGAATATGCTTTTTCAAAAAAGCCATGTTCCCATGGCGAGAGACTCGTTTTCTGTGAGAAAATGCATTAAAAGGAGGGATTTCATGAGAAACACTATAAATACATATTGTACTTGTCTGAAAACGCACAGAACCTTGAAATAGAAGGTTTCTCACCAAAAAACACATTGGTGAAACCCCTATCTTAAGGCTCTGAGTGTTTGCATACATGTACAAACAGGCATGTTTAAACTATAACGTTTTTAGTGAAATCATGTTTCTCTCGAGGAGAAAACGCGTTTAAAGCCATAAAAAGATCTCACTGTGTTTTGGCATTGACCAAGCTACCAACAACCTAAAAAATGATCAGAACTGGAGAAATTACATATTGACATTGGGTGAAATCACGTAACTCTTAAGGACGTGTTGCAGACTTGTTGAATAGATTCATTTTTCTTGTTTTGTTTGTTTTTGATGAAATTGTGCTTTTCTCGTCGAGAAAAGGCGTTTAACGCGATAAAAAGGTTTAGTGCGTTATGAATACGGGTTAGCTTACCAAAAGTACAAATGTGAACTAAATAAGGCCGGGAGTCGTTTTTATTGTTTAAAACACGATTTCTCGACGAGAATATGCTTTTTCAAAAAAGCCATGTTCCCATGGCGAGAGACTCGTTTTCTGTGAGAAAATGCATTAAAAGGAGGGATTTCATGAGAAACACTATACATACATATTGTACTTGTCTGAAAACGCACAGAACCTTGAAATAGAAGGTTTCTCACCAAAAAACACATTGGTGAAACCCCTATCTTAAGGCTCTGAGTGTTTGCACACATGTACAACAGGCATGGTTAAACTATAACGTTTTTAGTGAAATCATGTTTCTCTCGAGGAGAAAACGCGTTTAAAGCCATAAAAAGATCTCACTGTGTTTTGGCATTGACCAAGCTACCAACAAACCTAAAAAATGATCAGAACTGGAGAAATTACACATTGACATTGGGTGAAATCATTTAACTCTTAAGGACGTGTTGCAGACTTGTTGAATAGATTCATTTTTCTTGTTTTGTTTGTTTTTGATGAAATTGTGCTTTTCTCGTCGAGAAAAGGCGTTTAACGCGATAAAAAGGTTTAGTGCGTTATGAATACGGGCTGGCTTACCAAAAGTACAAATGTGAACCAAATAAGGCCGGGAGTCGTTTTTATTGCTTAAAACACGATTTCTCGACCAGAATATGCTTTTTCAAAAAAGCCATGTTCCCATGTGGCGAGAGACTCGTTTTCTGTGAGAAAATGCATTAAAAGGAGGGATTTCATGAGAAACACTATAAATACATATTGTACTTGTCTGAAAACGCACAGAACCTTGAAATAGAAGGTTTCTCACCAAAAAACACATTGGTGAAACCCCTATCTTAAGGCTCTGAGTGTTTGCATACATGTACAAACAGGCATGTTTAAACTATAACGTTTTTAGTGAAATCATGTTTCTCTCGAGGAGAAAACGCGTTTAAAGCCATAAAAAGATCTCACTGTGTTTTGGCATTGACCAAGCTACCAAAAACCTAAAAAATGATCAGAACTGGAGAAATTACATATTGACATTGGGTGAAATCACGTAACTCTTAAGGACGTGTTGCAGACTTGTTGAATAGATTCATTTTTCTTGTTTTGTTTGTTTTTGATGAAATTGTGCTTTTCTCGTCGAGAAAAGGCGTTTAACGCAATAAAAAGGTTTAGTGCGTTATGAATACGGGCTAGCTTACCAAAAGTACAAATGTGAACTAAATAAGGCCGGGAGTCGTTTTTATTGCTTAAAATACGATTTCTCGACCAGAATATGCTTTTTCAAAAAAGCCATGTTCCCATGGCGAGAGACTCGTTTTCTGTGAGAAAATGCATTAAAAGGAGGGATTTCATGAGAAACACTATAAATACATATTGTACTTGTCTGAAAACGCACAGAACCTTGAAATAGAAGGTTTCTCACCAAAAAACACATTGGTGAAACCCCTATCTTAAGGCTCTGAGTGTTTGCATACATGTACAAACAGGCATGTTTAAACTATAACGTTTTTAGTGAAATCATGTTTCTCTCGAGGAGAAAACGCGTTTAAAGCCATAAAAAGATCTCACTGTGTTTTGGCATTGACCAAGCTACCAACAACCTAAAAAATGATCAGAACTGGAGAAATTACATATTGACATTGGGTGAAATCACGTAACTCTTAAGGACGTGTTGCAGACTTGTTGAATAGATTCATTTTTCTTGTTTTGTTTGTTTTTGATGAAATTGTGCTTTTCTCGTCGAGAAAAGGCGTTTAACGCGATAAAAAGGTTTAGTGCGTTATGAATACGGGTTAGCTTACCAAAAGTACAAATGTGAACTAAATAAGGCCGGGAGTCGTTTTTATTGTTTAAAACACGATTTCTCGACGAGAATATGCTTTTTCAAAAAAGCCATGTTCCCATGGCGAGAGACTCGTTTTCTGTGAGAAAATGCATTAAAAGGAGGGATTTCATCAGAAACACTATAAATACATATTGTACTTGTCGGAAAACGCACAGAACCTTGAAATAGAAGGTTTCTCACCAAAAAACACATTGGTGAAACCCCTATCTTAAGGCTCTGAGTGTTTGAGCACATGTACAACAGGCATGTTTAAACTATAACGTTTTTAGTGAAATCATGTTTCTCTCGAGGAGAAAACGCGTTTAAAGCCATAAAAAGATCTCACTGTGTTTTGGCATTGACCAAGCTACCAACAACCTAAAAAATGATCAGAACTGGAGAAATTACATATTGACATTGGGTGAAATCATGTAACTCTTAAGGACGTGTTGCAGACTTGTTGAATAGATTCATTTTTCTTGTTTTGTTTGTTTTTGATGAAATTGTGCTTTTCTCGTCGAGAAAAGGCGTTTAACGCGATAAAAAGGTTTAGTGCGTTATGAATACGGGCTAGCTTACCAAAAGTACAAATGTGAACTAAATAAGGCCGGGAGTCGTTTTTATTGCTTAAAATACGATTTCTCGACCAGAATATGCTTTTTCAAAAAAGCCATGTTCCCATGGCGAGAGACTCGTTTTCTGTGAGAAAATGCATTAAAAGGAGGGATTTCATCAGAAACACTATAAATACATATTGTACTTGTCTGAAAACGCACAGAACCTTGAAATAGAAGGTTTCTCACCAAAAAACACATTGGTGAAACCCCTATCTTAAGGCTCTGAGTGTTTGCACACATGTACAACAGGCATGGTTAAACTATAACGTTTTTAGTGAAATCATGTTTCTCTCGAGGAGAAAACGCGTTTAAAGCCATAAAAAGATCTCACTGTGTTTTGGCATTGACCAAGCTACCAACAAACCTAAAAAATGATCAGAACTGGAGAAATTACACATTGACATAGGGTGAAATCATGTAACTCTTAAGGACGTGTTGCAGACTTGTTGAATAGATTCATTTTTCTTGTTTTGTTTGTTTTTGATGAAATTGTGCTTTTCTCGTCGAGAAAAGGCGTTTAACGCTATAAAAAGGTTTAGTGCGTTATGAATACGGGCTGGCTTACCAAAAGTACAAATGTGAACCAAATAAGGCCGGGAGTCGTTTTTATTGCTTAAAACACGATTTCTCGACCAGAATATGCTTTTTCAAAAAAGCCATGTTCCCATGGCGAGAGACTCGTTTTCTGTGAGAAAATGCATTAAAAGGAGGGATTTCATCAGAAACACTATAAATACATATTGTACTTGTCTGAAAACGCACAGAACCTTGAAATAGAAGGTTTCTCACCAAAAAACACATTGGTGAAACCCCTATCTTAAGGCTCTGAGTGTTTGCACACATGTACAAACAGGCATGTTTAAACTATAACGTTTTTAGTGAAATCATGTTTCTCTCGAGGAGAAAACGCTTTTAAAGCCATAAAAAGATCTCACTGTGTTTTGGCATTGGACCAAGCTACCAAAAACCTAAAAAATGATCAGAACTGGAGAAATTACATATTGACATTGGGTGAAATCACGTAACTCTTAAGGACGTGTTGCAGACTTGTTGAATAGATTCATTTTTCTTGTTTTGTTTGTTTTTGATGAAATTGTGCTTTTCTCGTCGAGAAAAGGCGTTTAACGCAATAAAAAGGTTTAGTGCGTTATGAATACGGGCTAGCTTACCAAAAGTACAAATGTGAACTAAATAAGGCCGGGAGTCGTTTTTATTGCTTAAAACACGATTTCTCGACCAGAATATGCTTTTTCAAAAAAGCCATGTTCCCATGGCGAGAGACTCGTTTTCTGTGAGAAAATGCATTAAAAGGAGGGATTTCATGAGAAACACTATAAATACATATTGTACTTGTCTGAAAACGCACAGAACCTTGAAATAGAAGGTTTCTCACCAAAAAACACATTGGTGAAACCCCTATCTTAAGGCTCTGAGTGTTTGCATACATGTACAAACAGGCATGTTTAAACTATAACGTTTTTAGTGAAATCATGTTTCTCTCGAGGAGAAAACGCGTTTAAAGCCATAAAAAGATCTCACTGTGTTTTGGCATTGACCAAGCTACCAACAACCTAAAAAATGATCAGAACTGGAGAAATTACATATTGACATTGGGTGAAATCACGTAACTCTTAAGGACGTGTTGCAGACTTGTTGAATAGATTCATTTTTCTTGTTTTGTTTGTTTTTGATGAAATTGTGCTTTTCTCGTCGAGAAAAGGCGTTTAACGCGATAAAAAGGTTTAGTGCGTTATGAATACGGGTTAGCTTACCAAAAGTACAAATGTGAACTAAATAAGGCCGGGAGTCGTTTTTATTGTTTAAAACACGATTTCTCGACGAGAATATGCTTTTTCAAAAAAGCCATGTTCCCATGGCGAGAGACTCGTTTTCTGTGAGAAAATGCATTAAAAGGAGGGATTTCATCAGAAACACTATAAATACATATTGTACTTGTCGGAAAACGCACAGAACCTTGAAATAGAAGGTTTCTCACCAAAAAACACATTGGTGAAACCCCTATCTTAAGGCTCTGAGTGTTTGAGCACATGTACAACAGGCATGTTTAAACTATAACGTTTTTAGTGAAATCATGTTTCTCTCGAGGAGAAAACGCGTTTAAAGCCATAAAAAGATCTCACTGTGTTTTGGCATTGACCAAGCTACCAACAACCTAAAAAATGATCAGAACTGGAGAAATTACATATTGACATTGGGTGAAATCATGTAACTCTTAAGGACGTGTTGCAGACTTGTTGAATAGATTCATTTTTCTTGTTTTGTTTGTTTTTGATGAAATTGTGCTTTTCTCGTCGAGAAAAGGCGTTTAACGCGATAAAAAGGTTTAGTGCGTTATGAATACGGGCTAGCTTACCAAAAGTACAAATGTGAACTAAATAAGGCCGGGAGTCGTTTTTATTGCTTAAAATACGATTTCTCGACCAGAATATGCTTTTTCAAAAAAGCCATGTTCCCATGGCGAGAGACTCGTTTTCTGTGAGAAAATGCATTAAAAGGAGGGATTTCATCAGAAACACTATAAATACATATTGTACTTGTCTGAAAACGCACAGAACCTTGAAATAGAAGGTTTCTCACCAAAAAACACATTGGTGAAACCCCTATCTTAAGGCTCTGAGTGTTTGCACACATGTACAACAGGCATGGTTAAACTATAACGTTTTTAGTGAAATCATGTTTCTCTCGAGGAGAAAACGCGTTTAAAGCCATAAAAAGATCTCACTGTGTTTTGGCATTGACCAAGCTACCAACAAACCTAAAAAATGATCAGAACTGGAGAAATTACACATTGACATAGGGTGAAATCATGTAACTCTTAAGGACGTGTTGCAGACTTGTTGAATAGATTCATTTTTCTTGTTTTGTTTGTTTTTGATGAAATTGTGCTTTTCTCGTCGAGAAAAGGCGTTTAACGCTATAAAAAGGTTTAGTGCGTTATGAATACGGGCTGGCTTACCAAAAGTACAAATGTGAACCAAATAAGGCCGGGAGTCGTTTTTATTGCTTAAAACACGATTTCTCGACCAGAATATGCTTTTTCAAAAAAGCCATGTTCCCATGGCGAGAGACTCGTTTTCTGTGAGAAAATGCATTAAAAGGAGGGATTTCATCAGAAACACTATAAATACATATTGTACTTGTCTGAAAACGCACAGAACCTTGAAATAGAAGGTTTCTCACCAAAAAACACATTGGTGAAACCCCTATCTTAAGGCTCTGAGTGTTTGCACACATGTACAACAGGCATGGTTAAACTATAACGTTTTTAGTGAAATCATGTTTCTCTCGAGGAGAAAACGCTTTTAAAGCCATAAAAAGATCTCACTGTGTTTTGGCATTGCCCAAGCTACCAACAAACCTAAAAAATGATCAGAACTGGAGAAATTACACATTGACATAGGGTGAAATCATGTAACTCTTAAGGACGTGTTGCAGACTTGTTGAATAGATTCATTTTTCTTGTTTTGTTTGTTTTTGATGAAATTGTGCTTTTCTCGTCGAGAAAAGGCGTTTAACGCTATAAAAAGGTTTAGTGCGTTATGAATACGGGCTGGCTTACCAAAAGTACAAATGTGAACCAAATAAGGCCGGGAGTCGTTTTTATTGCTTAAAACACGATTTCTCGACCAGAATATGCTTTTTCAAAAAAGCCATGTTCCCATGTGGCGAGAGACTCGTTTTCTGTGAGAAAATGCATTAAAAGGAGGGATTTCATGAGAAACACTATAAATACATATTGTACTTGTCTGAAAACGCACAGAACCTTGAAATAGAAGGTTTCTCACCAAAAAACACATTGGTGAAACCCCTATCTTAAGGCTCTGAGTGTTTGCACACATGTACAAACAGGCATGTTTAAACTATAACGTTTTTAGTGAAATCATGTTTCTCTCGAGGAGAAAACGCGTTTAAAGCCATAAAAAGATCTCACTGTGTTTTGGCATTGACCAAGCTACCAACAACCTAAAAAATGATCAGAACTGGAGAAATTACATATTGACATTGGGTGAAATCACGTAACTCTTAAGGACGTGTTGCAGACTTGTTGAATAGATTCATTTTTCTTGTTTTGTTTGTTTTTGATGAAATTGTGCTTTTCTCGTCGAGAAAAGGCGTTTAACGCGATAAAAAGGTTTAGTGCGTTATGAATACGGGTTAGCTTACCAAAAGTACAAATGTGAACTAAATAAGGCCGGGAGTCGTTTTTATTGTTTAAAACACGATTTCTCGACGAGAATATGCTTTTTCAAAAAAGCCATGTTCCCATGGCGAGAGACTCGTTTTCTGTGAGAAAATGCATTAAAAGGAGGGATTTCATCAGAAACACTATAAATACATATTGTACTTGTCGGAAAACGCACAGAACCTTGAAATAGAAGGTTTCTCACCAAAAAACACATTGGTGAAACCCCTATCTTAAGGCTCTGAGTGTTTGAGCACATGTACAACAGGCATGTTTAAACTATAACGTTTTTAGTGAAATCATGTTTCTCTCGAGGAGAAAACGCGTTTAAAGCCATAAAAAGATCTCACTGTGTTTTGGCATTGACCAAGCTACCAACAACCTAAAAAATGATCAGAACTGGAGAAATTACATATTGACATTGGGTGAAATCATGTAACTCTTAAGGACGTGTTGCAGACTTGTTGAATAGATTCATTTTTCTTGTTTTGTTTGTTTTTGATGAAATTGTGCTTTTCTCGTCGAGAAAAGGCGTTTAACGCGATAAAAAGGTTTAGTGCGTTATGAATACGGGCTAGCTTACCAAAAGTACAAATGTGAACTAAATAAGGCCGGGAGTCGTTTTTATTGCTTAAAATACGATTTCTCGACCAGAATATGCTTTTTCAAAAAAGCCATGTTCCCATGGCGAGAGACTCGTTTTCTGTGAGAAAATGCATTAAAAGGAGGGATTTCATCAGAAACACTATAAATACATATTGTACTTGTCTGAAAACGCACAGAACCTTGAAATAGAAGGTTTCTCACCAAAAAACACATTGGTGAAACCCCTATCTTAAGGCTCTGAGTGTTTGCACACATGTACAACAGGCATGGTTAAACTATAACGTTTTTAGTGAAATCATGTTTCTCTCGAGGAGAAAACGCGTTTAAAGCCATAAAAAGATCTCACTGTGTTTTGGCATTGACCAAGCTACCAACAAACCTAAAAAATGATCAGAACTGGAGAAATTACACATTGACATAGGGTGAAATCATGTAACTCTTAAGGACGTGTTGCAGACTTGTTGAATAGATTCATTTTTCTTGTTTTGTTTGTTTTTGATGAAATTGTGCTTTTCTCGTCGAGAAAAGGCGTTTAACGCTATAAAAAGGTTTAGTGCGTTATGAATACGGGCTGGCTTACCAAAAGTACAAATGTGAACCAAATAAGGCCGGGAGTCGTTTTTATTGCTTAAAACACGATTTCTCGACCAGAATATGCTTTTTCAAAAAAGCCATGTTCCCATGGCGAGAGACTCGTTTTCTGTGAGAAAATGCATTAAAAGGAGGGATTTCATCAGAAACACTATAAATACATATTGTACTTGTCTGAAAACGCACAGAACCTTGAAATAGAAGGTTTCTCACCAAAAAACACATTGGTGAAACCCCTATCTTAAGGCTCTGAGTGTTTGCACACATGTACAACAGGCATGGTTAAACTATAACGTTTTTAGTGAAATCATGTTTCTCTCGAGGAGAAAACGCTTTTAAAGCCATAAAAAGATCTCACTGTGTTTTGGCATTGCCCAAGCTACCAACAAACCTAAAAAATGATCAGAACTGGAGAAATTACACATTGACATAGGGTGAAATCATGTAACTCTTAAGGACGTGTTGCAGACTTGTTGAATAGATTCATTTTTCTTGTTTTGTTTGTTTTTGATGAAATTGTGCTTTTCTCGTCGAGAAAAGGCGTTTAACGCTATAAAAAGGTTTAGTGCGTTATGAATACGGGCTGGCTTACCAAAAGTACAAATGTGAACCAAATAAGGCCGGGAGTCGTTTTTATTGCTTAAAACACGATTTCTCGACCAGAATATGCTTTTTCAAAAAAGCCATGTTCCCATGTGGCGAGAGACTCGTTTTCTGTGAGAAAATGCATTAAAAGGAGGGATTTCATGAGAAACACTATAAATACATATTGTACTTGTCTGAAAACGCACAGAACCTTGAAATAGAAGGTTTCTCACCAAAAAACACATTGGTGAAACCCCTATCTTAAGGCTCTGAGTGTTTGCACACATGTACAAACAGGCATGTTTAAACTATAACGTTTTTAGTGAAATCATGTTTCTCTCGAGGAGAAAACGCGTTTAAAGCCATAAAAAGATCTCACTGTGTTTTGGCATTGGACCAAGCTACCAACAACCTAAAAAATGATCAGAACTGGAGAAATTACATATTGACATTGGGTGAAATCACGTAACTCTTAAGGACGTGTTGCAGACTTGTTGAATAGATTCATTTTTCTTGTTTTGTTTGTTTTTGATGAAATTGCTTTTCTCGTCGAGAAAAGGCGTTTAACGCGATAAAAAGGTTTAGTGCGTTATGAATACGGGCTAGCTTACCAAAAGTACAAATGTGAACTAAATAAGGCCGGGAGTCGTTTTTATTGTTTAAGACACGATTTCTCGACGAGAATATGCTTTTTTAAAAAAGCCATGTTCCCATTGCGAGAGACTCGTTTTCTGTGAGAAAATGCATTAAAAGGAGGGATTTCATCAGAAACACTATAAATACATATTGTACTTGTCTGAAAACGCACAGAACCTTGGAATAGAAGGTTTCTCACCAAAAAACACATTGGTGAAAGCCCTATCTTAAGGCTCTGAGTGTTTGCGCACATGTACAACAGGCATGTTTAAACTATAACGTTTTTAGTGAAATCATGTTTCTCTCGAGGAGAAAACGCGTTTAAAGCCATAAAAAGATTTCACTGTGTTTTGACATTGGACCAAGCTACCAACAACCTAAAAAATGATCAGAACTGGAGAAATTACATATTGACATTGGGTGAAATCATGTAACTCTTAAGGACGTGTTGTAGACTTGTTGAATACATTCATTTTTCTTGTTTTGTTTGTTTTTGATGAAATTGTGCTTTTCTCGTCGAGAAAAGGCGTTTAACGCGATAAAAAGGTTTAGTGCGTTATGAATACGGGTTAGCTTACCAAAAGTACAAATGTGAACTAAATAAGGCCGGGAGTCGTTTTTATTGTTTAAAACACGATTTCTCGACGAGAATATGCTTTTTCAAAAAAGCCATGTTCCCATGGCGAGAGACTCGTTTTCTGTGAGAAAATGCATTAAAAGGAGGGATTTCATCAGAAACACTATAAATACATATTGTACTTGTCGGAAAACGCACAGAACCTTGAAATAGAAGGTTTCTCACCAAAAAACACATTGGTGAAACCCCTATCTTAAGGCTCTGAGTGTTTGCACACATGTACAACAGGCATGGTTAAACTATAACGTTTTTAGGGCTAATCATGTTTCTCTCGAGGAGAAAACGCGTTTAAAGCCATAAAAAGATCTCACTGTGTTTTGGCATTGACCAAGCTACCAACAAACCTAAGAAATGATCAGAACTGGAGAAATTACACATTGACATTGGGTGAAATCATGTAACTCTTAAGGACGTGTTGCAGACTTGTTGAATAGATTCATTTTTCTTGTTTTGTTTGTTTTTGATGAAATTGTGCTTTTCTCGTCGAGAAAAGGCGTTTAACGCGATAAAAAGGTTTAGTGCGTTATGAATACGGGCTAGCTTACCAAAAGTACAAATGTGAACTAAATAAGGCCGGGAGTCGTTTTTATTGCTTAAAACACGATTTCTCGACCAGAATATGCTTTTTCAAAAAAGCCATGTTCCCATGGCGAGAGACTCGTTTTCTGTGAGAAAATGCATTAAAAGGAGGGATTTCATCAGAAACACTATAAATACATATTGTACTTGTCTGAAAACGCACAGAACCTTGAAATAGAAGGTTTCTCACCAAAAAACACATTGGTGAAACCCCTATCTTAAGGCTCTGAGTGTTTGCACACATGTACAACAGGCATGGTTAAACTATAACGTTTTTAGTGAAATCATGTTTCTCTCGAGGAGAAAACGCGTTTAAAGCCATAAAAAGATCTCACTGTGTTTTGGCATTGACCAAGCTACCAACAAACCTAAAAAATGATCAGAACTGGAGAAATTACACATTGACATTGGGTGAAATCATGTAACTCTTAAGGACGTGTTGCAGACTTGTTGAATAGATTCATTTTTCTTGTTTTGTTTGTTTTTGATGAAATTGTGCTTTTCTCGTCGAGAAAAGGCGTTTAACGCTATAAAAAGGTTTAGTGCGTTATGAATACGGGCTGGCTTACCAAAAGTACAAATGTGAACCAAATAAGGCCGGGAGTCGTTTTTATTGCTTAAAACACGATTTCTCGACCAGAATATGCTTTTTCAAAAAAGCCATGTTCCCATGGCGAGAGACTCGTTTTCTGTGAGAAAATGCATTAAAAGGAGGGATTTCATCAGAAACACTATAAATACATATTGTACTTGTCTGAAAACGCACAGAACCTTGAAATAGAAGGTTTCTCACCAAAAAACACATTGGTGAAACCCCTATCTTAAGGCTCTGAGTGTTTGCACACATGTAAAAACAGGCATGTTTAAACTATAACGTTTTTAGTGAAATCATGTTTCTCTCGAGGAGAAAACGCGTTTAAAGCCATAAAAAGATCTCACTGTGTTTTGGCATTGGACCAAGCTACCAAAAACCTAAAAAATGATCAGAACTGGAGAAATTACATATTGACATTGGGTGAAATCACGTAACTCTTAAGGACGTGTTGCAGACTTGTTGAATAGATTCATTTTTCTTGTTTTGTTTGTTTTTGATGAAATTGTGCTTTTCTCGTCGAGAAAAGGCGTTTAACGCAATAAAAAGGTTTAGTGCGTTATGAATACGGGCTAGCTTACCAAAAGTACAAATGTGAACTAAATAAGGCCGGGAGTCGTTTTTATTGCTTAAAATACGATTTCTCGACCAGAATATGCTTTTTCAAAAAAGCCATGTTCCCATGGCGAGAGACTCGTTTTCTGTGAGAAAATGCATTAAAAGGAGGGATTTCATGAGAAACACTATAAATACATATTGTACTTGTCTGAAAACGCACAGAACCTTGAAATAGAAGGTTTCTCACCAAAAAACACATTGGTGAAACCCCTATCTTAAGGCTCTGAGTGTTTGCATACATGTACAAACAGGCATGTTTAAACTATAACGTTTTTAGTGAAATCATGTTTCTCTCGAGGAGAAAACGCGTTTAAAGCCATAAAAAGATCTCACTGTGTTTTGGCATTGACCAAGCTACCAACAACCTAAAAAATGATCAGAACTGGAGAAATTACATATTGACATTGGGTGAAATCATGTAACTCTTAAGGACGTGTTGCAGACTTGTTGAATAGATTCATTTTTCTTGTTTTGTTTGTTTTTGATGAAATTGTGCTTTTCTCGTCGAGAAAAGGCGTTTAACGCGATAAAAAGGTTTAGTGCGTTATGAATACGGGCTAGCTTACCAAAAGTACAAATGTGAACTAAATAAGGCCGGGAGTCGTTTTTATTGCTTAAAATACGATTTCTCGACCAGAATATGCTTTTTCAAAAAAGCCATGTTCCCATGGCGAGAGACTCGTTTTCTGTGAGAAAATGCATTAAAAGGAGGGATTTCATCAGAAACACTATAAATACATATTGTACTTGTCTGAAAACGCACAGAACCTTGAAATAGAAGGTTTCTCACCAAAAAACACATTGGTGAAACCCCTATCTTAAGGCTCTGAGTGTTTGCACACATGTACAACAGGCATGGTTAAACTATAACGTTTTTAGTGAAATCATGTTTCTCTCGAGGAGAAAACGCGTTTAAAGCCATAAAAAGATCTCACTGTGTTTTGGCATTGACCAAGCTACCAACAAACCTAAAAAATGATCAGAACTGGAGAAATTACACATTGACATAGGGTGAAATCATGTAACTCTTAAGGACGTGTTGCAGACTTGTTGAATAGATTCATTTTTCTTGTTTTGTTTGTTTTTGATGAAATTGTGCTTTTCTCGTCGAGAAAAGGCGTTTAACGCTATAAAAAGGTTTAGTGCGTTATGAATACGGGCTGGCTTACCAAAAGTACAAATGTGAACCAAATAAGGCCGGGAGTCGTTTTTATTGCTTAAAACACGATTTCTCGACCAGAATATGCTTTTTCAAAAAAGCCATGTTCCCATGGCGAGAGACTCGTTTTCTGTGAGAAAATGCATTAAAAGGAGGGATTTCATCAGAAACACTATAAATACATATTGTACTTGTCTGAAAACGCACAGAACCTTGAAATAGAAGGTTTCTCACCAAAAAACACATTGGTGAAACCCCTATCTTAAGGCTCTGAGTGTTTGCACACATGTACAACAGGCATGGTTAAACTATAACGTTTTTAGTGAAATCATGTTTCTCTCGAGGAGAAAACGCTTTTAAAGCCATAAAAAGATCTCACTGTGTTTTGGCATTGCCCAAGCTACCAACAAACCTAAAAAATGATCAGAACTGGAGAAATTACACATTGACATAGGGTGAAATCATGTAACTCTTAAGGACGTGTTGCAGACTTGTTGAATAGATTCATTTTTCTTGTTTTGTTTGTTTTTGATGAAATTGTGCTTTTCTCGTCGAGAAAAGGCGTTTAACGCTATAAAAAGGTTTAGTGCGTTATGAATACGGGCTGGCTTACCAAAAGTACAAATGTGAACCAAATAAGGCCGGGAGTCGTTTTTATTGCTTAAAACACGATTTCTCGACCAGAATATGCTTTTTCAAAAAAGCCATGTTCCCATGGCGAGAGACTCGTTTTCTGTGAGAAAATGCATTAAAAGGAGGGATTTCATCAGAAACACTATAAATACATATTGTACTTGTCTGAAAACGCACAGAACCTTGAAATAGAAGGTTTCTCACCAAAAAACACATTGGTGAAACCCCTATCTTAAGGCTCTGAGTGTTTGCACACATGTACAACAGGCATGGTTAAACTATAACGTTTTTAGTGAAATCATGTTTCTCTCGAGGAGAAAACGCTTTTAAAGCCATAAAAAGATCTCACTGTGTTTTGGCATTGCCCAAGCTACCAACAAACCTAAAAAATGATCAGAACTGGAGAAATTACACATTGACATAGGGTGAAATCATGTAACTCTTAAGGACGTGTTGCAGACTTGTTGAATAGATTCATTTTTCTTGTTTTGTTTGTTTTTGATGAAATTGTGCTTTTCTCGTCGAGAAAAGGCGTTTAACGCTATAAAAAGGTTTAGTGCGTTATGAATACGGGCTGGCTTACCAAAAGTACAAATGTGAACCAAATAAGGCCGGGAGTCGTTTTTATTGCTTAAAACACGATTTCTCGACCAGAATATGCTTTTTCAAAAAAGCCATGTTCCCATGTGGCGAGAGACTCGTTTTCTGTGAGAAAATGCATTAAAAGGAGGGATTTCATGAGAAACACTATAAATACATATTGTACTTGTCTGAAAACGCACAGAACCTTGAAATAGAAGGTTTCTCACCAAAAAACACATTGGTGAAACCCCTATCTTAAGGCTCTGAGTGTTTGCACACATGTACAAACAGGCATGTTTAAACTATAACGTTTTTAGTGAAATCATGTTTCTCTCGAGGAGAAAACGCGTTTAAAGCCATAAAAAGATCTCACTGTGTTTTGGCATTGGACCAAGCTACCAACAACCTAAAAAATGATCAGAACTGGAGAAATTACATATTGACATTGGGTGAAATCACGTAACTCTTAAGGACGTGTTGCAGACTTGTTGAATAGATTCATTTTTCTTGTTTTGTTTGTTTTTGATGAAATTGCTTTTCTCGTCGAGAAAAGGCGTTTAACGCGATAAAAAGGTTTAGTGCGTTATGAATACGGGCTAGCTTACCAAAAGTACAAATGTGAACTAAATAAGGCCGGGAGTCGTTTTTATTGTTTAAGACACGATTTCTCGACGAGAATATGCTTTTTTTAAAAAGCCATGTTCCCATTGCGAGAGACTCGTTTTCTGTGAGAAAATGCATTAAAAGGAGGGATTTCATCAGAAACACTATAAATACATATTGTACTTGTCTGAAAACGCACAGAACCTTGGAATAGAAGGTTTCTCACCAAAAAACACATTGGTGAAAGCCCTATCTTAAGGCTCTGAGTGTTTGCGCACATGTACAACAGGCATGTTTAAACTATAACGTTTTTAGTGAAATCATGTTTCTCTCGAGGAGAAAACGCGTTTAAAGCCATAAAAAGATCTCACTGTGTTTTGACATTGGACCAAGCTACCAACAACCTAAAAAATGATCAGAACTGGACAAATTACATATTGACATTGGGTGAAATCATGTAACTCTTAAGGACGTGTTGTAGACTTGTTGAATACATTCATTTTTCTTGTTTTGTTTGTTTTTGATGAAATTGTGCTTTTCTCGTCGAGAAAAGGCGTTTAACGCGATAAAAAGGTTTAGTGCGTTATGAATACGGGTTAGCTTACCAAAAGTACAAATGTGAACTAAATAAGGCCGGGAGTCGTTTTTATTGTTTAAAACACGATTTCTCGACGAGAATATGCTTTTTCAAAAAAGCCATGTTCCCATGGCGAGAGACTCGTTTTCTGTGAGAAAATGCATTAAAAGGAGGGATTTCATCAGAAACACTATAAATACATATTGTACTTGTCGGAAAACGCACAGAACCTTGAAATAGAAGGTTTCTCACCAAAAAACACATTGGTGAAACCCCTATCTTAAGGCTCTGAGTGTTTGCACACATGTACAACAGGCATGGTTAAACTATAACGTTTTTAGGGCTAATCATGTTTCTCTCGAGGAGAAAACGCGTTTAAAGCCATAAAAAGATCTCACTGTGTTTTGGCATTGACCAAGCTACCAACAAACCTAAAAAATGATCAGAACTGGAGAAATTACACATTGACATTGGGTGAAATCATGTAACTCTTAAGGACGTGTTGCAGACTTGTTGAATAGATTCATTTTTCTTGTTTTGTTTGTTTTTGATGAAATTGTGCTTTTCTCGTCGAGAAAAGGCGTTTAACGCGATAAAAAGGTTTAGTGCGTTATGAATACGGGCTAGCTTACCAAAAGTACAAATGTGAACTAAATAAGGCCGGGAGTCGTTTTTATTGCTTAAAACACGATTTCTCGACCAGAATATGCTTTTTCAAAAAAGCCATGTTCCCATGGCGAGAGACTCGTTTTCTGTGAGAAAATGCATTAAAAGGAGGGATTTCATCAGAAACACTATAAATACATATTGTACTTGTCTGAAAACGCACAGAACCTTGAAATAGAAGGTTTCTCACCAAAAAACACATTGGTGAAACCCCTATCTTAAGGCTCTGAGTGTTTGCATACATGTACAAACAGGCATGTTTAAACTATAACGTTTTTAGTGAAATCATGTTTCTCTCGAGGAGAAAACGCGTTTAAAGCCATAAAAAGATCTCACTGTGTTTTGGCATTGACCAAGCTACCAACAACCTAAAAAATGATCAGAACTGGAGAAATTACATATTGACATTGGGTGAAATCACGTAACTCTTAAGGACGTGTTGCAGACTTGTTGAATAGATTCATTTTTCTTGTTTTGTTTGTTTTTGATGAAATTGTGCTTTTCTCGTCGAGAAAAGGCGTTTAACGCGATAAAAAGGTTTAGTGCGTTATGAATACGGGCTAGCTTACCAAAAGTACAAATGTGAACTAAATAAGGCCGGGAGTCGTTTTTATTGCTTAAAACACGATTTCTCGACCAGAATATGCTTTTTCAAAAAAGCCATGTTCCCATGGCGAGAGACTCGTTTTCTGTGAGAAAATGCATTAAAAGGAGGGATTTCATCAGAAACACTATAAATACATATTGTACTTGTCGGAAAACGCACAGAACCTTGAAATAGAAGGTTTCTCACCAAAAAACACATTGGTGAAACCCCTATCTTAAGGCTCTGAGTGTTTGAGCACATGTACAACAGGCATGTTTAAACTATAACGTTTTTAGTGAAATCATGTTTCTCTCGAGGAGAAAACGCGTTTAAAGCCATAAAAAGATCTCACTGTGTTTTGGCATTGACCAAGCTACCAACAACCTAAAAAATGATCAGAACTGGAGAAATTACATATTGACATTGGGTGAAATCATGTAACTCTTAAGGACGTGTTGCAGACTTGTTGAATAGATTCATTTTTCTTGTTTTGTTTGTTTTTGATGAAATTGTGCTTTTCTCGTCGAGAAAAGGCGTTTAACGCGATAAAAAGGTTTAGTGCGTTATGAATACGGGCTAGCTTACCAAAAGTACAAATGTGAACTAAATAAGGCCGGGAGTCGTTTTTATTGCTTAAAATACGATTTCTCGACCAGAATATGCTTTTTCAAAAAAGCCATGTTCCCATGGCGAGAGACTCGTTTTCTGTGAGAAAATGCATTAAAAGGAGGGATTTCATCAGAAACACTATAAATACATATTGTACTTGTCTGAAAACGCACAGAACCTTGAAATAGAAGGTTTCTCACCAAAAAACACATTGGTGAAACCCCTATCTTAAGGCTCTGAGTGTTTGCACACATGTACAACAGGCATGGTTAAACTATAACGTTTTTAGTGAAATCATGTTTCTCTCGAGGAGAAAACGCGTTTAAAGCCATAAAAAGATCTCACTGTGTTTTGGCATTGACCAAGCTACCAACAAACCTAAAAAATGATCAGAACTGGAGAAATTACACATTGACATAGGGTGAAATCATGTAACTCTTAAGGACGTGTTGCAGACTTGTTGAATAGATTCATTTTTCTTGTTTTGTTTGTTTTTGATGAAATTGTGCTTTTCTCGTCGAGAAAAGGCGTTTAACGCTATAAAAAGGTTTAGTGCGTTATGAATACGGGCTGGCTTACCAAAAGTACAAATGTGAACCAAATAAGGCCGGGAGTCGTTTTTATTGCTTAAAACACGATTTCTCGACCAGAATATGCTTTTTCAAAAAAGCCATGTTCCCATGTGGCGAGAGACTCGTTTTCTGTGAGAAAATGCATTAAAAGGAGGGATTTCATGAGAAACACTATAAATACATATTGTACTTGTCTGAAAACGCACAGAACCTTGAAATAGAAGGTTTCTCACCAAAAAACACATTGGTGAAACCCCTATCTTAAGGCTCTGAGTGTTTGCACACATGTACAAACAGGCATGTTTAAACTATAACGTTTTTAGTGAAATCATGTTTCTCTCGAGGAGAAAACGCGTTTAAAGCCATAAAAAGATCTCACTGTGTTTTGGCATTGGACCAAGCTACCAACAACCTAAAAAATGATCAGAACTGGAGAAATTACATATTGACATTGGGTGAAATCACGTAACTCTTAAGGACGTGTTGCAGACTTGTTGAATAGATTCATTTTTCTTGTTTTGTTTGTTTTTGATGAAATTGCTTTTCTCGTCGAGAAAAGGCGTTTAACGCGATAAAAAGGTTTAGTGCGTTATGAATACGGGCTAGCTTACCAAAAGTACAAATGTGAACTAAATAAGGCCGGGAGTCGTTTTTATTGTTTAAGACACGATTTCTCGACGAGAATATGCTTTTTTTAAAAAGCCATGTTCCCATTGCGAGAGACTCGTTTTCTGTGAGAAAATGCATTAAAAGGAGGGATTTCATCAGAAACACTATAAATACATATTGTACTTGTCTGAAAACGCACAGAACCTTGGAATAGAAGGTTTCTCACCAAAAAACACATTGGTGAAAGCCCTATCTTAAGGCTCTGAGTGTTTGCGCACATGTACAACAGGCATGTTTAAACTATAACGTTTTTAGTGAAATCATGTTTCTCTCGAGGAGAAAACGCGTTTAAAGCCATAAAAAGATTTCACTGTGTTTTGACATTGGACCAAGCTACCAACAACCTAAAAAATGATCAGAACTGGACAAATTACATATTGACATTGGGTGAAATCATGTAACTCTTAAGGACGTGTTGTAGACTTGTTGAATACATTCATTTTTCTTGTTTTGTTTGTTTTTGATGAAATTGTGCTTTTCTCGTCGAGAAAAGGCGTTTAACGCGATAAAAAGGTTTAGTGCGTTATGAATACGGGTTAGCTTACCAAAAGTACAAATGTGAACTAAATAAGGCCGGGAGTCGTTTTTATTGTTTAAAACACGATTTCTCGACGAGAATATGCTTTTTCAAAAAAGCCATGTTCCCATGGCGAGAGACTCGTTTTCTGTGAGAAAATGCATTAAAAGGAGGGATTTCATGAGAAACACTATACATACATATTGTACTTGTCTGAAAACGCACAGAACCTTGAAATAGAAGGTTTCTCACCAAAAAACACATTGGTGAAACCCCTATCTTAAGGCTCTGAGTGTTTGCACACATGTACAACAGGCATGGTTAAACTATAACGTTTTTAGTGAAATCATGTTTCTCTCGAGGAGAAAACGCGTTTAAAGCCATAAAAAGATCTCACTGTGTTTTGGCATTGACCAAGCTACCAACAAACCTAAAAAATGATCAGAACTGGAGAAATTACACATTGACATTGGGTGAAATCATTTAACTCTTAAGGACGTGTTGCAGACTTGTTGAATAGATTCATTTTTCTTGTTTTGTTTGTTTTTGATGAAATTGTGCTTTTCTCGTCGAGAAAAGGCGTTTAACGCGATAAAAAGGTTTAGTGCGTTATGAATACGGGCTGGCTTACCAAAAGTACAAATGTGAACCAAATAAGGCCGGGAGTCGTTTTTATTGCTTAAAACACGATTTCTCGACCAGAATATGCTTTTTCAAAAAAGCCATGTTCCCATGTGGCGAGAGACTCGTTTTCTGTGAGAAAATGCATTAAAAGGAGGGATTTCATGAGGAACACTATAAATGCATATTGTACTTGTCTGAAAACGCACAGAACCTTGAAATAGAAGGTTTCTCACCAAAAAACACATTGGTGAAACCCCTATCTTAAGGCTCTGAGTGTTTGCATACATGTACAAACAGGCATGTTTAAACTATAACGTTTTTAGTGAAATCATGTTTCTCTCGAGGAGAAAACGCGTTTAAAGCCATAAAAAGATCTCACTGTGTTTTGGCATTGACCAAGCTACCAAAAACCTAAAAAATCATCAGAACTGGAGAAATTACATATTGACATTGGGTGAAATCACGTAACTCTTAAGGACGTGTTGCAGACTTGTTGAATAGATTCATTTTTCTTGTTTTGTTTGTTTTTGATGAAATTGTGCTTTTCTCGTCGAGAAAAGGCGTTTAACGCAATAAAAAGGTTTAGTGCGTTATGAATACGGGCTAGCTTACCAAAAGTACAAATGTGAACTAAATAAGGCCGGGAGTCGTTTTTATTGCTTAAAATACGATTTCTCGACCAGAATATGCTTTTTCAAAAAAGCCATGTTCCCATGGCGAGAGACTCGTTTTCTGTGAGAAAATGCATTAAAAGGAGGGATTTCATGAGAAACACTATAAATACATATTGTACTTGTCTGAAAACGCACAGAACCTTGAAATAGAAGGTTTCTCACCAAAAAACACATTGGTGAAACCCCTATCTTAAGGCTCTGAGTGTTTGCATACATGTACAAACAGGCATGTTTAAACTATAACGTTTTTAGTGAAATCATGTTTCTCTCGAGGAGAAAACGCGTTTAAAGCCATAAAAAGATCTCACTGTGTTTTGGCATTGACCAAGCTACCAACAACCTAAAAAATGATCAGAACTGGAGAAATTACATATTGACCTTGGGTGAAATCACGTAACTCTTAAGGACGTGTTGCAGACTTGTTGAATAGATTCATTTTTCTTGTTTTGTTTGTTTTTGATGAAATTGTGCTTTTCTCGTCGAGAAAAGGCGTTTAACGCGATAAAAAGGTTTAGTGCGTTATGAATACGGGTTAGCTTACCAAAAGTACAAATGTGAACTAAATAAGGCCGGGAGTCGTTTTTATTGTTTAAAACACGATTTCTCGACGAGAATATGCTTTTTCAAAAAAGCCATGTTCCCATGGCGAGAGACTCGTTTTCTGTGAGAAAATGCATTAAAAGGAGGGATTTCATCAGAAACACTATAAATACATATTGTACTTGTCTGAAAACGCACAGAACCTTGAAATAGAAGGTTTCTCACCAAAAAACACATTGGTGAAACCCCTATCTTAAGGCTCTGAGTGTTTGAGCACATGTACAACAGGCATGTTTAAACTATAACGTTTTTAGTGAAATCATGTTTCTCTCGAGGAGAAAACGCGTTTAAAGCCATAAAAAGATCTCACTGTGTTTTGGCATTGACCAAGCTACCAACAACCTAAAAAATGATCAGAACTGGAGAAATTACATATTGACATTGGGTGAAATCATGTAACTCTTAAGGACGTGTTGCAGACTTGTTGAATAGATTCATTTTTCTTGTTTTGTTTGTTTTTGATGAAATTGTGCTTTTCTCGTCGAGAAAAGGCGTTTAACGCGATAAAAAGGTTTAGTGCGTTATGAATACGGGCTAGCTTACCAAAAGTACAAATGTGAACTAAATAAGGCCGGGAGTCGTTTTTATTGCTTAAAATACGATTTCTCGACCAGAATATGCTTTTTCAAAAAAGCCATGTTCCCATGGCGAGAGACTCGTTTTCTGTGAGAAAATGCATTAAAAGGAGGGATTTCATCAGAAACACTATAAATACATATTGTACTTGTCTGAAAACGCACAGAACCTTGAAATAGAAGGTTTCTCACCAAAAAACACATTGGTGAAACCCCTATCTTAAGGCTCTGAGTGTTTGCACACATGTACAACAGGCATGGTTAAACTATAACGTTTTTAGTGAAATCATGTTTCTCTCGAGGAGAAAACGCGTTTAAAGCCATAAAAAGATCTCACTGTGTTTTGGCATTGACCAAGCTACCAACAAACCTAAAAAATGATCAGAACTGGAGAAATTACACATTGACATAGGGTGAAATCATGTAACTCTTAAGGACGTGTTGCAGACTTGTTGAATAGATTCATTTTTCTTGTTTTGTTTGTTTTTGATGAAATTGTGCTTTTCTCGTCGAGAAAAGGCGTTTAACGCGATAAAAAGGTTTAGTGCGTTATGAATACGGGCTGGCTTACCAAAAGTACAAATGTGAACCAAATAAGACCGGGAGTCGTTTTTATTGCTTAAAACACGATTTCTCGACCAGAATATGCTTTTTCAAAAAAGCCATGTTCCCATGTGGCGAGAGACTCGTTTTCTGTGAGAAAATGCATTAAAAGGAGGGATTTCATGAGAAACACTATAAATACATATTGTACTTGTCTGAAAACGCACAGAACCTTGAAATAGAAGGTTTCTCACCAAAAAACACATTGGTGAAACCCCTATCTTAAGGCTCTGAGTGTTTGCATACATGTACAAACAGGCATGTTTAAACTATAACGTTTTTAGTGAAATCATGTTTCTCTCGAGGAGAAAACGCGTTTAAAGCCATAAAAAGATCTCACTGTGTTTTGGCATTGACCAAGCTACCAAAAACCTAAAAAATGATCAGAACTGGAGAAATTACATATTGACATTGGGTGAAATCACGTAACTCTTAAGGACGTGTTGCAGACTTGTTGAATAGATTCATTTTTCTTGTTTTGTTTGTTTTTGATGAAATTGTGCTTTTCTCGTCGAGAAAAGGCGTTTAACGCAATAAAAAGGTTTAGTGCGTTATGAATACGGGCTAGCTTACCAAAAGTACAAATGTGAACTAAATAAGGCCGGGAGTCGTTTTTATTGCTTAAAACACGATTTCTCGACCAGAATATGCTTTTTCAAAAAAGCCATGTTCCCATGGCGAGACTCGTTTTCTGTGAGAAAATGCATTAAAAGGAGGGATTTCATGAGAAACACTATACATACATATTGTACTTGTCTGAAAACGCACAGAACCTTGAAATAGAAGGTTTCTCACCAAAAAACACATTGGTGAAACCCCTATCTTAAGGCTCTGAGTGTTTGCACACATGTACAACAGGCATGGTTAAACTATAACGTTTTTAGTGAAATCATGTTTCTCTCGAGGAGAAAACGCGTTTAAAGCCATAAAAAGATCTCACTGTGTTTTGGCATTGACCAAGCTACCAACAACCTAAAAAATGATCAGAACTGGAGAAATTACATATTGACATTGGGTGAAATCACGTAACTCTTAAGGACGTGTTGCAGACTTGTTGAATAGATTCATTTTTCTTGTTTTGTTTGTTTTTGATGAAATTGTGCTTTTCTCGTCGAGAAAAGGCGTTTAACGCGATAAAAAGGTTTAGTGCGTTATGAATACGGGCTGGCTTACCAAAAGTACAAATGTGAACCAAATAAGACCGGGAGTCGTTTTTATTGCTTAAAACACGATTTCTCGACCAGAATATGCTTTTTCAAAAAAGCCATGTTCCCATGTGGCGAGAGACTCGTTTTCTGTGAGAAAATGCATTAAAAGGAGGGATTTCATGAGAAACACTATAAATACATATTGTACTTGTCTGAAAACGCACAGAACCTTGAAATAGAAGGTTTCTCACCAAAAAACACATTGGTGAAACCCCTATCTTAAGGCTCTGAGTGTTTGCATACATGTACAAACAGGCATGTTTAAACTATAACGTTTTTAGTGAAATCATGTTTCTCTCGAGGAGAAAACGCGTTTAAAGCCATAAAAAGATCTCACTGTGTTTTGGCATTGACCAAGCTACCAAAAACCTAAAAAATGATCAGAACTGGAGAAATTACATATTGACATTGGGTGAAATCACGTAACTCTTAAGGACGTGTTGCAGACTTGTTGAATAGATTCATTTTTCTTGTTTTGTTTGTTTTTGATGAAATTGTGCTTTTCTCGTCGAGAAAAGGCGTTTAACGCGATAAAAAGGTTTAGTGCGTTATGAATACGGGTTAGCTTACCAAAAGTACAAATGTGAACTAAATAAGGCCGGGAGTCGTTTTTATTGTTTAAAACACGATTTCTCGACGAGAATATGCTTTTTCAAAAAAGCCATGTTCCCATGGCGAGAGACTCGTTTTCTGTGAGAAAATGCATTAAAAGGAGGGATTTCATCAGAAACACTATAAATACATATTGTACTTGTCGGAAAACGCACAGAACCTTGAAATAGAAGGTTTCTCACCAAAAAACACATTGGTGAAACCCCTATCTTAAGGCTCTGAGTGTTTGAGCACATGTACAACAGGGATGTTTAAACTATAACGTTTTTAGTGAAATCATGTTTCTCTCGAGGAGAAAACGCGTTTAAAGCCATAAAAAGATCTCACTGTGTTTTGGCATTGACCAAGCTACCAACAACCTAAAAAATGATCAGAACTGGAGAAATTACATATTGACATTGGGTGAAATCATGTAACTCTTAAGGACGTGTTGCAGACTTGTTGAATAGATTCATTTTTCTTGTTTTGTTTGTTTTTGATGAAATTGTGCTTTTCTCGTCGAGAAAAGGCGTTTAACGCGATAAAAAGGTTTAGTGCGTTATGAATACGGGCTAGCTTACCAAAAGTACAAATGTGAACTAAATAAGGCCGGGAGTCGTTTTTATTGCTTAAAATACGATTTCTCGACCAGAATATGCTTTTTCAAAAAAGCCATGTTCCCATGGCGAGAGACTCGTTTTCTGTGAGAAAATGCATTAAAAGGAGGGATTTCATCAGAAACACTATAAATACATATTGTACTTGTCTGAAAACGCACAGAACCTTGAAATAGAAGGTTTCTCACCAAAAAACACATTGGTGAAACCCCTATCTTAAGGCTCTGAGTGTTTGCACACATGTACAACAGGCATGGTTAAACTATAACGTTTTTAGTGAAATCATGTTTCTCTCGAGGAGAAAACGCGTTTAAAGCCATAAAAAGATCTCACTGTGTTTTGGCATTGACCAAGCTACCAACAAACCTAAAAAATGATCAGAACTGGAGAAATTACACATTGACATTGGGTGAAATCATGTAACTCTTAAGGACGTGTTGCAGACTTGTTGAATAGATTCATTTTTCTTGTTTTGTTTGTTTTTGATGAAATTGTGCTTTTCTCGTCGAGAAAAGGCGTTTAACGCGATAAAAAGGTTTAGTGCGTTATGAATACGGGCTGGCTTACCAAAAGTACAAATGTGAACCAAATAAGACCGGGAGTCGTTTTTATTGCTTAAAACACGATTTCTCGACCAGAATATGCTTTTTCAAAAAAGCCATGTTCCCATGTGGCGAGAGACTCGTTTTCTGTGAGAAAATGCATTAAAAGGAGGGATTTCATGAGAAACACTATAAATACATATTGTACTTGTCTGAAAACGCACAGAACCTTGAAATAGAAGGTTTCTCACCAAAAAACACATTGGTGAAACCCCTATCTTAAGGCTCTGAGTGTTTGCATACATGTACAAACAGGCATGTTTAAACTATAACGTTTTTAGTGAAATCATGTTTCTCTCGAGGAGAAAACGCGTTTAAAGCCATAAAAAGATCTCACTGTGTTTTGGCATTGACCAAGCTACCAAAAACCTAAAAAATGATCAGAACTGGAGAAATTACATATTGACATTGGGTGAAATCACGTAACTCTTAAGGACGTGTTGCAGACTTGTTGAATAGATTCATTTTTCTTGTTTTGTTTGTTTTTGATGAAATTGTGCTTTTCTCGTCGAGAAAAGGCGTTTAACGCAATAAAAAGGTTTAGTGCGTTATGAATACGGGCTAGCTTACCAAAAGTACAAATGTGAACTAAATAAGGCCGGGAGTCGTTTTTATTGCTTAAAACACGATTTCTCGACCAGAATATGCTTTTTCAAAAAAGCCATGTTCCCATGGCGAGACTCGTTTTCTGTGAGAAAATGCATTAAAAGGAGGGATTTCATGAGAAACACTATACATACATATTGTACTTGTCTGAAAACGCACAGAACCTTGAAATAGAAGGTTTCTCACCAAAAAACACATTGGTGAAACCCCTATCTTAAGGCTCTGAGTGTTTGCACACATGTACAACAGGCATGGTTAAACTATAACGTTTTTAGTGAAATCATGTTTCTCTCGAGGAGAAAACGCGTTTAAAGCCATAAAAAGATCTCACTGTGTTTTGGCATTGACCAAGCTACCAACAAACCTAAAAAATGATCAGAACTGGAGAAATTACACATTGACATTGGGTGAAATCATGTAACTCTTAAGGACGTGTTGCAGACTTGTTGAATAGATTCATTTTTCTTGTTTTGTTTGTTTTTGATGAAATTGTGCTTTTCTCGTCGAGAAAAGGCGTTTAACGCGATAAAAAGGTTTAGTGCGTTATGAATACGGGCTGGCTTACCAAAAGTACAAATGTGAACCAAATAAGACCGGGAGTCGTTTTTATTGCTTAAAACACGATTTCTCGACCAGAATATGCTTTTTCAAAAAAGCCATGTTCCCATGTGGCGAGAGACTCGTTTTCTGTGAGAAAATGCATTAAAAGGAGGGATTTCATGAGAAACACTATAAATACATATTGTACTTGTCTGAAAACGCACAGAACCTTGAAATAGAAGGTTTCTCACCAAAAAACACATTGGTGAAACCCCTATCTTAAGGCTCTGAGTGTTTGCATACATGTACAAACAGGCATGTTTAAACTATAACGTTTTTAGTGAAATCATGTTTCTCTCGAGGAGAAAACGCGTTTAAAGCCATAAAAAGATCTCACTGTGTTTTGGCATTGACCAAGCTACCAAAAACCTAAAAAATGATCAGAACTGGAGAAATTACATATTGACATTGGGTGAAATCACGTAACTCTTAAGGACGTGTTGCAGACTTGTTGAATAGATTCATTTTTCTTGTTTTGTTTGTTTTTGATGAAATTGTGCTTTTCTCGTCGAGAAAAGGCGTTTAACGCAATAAAAAGGTTTAGTGCGTTATGAATACGGGCTAGCTTACCAAAAGTACAAATGTGAACTAAATAAGGCCGGGAGTCGTTTTTATTGCTTAAAACACGATTTCTCGACCAGAATATGCTTTTTCAAAAAAGCCATGTTCCCATGGCGAGACTCGTTTTCTGTGAGAAAATGCATTAAAAGGAGGGATTTCATGAGAAACACTATACATACATATTGTACTTGTCTGAAAACGCACAGAACCTTGAAATAGAAGGTTTCTCACCAAAAAACACATTGGTGAAACCCCTATCTTAAGGCTCTGAGTGTTTGCACACATGTACAACAGGCATGGTTAAACTATAACGTTTTTAGTGAAATCATGTTTCTCTCGAGGAGAAAACGCGTTTAAAGCCATAAAAAGATCTCACTGTGTTTTGGCATTGACCAAGCTACCAACAAACCTAAAAAATGATCAGAACTGGAGAAATTACACATTGACATTGGGTGAAATCATGTAACTCTTAAGGACGTGTTGCAGACTTGTTGAATAGATTCATTTTTCTTGTTTTGTTTGTTTTTGATGAAATTGTGCTTTTCTCGTCGAGAAAAGGCGTTTAACGCGATAAAAAGGTTTAGTGCGTTATGAATACGGGCTGGCTTACCAAAAGTACAAATGTGAACCAAATAAGACCGGGAGTCGTTTTTATTGCTTAAAACACGATTTCTCGACCAGAATATGCTTTTTCAAAAAAGCCATGTTCCCATGTGGCGAGAGACTCGTTTTCTGTGAGAAAATGCATTAAAAGGAGGGATTTCATGAGAAACACTATAAATACATATTGTACTTGTCTGAAAACGCACAGAACCTTGAAATAGAAGGTTTCTCACCAAAAAACACATTGGTGAAACCCCTATCTTAAGGCTCTGAGTGTTTGCATACATGTACAAACAGGCATGTTTAAACTATAACGTTTTTAGTGAAATCATGTTTCTCTCGAGGAGAAAACGCGTTTAAAGCCATAAAAAGATCTCACTGTGTTTTGGCATTGACCAAGCTACCAAAAACCTAAAAAAATGATCAGAACTGGAGAAATTACATATTGACATTGGGTGAAATCACGTAACTCTTAAGGACGTGTTGCAGACTTGTTGAATAGATTCATTTTTCTTGTTTTGTTTGTTTTTGATGAAATTGTGCTTTTCTCGTCGAGAAAAGGCGTTTAACGCAATAAAAAGGTTTAGTGCGTTATGAATACGGGCTAGCTTACCAAAAGTACAAATGTGAACTAAATAAGGCCGGGAGTCGTTTTTATTGCTTAAAATACGATTTCTCGACCAGAATATGCTTTTTCAAAAAAGCCATGTTCCCATGGCGAGAGACTCGTTTTCTGTGAGAAAATGCATTAAAAGGAGGGATTTCATGAGAAACACTATAAATACATATTGTACTTGTCTGAAAACGCACAGAACCTTGAAATAGAAGGTTTCTCACCAAAAAACACATTGGTGAAACCCCTATCTTAAGGCTCTGAGTGTTTGCATACATGTACAAACAGGCATGTTTAAACTATAACGTTTTTAGTGAAATCATGTTTCTCTCGAGGAGAAAACGCGTTTAAAGCCATAAAAAGATCTCACTGTGTTTTGGCATTGACCAAGCTACCAACAACCTAAAAAATGATCAGAACTGGAGAAATTACATATTGACATTGGGTGAAATCACGTAACTCTTAAGGACGTGTTGCAGACTTGTTGAATAGATTCATTTTTCTTGTTTTGTTTGTTTTTGATGAAATTGTGCTTTTCTCGTCGAGAAAAGGCGTTTAACGCGATAAAAAGGTTTAGTGCGTTATGAATACGGGTTAGCTTACCAAAAGTACAAATGTGAACTAAATAAGGCCGGGAGTCGTTTTTATTGTTTAAAACACGATTTCTCGACGAGAATATGCTTTTTCAAAAAAGCCATGTTCCCATGGCGAGAGACTCGTTTTCTGTGAGAAAATGCATTAAAAGGAGGGATTTCATGAGAAACACTATACATACATATTGTACTTGTCTGAAAACGCACAGAACCTTGAAATAGAAGGTTTCTCACCAAAAAACACATTGGTGAAACCCCTATCTTAAGGCTCTGAGTGTTTGCACACATGTACAACAGGCATGGTTAAACTATAACGTTTTTAGTGAAATCATGTTTCTCTCGAGGAGAAAACGCGTTTAAAGCCATAAAAAGATCTCACTGTGTTTTGGCATTGACCAAGCTACCAACAAACCTAAAAAATGATCAGAACTGGAGAAATTACACATTGACATTGGGTGAAATCATTTAACTCTTAAGGACGTGTTGCAGACTTGTTGAATAGATTCATTTTTCTTGTTTTGTTTGTTTTTGATGAAATTGTGCTTTTCTCGTCGAGAAAAGGCGTTTAACGCGATAAAAAGGTTTAGTGCGTTATGAATACGGGCTGGCTTACCAAAAGTACAAATGTGAACCAAATAAGGCCGGGAGTCGTTTTTATTGCTTAAAACACGATTTCTCGACCAGAATATGCTTTTTCAAAAAAGCCATGTTCCCATGTGGCGAGAGACTCGTTTTCTGTGAGAAAATGCATTAAAAGGAGGGATTTCATGAGAAACACTATAAATACATATTGTACTTGTCTGAAAACGCACAGAACCTTGAAATAGAAGGTTTCTCACCAAAAAACACATTGGTGAAACCCCTATCTTAAGGCTCTGAGTGTTTGCATACATGTACAAACAGGCATGTTTAAACTATAACGTTTTTAGTGAAATCATGTTTCTCTCGAGGAGAAAACGCGTTTAAAGCCATAAAAAGATCTCACTGTGTTTTGGCATTGACCAAGCTACCAAAAACCTAAAAAATGATCAGAACTGGAGAAATTACATATTGACATTGGGTGAAATCACGTAACTCTTAAGGACGTGTTGCAGACTTGTTGAATAGATTCATTTTTCTTGTTTTGTTTGTTTTTGATGAAATTGTGCTTTTCTCGTCGAGAAAAGGCGTTTAACGCAATAAAAAGGTTTAGTGCGTTATGAATACGGGCTAGCTTACCAAAAGTACAAATGTGAACTAAATAAGGCCGGGAGTCGTTTTTATTGCTTAAAATACGATTTCTCGACCAGAATATGCTTTTTCAAAAAAGCCATGTTCCCATGGCGAGAGACTCGTTTTCTGTGAGAAAATGCATTAAAAGGAGGGATTTCATGAGAAACACTATAAATACATATTGTACTTGTCTGAAAACGCACAGAACCTTGAAATAGAAGGTTTCTCACCAAAAAACACATTGGTGAAACCCCTATCTTAAGGCTCTGAGTGTTTGCATACATGTACAAACAGGCATGTTTAAACTATAACGTTTTTAGTGAAATCATGTTTCTCTCGAGGAGAAAACGCGTTTAAAGCCATAAAAAGATCTCACTGTGTTTTGGCATTGACCAAGCTACCAACAACCTAAAAAATGATCAGAACTGGAGAAATTACATATTGACATTGGGTGAAATCACGTAACTCTTAAGGACGTGTTGCAGACTTGTTGAATAGATTCATTTTTCTTGTTTTGTTTGTTTTTGATGAAATTGTGCTTTTCTCGTCGAGAAAAGGCGTTTAACGCGATAAAAAGGTTTAGTGCGTTATGAATACGGGTTAGCTTACCAAAAGTACAAATGTGAACTAAATAAGGCCGGGAGTCGTTTTTATTGTTTAAAACACGATTTCTCGACGAGAATATGCTTTTTCAAAAAAGCCATGTTCCCATGGCGAGAGACTCGTTTTCTGTGAGAAAATGCATTAAAAGGAGGGATTTCATCAGAAACACTATAAATACATATTGTACTTGTCGGAAAACGCACAGAACCTTGAAATAGAAGGTTTCTCACCAAAAAACACATTGGTGAAACCCCTATCTTAAGGCTCTGAGTGTTTGAGCACATGTACAACAGGCATGTTTAAACTATAACGTTTTTAGTGAAATCATGTTTCTCTCGAGGAGAAAACGCGTTTAAAGCCATAAAAAGATCTCACTGTGTTTTGGCATTGACCAAGCTACCAACAACCTAAAAAATGATCAGAACTGGAGAAATTACATATTGACATTGGGTGAAATCATGTAACTCTTAAGGACGTGTTGCAGACTTGTTGAATAGATTCATTTTTCTTGTTTTGTTTGTTTTTGATGAAATTGTGCTTTTCTCGTCGAGAAAAGGCGTTTAACGCGATAAAAAGGTTTAGTGCGTTATGAATACGGGCTAGCTTACCAAAAGTACAAATGTGAACTAAATAAGGCCGGGAGTCGTTTTTATTGCTTAAAATACGATTTCTCGACCAGAATATGCTTTTTCAAAAAAGCCATGTTCCCATGGCGAGAGACTCGTTTTCTGTGAGAAAATGCATTAAAAGGAGGGATTTCATCAGAAACACTATAAATACATATTGTACTTGTCTGAAAACGCACAGAACCTTGAAATAGAAGGTTTCTCACCAAAAAACACATTGGTGAAACCCCTATCTTAAGGCTCTGAGTGTTTGCACACATGTACAACAGGCATGGTTAAACTATAACGTTTTTAGTGAAATCATGTTTCTCTCGAGGAGAAAACGCGTTTAAAGCCATAAAAAGATCTCACTGTGTTTTGGCATTGACCAAGCTACCAACAAACCTAAAAAATGATCAGAACTGGAGAAATTACACATTGACATAGGGTGAAATCATGTAACTCTTAAGGACGTGTTGCAGACTTGTTGAATAGATTCATTTTTCTTGTTTTGTTTGTTTTTGATGAAATTGTGCTTTTCTCGTCGAGAAAAGGCGTTTAACGCGATAAAAAGGTTTAGTGCGTTATGAATACGGGCTGGCTTACCAAAAGTACAAATGTGAACCAAATAAGACCGGGAGTCGTTTTTATTGCTTAAAACACGATTTCTCGACCAGAATATGCTTTTTCAAAAAAGCCATGTTCCCATGTGGCGAGAGACTCGTTTTCTGTGAGAAAATGCATTAAAAGGAGGGATTTCATGAGAAACACTATAAATACATATTGTACTTGTCTGAAAACGCACAGAACCTTGAAATAGAAGGTTTCTCACCAAAAAACACATTGGTGAAACCCCTATCTTAAGGCTCTGAGTGTTTGCATACATGTACAAACAGGCATGTTTAAACTATAACGTTTTTAGTGAAATCATGTTTCTCTCGAGGAGAAAACGCGTTTAAAGCCATAAAAAGATCTCACTGTGTTTTGGCATTGACCAAGCTTCCAAAAACCTAAAAAATGATCAGAACTGGAGAAATTACATATTGACATTGGGTGAAATCACGTAACTCTTAAGGACGTGTTGCAGACTTGTTGAATAGATTCATTTTTCTTGTTTTGTTTGTTTTTGATGAAATTGTGCTTTTCTCGTCGAGAAAAGGCGTTTAACGCAATAAAAAGGTTTAGTGCGTTATGAATACGGGCTAGCTTACCAAAAGTACAAATGTGAACTAAATAAGGCCGGGAGTCGTTTTTATTGCTTAAAACACGATTTCTCGACCAGAATATGCTTTTTCAAAAAAGCCATGTTCCCATGGCGAGACTCGTTTTCTGTGAGAAAATGCATTAAAAGGAGGGATTTCATGAGAAACACTATACATACATATTGTACTTGTCTGAAAACGCACAGAACCTTGAAATAGAAGGTTTCTCACCAAAAAACACATTGGTGAAACCCCTATCTTAAGGCTCTGAGTGTTTGCACACATGTACAACAGGCATGGTTAAACTATAACGTTTTTAGTGAAATCATGTTTCTCTCGAGGAGAAAACGCGTTTAAAGCCATAAAAAGATCTCACTGTGTTTTGGCATTGACCAAGCTACCAACAAACCTAAAAAATGATCAGAACTGGAGAAATTACACATTGACATTGGGTGAAATCATTTAACTCTTAAGGACGTGTTGCAGACTTGTTGAATAGATTCATTTTTCTTGTTTTGTTTGTTTTTGATGAAATTGTGCTTTTCTCGTCGAGAAAAGGCGTTTAACGCGATAAAAAGGTTTAGTGCGTTATGAATACGGGCTGGCTTACCAAAAGTACAAATGTGAACCAAATAAGGCCGGGAGTCGTTTTTATTGCTTAAAACACGATTTCTCGACCAGAATATGCTTTTTCAAAAAAGCCATGTTCCCATGTGGCGAGAGACTCGTTTTCTGTGAGAAAATGCATTAAAAGGAGGGATTTCATGAGAAACACTATAAATACATATTGTACTTGTCTGAAAACGCACAGAACCTTGAAATAGAAGGTTTCTCACCAAAAAACACATTGGTGAAACCCCTATCTTAAGGCTCTGAGTGTTTGCATACATGTACAAACAGGCATGTTTAAACTATAACGTTTTTAGTGAAATCATGTTTCTCTCGAGGAGAAAACGCGTTTAAAGCCATAAAAAGATCTCACTGTGTTTTGGCATTGACCAAGCTACCAACAACCTAAAAAATGATCAGAACTGGAGAAATTACATATTGACATTGGGTGAAATCACGTAACTCTTAAGGACGTGTTGCAGACTTGTTGAATAGATTCATTTTTCTTGTTTTGTTTGTTTTTGATGAAATTGTGCTTTTCTCGTCGAGAAAAGGCGTTTAACGCGATAAAAAGGTTTAGTGCGTTATGAATACGGGTTAGCTTACCAAAAGTACAAATGTGAACTAAATAAGGCCGGGAGTCGTTTTTATTGTTTAAAACACGATTTCTCGACGAGAATATGCTTTTTCAAAAAAGCCATGTTCCCATGGCGAGAGACTCGTTTTCTGTGAGAAAATGCATTAAAAGGAGGGATTTCATCAGAAACACTATAAATACATATTGTACTTGTCGGAAAACGCACAGAACCTTGAAATAGAAGGTTTCTCACCAAAAAACACATTGGTGAAACCCCTATCTTAAGGCTCTGAGTGTTTGAGTACATGTACAACAGGCATGTTTAAACTATAACGTTTTTAGTGAAATCATGTTTCTCTCGAGGAGAAAACGCGTTTAAAGCCATAAAAAGATCTCACTGTGTTTTGGCATTGACCAAGCTACCAACAACCTAAAAAATGATCAGAACTGGAGAAATTACATATTGACATTGGGTGAAATCATGTAACTCTTAAGGACGTGTTGCAGACTTGTTGAATAGATTCATTTTTCTTGTTTTGTTTGTTTTTGATGAAATTGTGCTTTTCTCGTCGAGAAAAGGCGTTTAACGCGATAAAAAGGTTTAGTGCGTTATGAATACGGGCTAGCTTACCAAAAGTACAAATGTGAACTAAATAAGGCCGGGAGTCGTTTTTATTGCTTAAAATACGATTTCTCGACCAGAATATGCTTTTTCAAAAAAGCCATGTTCCCATGGCGAGAGACTCGTTTTCTGTGAGAAAATGCATTAAAAGGAGGGATTTCATCAGAAACACTATAAATACATATTGTACTTGTCTGAAAACGCACAGAACCTTGAAATAGAAGGTTTCTCACCAAAAAACACATTGGTGAAACCCCTATCTTAAGGCTCTGAGTGTTTGCACACATGTACAACAGGCATGGTTAAACTATAACGTTTTTAGTGAAATCATGTTTCTCTCGAGGAGAAAACGCGTTTAAAGCCATAAAAAGATCTCACTGTGTTTTGGCATTGACCAAGCTACCAACAAACCTAAAAAATGATCAGAACTGGAGAAATTACACATTGACATAGGGTGAAATCATGTAACTCTTAAGGACGTGTTGCAGACTTGTTGAATAGATTCATTTTTCTTGTTTTGTTTGTTTTTGATGAAATTGTGCTTTTCTCGTCGAGAAAAGGCGTTTAACGCGATAAAAAGGTTTAGTGCGTTATGAATACGGGCTGGCTTACCAAAAGTACAAATGTGAACCAAATAAGACCGGGAGTCGTTTTTATTGCTTAAAACACGATTTCTCGACCAGAATATGCTTTTTCAAAAAAGCCATGTTCCCATGTGGCGAGAGACTCGTTTTCTGTGAGAAAATGCATTAAAAGGAGGGATTTCATGAGAAACACTATAAATACATATTGTACTTGTCTGAAAACGCACAGAACCTTGAAATAGAAGGTTTCTCACCAAAAAACACATTGGTGAAACCCCTATCTTAAGGCTCTGAGTGTTTGCATACATGTACAAACAGGCATGTTTAAACTATAACGATTTTAGTGAAATCATGTTTCTCTCGAGGAGAAAACGCGTTTAAAGCCATAAAAAGATCTCACTGTGTTTTGGCATTGACCAAGCTACCAAAAACCTAAAAAATGATCAGAACTGGAGAAATTACATATTGACATTGGGTGAAATCACGTAACTCTTAAGGACGTGTTGCAGACTTGTTGAATAGATTCATTTTTCTTGTTTTGTTTGTTTTTGATGAAATTGTGCTTTTCTCGTCGAGAAAAGGCGTTTAACGCAATAAAAAGGTTTAGTGCGTTATGAATACGGGCTAGCTTACCAAAAGTACAAATGTGAACTAAATAAGGCCGGGAGTCGTTTTTATTGCTTAAAACACGATTTCTCGACCAGAATATGCTTTTTCAAAAAAGCCATGTTCCCATGGCGAGACTCGTTTTCTGTGAGAAAATGCATTAAAAGGAGGGATTTCATGAGAAACACTATACATACATATTGTACTTGTCTGAAAACGCACAGAACCTTGAAATAGAAGGTTTCTCACCAAAAAACACATTGGTGAAACCCCTATCTTAAGGCTCTGAGTGTTTGCACACATGTACAACAGGCATGGTTAAACTATAACGTTTTTAGTGAAATCATGTTTCTCTCGAGGAGAAAACGCGTTTAAAGCCATAAAAAGATCTCACTGTGTTTTGGCATTGACCAAGCTACCAACAAACCTAAAAAATGATCAGAACTGGAGAAATTACACATTGACATTGGGTGAAATCATTTAACTCTTAAGGACGTGTTGCAGACTTGTTGAATAGATTCATTTTTCTTGTTTTGTTTGTTTTTGATGAAATTGTGCTTTTCTCGTCGAGAAAAGGCGTTTAACGCGATAAAAAGGTTTAGTGCGTTATGAATACGGGCTGGCTTACCAAAAGTACAAATGTGAACCAAATAAGGCCGGGAGTCGTTTTTATTGCTTAAAACACGATTTCTCGACCAGAATATGCTTTTTCAAAAAAGCCATGTTCCCATGTGGCGAGAGACTCGTTTTCTGTGAGAAAATGCATTAAAAGGAGGGATTTCATGAGAAACACTATAAATACATATTGTACTTGTCTGAAAACGCACAGAACCTTGAAATAGAAGGTTTCTCACCAAAAAACACATTGGTGAAACCCCTATCTTAAGGCTCTGAGTGTTTGCATACATGTACAAACAGGCATGTTTAAACTATAACGTTTTTAGTGAAATCATGTTTCTCTCGAGGAGAAAACGCGTTTAAAGCCATAAAAAGATCTCACTGTGTTTTGGCATTGACCAAGCTACCAAAAACCTAAAAATGATCAGAACTGGAGAAATTACATATTGACATTGGGTGAAATCACGTAACTCTTAAGGACGTGTTGCAGACTTGTTGAATAGATTCATTTTTCTTGTTTTGTTTGTTTTTGATGAAATTGTGCTTTTCTCGTCGAGAAAAGGCGTTTAACGCAATAAAAAGGTTTAGTGCGTTATGAATACGGGCTAGCTTACCAAAAGTACAAATGTGAACTAAATAAGGCCGGGAGTCGTTTTTATTGCTTAAAATACGATTTCTCGACCAGAATATGCTTTTTCAAAAAAGCCATGTTCCCATGGCGAGAGACTCGTTTTCTGTGAGAAAATGCATTAAAAGGAGGGATTTCATGAGAAACACTATAAATACATATTGTACTTGTCTGAAAACGCACAGAACCTTGAAATAGAAGGTTTCTCACCAAAAAACACATTGGTGAAACCCCTATCTTAAGGCTCTGAGTGTTTGCATACATGTACAAACAGGCATGTTTAAACTATAACGTTTTTAGTGAAATCATGTTTCTCTCGAGGAGAAAACGCGTTTAAAGCCATAAAAAGATCTCACTGTGTTTTGGCATTGACCAAGCTACCAACAACCTAAAAAATGATCAGAACTGGAGAAATTACATATTGACATTGGGTGAAATCACGTAACTCTTAAGGACGTGTTGCAGACTTGTTGAATAGATTCATTTTTCTTGTTTTGTTTGTTTTTGATGAAATTGTGCTTTTCTCGTCGAGAAAAGGCGTTTAACGCGATAAAAAGGTTTAGTGCGTTATGAATACGGGTTAGCTTACCAAAAGTACAAATGTGAACTAAATAAGGCCGGGAGTCGTTTTTATTGTTTAAAACACGATTTCTCGACGAGAATATGCTTTTTCAAAAAAGCCATGTTCCCATGGCGAGAGACTCGTTTTCTGTGAGAAAATGCATTAAAAGGAGGGATTTCATGAGAAACACTATACATACATATTGTACTTGTCTGAAAACGCACAGAACCTTGAAATAGAAGGTTTCTCACCAAAAAACACATTGGTGAAACCCCTATCTTAAGGCTCTGAGTGTTTGCACACATGTACAACAGGCATGGTTAAACTATAACGTTTTTAGTGAAATCATGTTTCTCTCGAGGAGAAAACGCGTTTAAAGCCATAAAAAGATCTCACTGTGTTTTGGCATTGACCAAGCTACCAACAAACCTAAAAAATGATCAGAACTGGAGAAATTACACATTGACATTGGGTGAAATCATTTAACTCTTAAGGACGTGTTGCAGACTTGTTGAATAGATTCATTTTTCTTGTTTTGTTTGTTTTTGATGAAATTGTGCTTTTCTCGTCGAGAAAAGGCGTTTAACGCGATAAAAAGGTTTAGTGCGTTATGAATACGGGCTGGCTTACCAAAAGTACAAATGTGAACCAAATAAGGCCGGGAGTCGTTTTTATTGCTTAAAACACGATTTCTCGACCAGAATATGCTTTTTCAAAAAAGCCATGTTCCCATGTGGCGAGAGACTCGTTTTCTGTGAGAAAATGCATTAAAAGGAGGGATTTCATGAGAAACACTATAAATACATATTGTACTTGTCTGAAAACGCACAGAACCTTGAAATAGAAGGTTTCTCACCAAAAAACACATTGGTGAAACCCCTATCTTAAGGCTCTGAGTGTTTGCATACATGTACAAACAGGCATGTTTAAACTATAACGTTTTTAGTGAAATCATGTTTCTCTCGAGGAGAAAACGCGTTTAAAGCCATAAAAAGATCTCACTGTGTTTTGGCATTGACCAAGCTACCAAAAACCTAAAAAATGATCAGAACTGGAGAAATTACATATTGACATTGGGTGAAATCACGTAACTCTTAAGGACGTGTTGCAGACTTGTTGAATAGATTCATTTTTCTTGTTTTGTTTGTTTTTGATGAAATTGTGCTTTTCTCGTCGAGAAAAGGCGTTTAACGCAATAAAAAGGTTTAGTGCGTTATGAATACGGGCTAGCTTACCAAAAGTACAAATGTGAACTAAATAAGGCCGGGAGTCGTTTTTATTGCTTAAAATACGATTTCTCGACCAGAATATGCTTTTTCAAAAAAGCCATGTTCCCATGGCGAGAGACTCGTTTTCTGTGAGAAAATGCATTAAAAGGAGGGATTTCATGAGAAACACTATAAATACATATTGTACTTGTCTGAAAACGCACAGAACCTTGAAATAGAAGGTTTCTCACCAAAAAACACATTGGTGAAACCCCTATCTTAAGGCTCTGAGTGTTTGCATACATGTACAAACAGGCATGTTTAAACTATAACGTTTTTAGTGAAATCATGTTTCTCTCGAGGAGAAAACGCGTTTAAAGCCATAAAAAGATCTCACTGTGTTTTGGCATTGACCAAGCTACCAACAACCTAAAAAATGATCAGAACTGGAGAAATTACATATTGACATTGGGTGAAATCACGTAACTCTTAAGGACGTGTTGCAGACTTGTTGAATAGATTCATTTTTCTTGTTTTGTTTGTTTTTGATGAAATTGTGCTTTTCTCGTCGAGAAAAGGCGTTTAACGCGATAAAAAGGTTTAGTGCGTTATGAATACGGGTTAGCTTACCAAAAGTACAAATGTGAACTAAATAAGGCCGGGAGTCGTTTTTATTGTTTAAAACACGATTTCTCGACGAGAATATGCTTTTTCAAAAAAGCCATGTTCCCATGGCGAGAGACTCGTTTTCTGTGAGAAAATGCATTAAAAGGAGGGATTTCATCAGAAACACTATAAATACATATTGTACTTGTCGGAAAACGCACAGAACCTTGAAATAGAAGGTTTCTCACCAAAAAACACATTGGTGAAACCCCTATCTTAAGGCTCTGAGTGTTTGAGCACATGTACAACAGGCATGTTTAAACTATAACGTTTTTAGTGAAATCATGTTTCTCTCGAGGAGAAAACGCGTTTAAAGCCATAAAAAGATCTCACTGTGTTTTGGCATTGACCAAGCTACCAACAACCTAAAAAATGATCAGAACTGGAGAAATTACATATTGACATTGGGTGAAATCATGTAACTCTTAAGGACGTGTTGCAGACTTGTTGAATAGATTCATTTTTCTTGTTTTGTTTGTTTTTGATGAAATTGTGCTTTTCTCGTCGAGAAAAGGCGTTTAACGCGATAAAAAGGTTTAGTGCGTTATGAATACGGGCTAGCTTACCAAAAGTACAAATGTGAACTAAATAAGGCCGGGAGTCGTTTTTATTGCTTAAAATACGATTTCTCGACCAGAATATGCTTTTTCAAAAAAGCCATGTTCCCATGGCGAGAGACTCGTTTTCTGTGAGAAAATGCATTAAAAGGAGGGATTTCATCAGAAACACTATAAATACATATTGTACTTGTCTGAAAACGCACAGAACCTTGAAATAGAAGGTTTCTCACCAAAAAACACATTGGTGAAACCCCTATCTTAAGGCTCTGAGTGTTTGCACACATGTGCAACAGGCATGGTTAAACTATAACGTTTTTAGTGAAATCATGTTTCTCTCGAGGAGAAAACGCGTTTAAAGCCATAAAAAGATCTCACTGTGTTTTGGCATTGACCAAGCTACCAACAAACCTAAAAAATGATCAGAACTGGAGAAATTACACATTGACATAGGGTGAAATCATGTAACTCTTAAGGACGTGTTGCAGACTTGTTGAATAGATTCATTTTTCTTGTTTTGTTTGTTTTTGATGAAATTGTGCTTTTCTCGTCGAGAAAAGGCGTTTAACGCTATAAAAAGGTTTAGTGCGTTATGAATACGGGCTGGCTTACCAAAAGTACAAATGTGAACCAAATAAGGCCGGGAGTCGTTTTTATTGCTTAAAACACGATTTCTCGACCAGAATATGCTTTTTCAAAAAAGCCATGTTCCCATGGCGAGAGACTCGTTTTCTGTGAGAAAATGCATTAAAAGGAGGGATTTCATCAGAAACACTATAAATACATATTGTACTTGTCTGAAAACGCACAGAACCTTGAAATAGAAGGTTTCTCACCAAAAAACACATTGGTGAAACCCCTATCTTAAGGCTCTGAGTGTTTGCACACATGTACAAACAGGCATGTTTAAACTATAACGTTTTTAGTGAAATCATGTTTCTCTCGAGGAGAAAACGCTTTTAAAGCCATAAAAAGATCTCACTGTGTTTTGGCATTGGACCAAGCTACCAAAAACCTAAAAAATGATCAGAACTGGAGAAATTACATATTGACATTGGGTGAAATCACGTAACTCTTAAGGACGTGTTGCAGACTTGTTGAATAGATTCATTTTTCTTGTTTTGTTTGTTTTTGATGAAATTGTGCTTTTCTCGTCGAGAAAAGGCGTTTAACGCAATAAAAAGGTTTAGTGCGTTATGAATACGGGCTAGCTTACCAAAAGTACAAATGTGAACTAAATAAGGCCGGGAGTCGTTTTTATTGCTTAAAACACGATTTCTCGACCAGAATATGCTTTTTCAAAAAAGCCATGTTCCCATGGCGAGAGACTCGTTTTCTGTGAGAAAATGCATTAAAAGGAGGGATTTCATGAGAAACACTATAAATACATATTGTACTTGTCTGAAAACGCACAGAACCTTGAAATAGAAGGTTTCTCACCAAAAAACACATTGGTGAAACCCCTATCTTAAGGCTCTGAGTGTTTGCATACATGTACAAACAGGCATGTTTAAACTATAACGTTTTTAGTGAAATCATGTTTCTCTCGAGGAGAAAACGCGTTTAAAGCCATAAAAAGATCTCACTGTGTTTTGGCATTGACCAAGCTACCAACAACCTAAAAAATGATCAGAACTGGAGAAATTACATATTGACATTGGGTGAAATCACGTAACTCTTAAGGACGTGTTGCAGACTTGTTGAATAGATTCATTTTTCTTGTTTTGTTTGTTTTTGATGAAATTGTGCTTTTCTCGTCGAGAAAAGGCGTTTAACGCGATAAAAAGGTTTAGTGCGTTATGAATACGGGTTAGCTTACCAAAAGTACAAATGTGAACTAAATAAGGCCGGGAGTCGTTTTTATTGTTTAAAACACGATTTCTCGACGAGAATATGCTTTTTCAAAAAAGCCATGTTCCCATGGCGAGAGACTCGTTTTCTGTGAGAAAATGCATTAAAAGGAGGGATTTCATCAGAAACACTATAAATACATATTGTACTTGTCGGAAAACGCACAGAACCTTGAAATAGAAGGTTTCTCACCAAAAAACACATTGGTGAAACCCCTATCTTAAGGCTCTGAGTGTTTGAGCACATGTACAACAGGCATGTTTAAACTATAACGTTTTTAGTGAAATCATGTTTCTCTCGAGGAGAAAACGCGTTTAAAGCCATAAAAAGATCTCACTGTGTTTTGGCATTGACCAAGCTACCAACAACCTAAAAAATGATCAGAACTGGAGAAATTACATATTGACATTGGGTGAAATCATGTAACTCTTAAGGACGTGTTGCAGACTTGTTGAATAGATTCATTTTTCTTGTTTTGTTTGTTTTTGATGAAATTGTGCTTTTCTCGTCGAGAAAAGGCGTTTAACGCGATAAAAAGGTTTAGTGCGTTATGAATACGGGCTAGCTTACCAAAAGTACAAATGTGAACTAAATAAGGCCGGGAGTCGTTTTTATTGCTTAAAATACGATTTCTCGACCAGAATATGCTTTTTCAAAAAAGCCATGTTCCCATGGCGAGAGACTCGTTTTCTGTGAGAAAATGCATTAAAAGGAGGGATTTCATCAGAAACACTATAAATACATATTGTACTTGTCTGAAAACGCACAGAACCTTGAAATAGAAGGTTTCTCACCAAAAAACACATTGGTGAAACCCCTATCTTAAGGCTCTGAGTGTTTGCACACATGTACAACAGGCATGGTTAAACTATAACGTTTTTAGTGAAATCATGTTTCTCTCGAGGAGAAAACGCGTTTAAAGCCATAAAAAGATCTCACTGTGTTTTGGCATTGACCAAGCTACCAACAAACCTAAAAAATGATCAGAACTGGAGAAATTACACATTGACATAGGGTGAAATCATGTAACTCTTAAGGACGTGTTGCAGACTTGTTGAATAGATTCATTTTTCTTGTTTTGTTTGTTTTTGATGAAATTGTGCTTTTCTCGTCGAGAAAAGGCGTTTAACGCTATAAAAAGGTTTAGTGCGTTATGAATACGGGCTGGCTTACCAAAAGTACAAATGTGAACCAAATAAGGCCGGGAGTCGTTTTTATTGCTTAAAACACGATTTCTCGACCAGAATATGCTTTTTCAAAAAAGCCATGTTCCCATGGCGAGAGACTCGTTTTCTGTGAGAAAATGCATTAAAAGGAGGGATTTCATCAGAAACACTATAAATACATATTGTACTTGTCTGAAAACGCACAGAACCTTGAAATAGAAGGTTTCTCACCAAAAAACACATTGGTGAAACCCCTATCTTAAGGCTCTGAGTGTTTGCACACATGTACAACAGGCATGGTTAAACTATAACGTTTTTAGTGAAATCATGTTTCTCTCGAGGAGAAAACGCTTTTAAAGCCATAAAAAGATCTCACTGTGTTTTGGCATTGCCCAAGCTACCAACAAACCTAAAAAATGATCAGAACTGGAGAAATTACACATTGACATAGGGTGAAATCATGTAACTCTTAAGGACGTGTTGCAGACTTGTTGAATAGATTCATTTTTCTTGTTTTGTTTGTTTTTGATGAAATTGTGCTTTTCTCGTCGAGAAAAGGCGTTTAACGCTATAAAAAGGTTTAGTGCGTTATGAATACGGGCTGGCTTACCAAAAGTACAAATGTGAACCAAATAAGGCCGGGAGTCGTTTTTATTGCTTAAAACACGATTTCTCGACCAGAATATGCTTTTTCAAAAAAGCCATGTTCCCATGTGGCGAGAGACTCGTTTTCTGTGAGAAAATGCATTAAAAGGAGGGATTTCATGAGAAACACTATAAATACATATTGTACTTGTCTGAAAACGCACAGAACCTTGAAATAGAAGGTTTCTCACCAAAAAACACATTGGTGAAACCCCTATCTTAAGGCTCTGAGTGTTTGCACACATGTACAAACAGGCATGTTTAAACTATAACGTTTTTAGTGAAATCATGTTTCTCTCGAGGAGAAAACGCGTTTAAAGCCATAAAAAGATCTCACTGTGTTTTGGCATTGGACCAAGCTACCAACAACCTAAAAAATGATCAGAACTGGAGAAATTACATATTGACATTGGGTGAAATCACGTAACTCTTAAGGACGTGTTGCAGACTTGTTGAATAGATTCATTTTTCTTGTTTTGTTTGTTTTTGATGAAATTGCTTTTCTCGTCGAGAAAAGGCGTTTAACGCGATAAAAAGGTTTAGTGCGTTATGAATACGGGCTAGCTTACCAAAAGTACAAATGTGAACTAAATAAGGCCGGGAGTCGTTTTTATTGTTTAAGACACGATTTCTCGACGAGAATATGCTTTTTTAAAAAAGCCATGTTCCCATTGCGAGAGACTCGTTTTCTGTGAGAAAATGCATTAAAAGGAGGGATTTCATCAGAAACACTATAAATACATATTGTACTTGTCTGAAAACGCACAGAACCTTGGAATAGAAGGTTTCTCACCAAAAAACACATTGGTGAAAGCCCTATCTTAAGGCTCTGAGTGTTTGAGCACATGTACAACAGGCATGTTTAAACTATAACGTTTTTAGTGAAATCATGTTTCTCTCGAGGAGAAAACGCGTTTAAAGCCATAAAAAGATCTCACTGTGTTTTGGCATTGACCAAGCTACCAACAACCTAAAAAATGATCAGAACTGGAGAAATTACATATTGACATTGGGTGAAATCATGTAACTCTTAAGGACGTGTTGCAGACTTGTTGAATAGATTCATTTTTCTTGTTTTGTTTGTTTTTGATGAAATTGTGCTTTTCTCGTCGAGAAAAGGCGTTTAACGCGATAAAAAGGTTTAGTGCGTTATGAATACGGGCTAGCTTACCAAAAGTACAAATGTGAACTAAATAAGGCCGGGAGTCGTTTTTATTGCTTAAAATACGATTTCTCGACCAGAATATGCTTTTTCAAAAAAGCCATGTTCCCATGGCGAGAGACTCGTTTTCTGTGAGAAAATGCATTAAAAGGAGGGATTTCATCAGAAACACTATAAATACATATTGTACTTGTCTGAAAACGCACAGAACCTTGAAATAGAAGGTTTCTCACCAAAAAACACATTGGTGAAACCCCTATCTTAAGGCTCTGAGTGTTTGCACACATGTACAACAGGCATGGTTAAACTATAACGTTTTTAGTGAAATCATGTTTCTCTCGAGGAGAAAACGCGTTTAAAGCCATAAAAAGATCTCACTGTGTTTTGGCATTGACCAAGCTACCAACAAACCTAAAAAATGATCAGAACTGGAGAAATTACACATTGACATAGGGTGAAATCATGTAACTCTTAAGGACGTGTTGCAGACTTGTTGAATAGATTCATTTTTCTTGTTTTGTTTGTTTTTGATGAAATTGTGCTTTTCTCGTCGAGAAAAGGCGTTTAACGCTATAAAAAGGTTTAGTGCGTTATGAATACGGGCTGGCTTACCAAAAGTACAAATGTGAACCAAATAAGGCCGGGAGTCGTTTTTATTGCTTAAAACACGATTTCTCGACCAGAATATGCTTTTTCAAAAAAGCCATGTTCCCATGGCGAGAGACTCGTTTTCTGTGAGAAAATGCATTAAAAGGAGGGATTTCATCAGAAACACTATAAATACATATTGTACTTGTCTGAAAACGCACAGAACCTTGAAATAGAAGGTTTCTCACCAAAAAACACATTGGTGAAACCCCTATCTTAAGGCTCTGAGTGTTTGCACACATGTACAACAGGCATGGTTAAACTATAACGTTTTTAGTGAAATCATGTTTCTCTCGAGGAGAAAACGCTTTTAAAGCCATAAAAAGATCTCACTGTGTTTTGGCATTGCCCAAGCTACCAACAAACCTAAAAAATGATCAGAACTGGAGAAATTACACATTGACATAGGGTGAAATCATGTAACTCTTAAGGACGTGTTGCAGACTTGTTGAATAGATTCATTTTTCTTGTTTTGTTTGTTTTTGATGAAATTGTGCTTTTCTCGTCGAGAAAAGGCGTTTAACGCTATAAAAAGGTTTAGTGCGTTATGAATACGGGCTGGCTTACCAAAAGTACAAATGTGAACCAAATAAGGCCGGGAGTCGTTTTTATTGCTTAAAACACGATTTCTCGACCAGAATATGCTTTTTCAAAAAAGCCATGTTCCCATGTGGCGAGAGACTCGTTTTCTGTGAGAAAATGCATTAAAAGGAGGGATTTCATGAGAAACACTATAAATACATATTGTACTTGTCTGAAAACGCACAGAACCTTGAAATAGAAGGTTTCTCACCAAAAAACACATTGGTGAAACCCCTATCTTAAGGCTCTGAGTGTTTGCACACATGTACAAACAGGCATGTTTAAACTATAACGTTTTTAGTGAAATCATGTTTCTCTCGAGGAGAAAACGCGTTTAAAGCCATAAAAAGATCTCACTGTGTTTTGGCATTGGACCAAGCTACCAACAACCTAAAAAATGATCAGAACTGGAGAAATTACATATTGACATTGGGTGAAATCACGTAACTCTTAAGGACGTGTTGCAGACTTGTTGAATAGATTCATTTTTCTTGTTTTGTTTGTTTTTGATGAAATTGCTTTTCTCGTCGAGAAAAGGCGTTTAACGCGATAAAAAGGTTTAGTGCGTTATGAATACGGGCTAGCTTACCAAAAGTACAAATGTGAACTAAATAAGGCCGGGAGTCGTTTTTATTGTTTAAGACACGATTTCTCGACGAGAATATGCTTTTTTTAAAAAGCCATGTTCCCATTGCGAGAGACTCGTTTTCTGTGAGAAAATGCATTAAAAGGAGGGATTTCATCAGAAACACTATAAATACATATTGTACTTGTCTGAAAACGCACAGAACCTTGGAATAGAAGGTTTCTCACCAAAAAACACATTGGTGAAAGCCCTATCTTAAGGCTCTGAGTGTTTGCGCACATGTACAACAGGCATGTTTAAACTATAACGTTTTTAGTGAAATCATGTTTCTCTCGAGGAGAAAACGCGTTTAAAGCCATAAAAAGATTTCACTGTGTTTTGACATTGGACCAAGCTACCAACAACCTAAAAAATGATCAGAACTGGACAAATTACATATTGACATTGGGTGAAATCATGTAACTCTTAAGGACGTGTTGTAGACTTGTTGAATACATTCATTTTTCTTGTTTTGTTTGTTTTTGATGAAATTGTGCTTTTCTCGTCGAGAAAAGGCGTTTAACGCGATAAAAAGGTTTAGTGCGTTATGAATACGGGTTAGCTTACCAAAAGTACAAATGTGAACTAAATAAGGCCGGGAGTCGTTTTTATTGTTTAAAACACGATTTCTCGACGAGAATATGCTTTTTCAAAAAAGCCATGTTCCCATGGCGAGAGACTCGTTTTCTGTGAGAAAATGCATTAAAAGGAGGGATTTCATCAGAAACACTATAAATACATATTGTACTTGTCGGAAAACGCACAGAACCTTGAAATAGAAGGTTTCTCACCAAAAAACACATTGGTGAAACCCCTATCTTAAGGCTCTGAGTGTTTGCACACATGTACAACAGGCATGGTTAAACTATAACGTTTTTAGGGCTAATCATGTTTCTCTCGAGGAGAAAACGCGTTTAAAGCCATAAAAAGATCTCACTGTGTTTTGGCATTGACCAAGCTACCAACAAACCTAAAAAATGATCAGAACTGGAGAAATTACACATTGACATTGGGTGAAATCATGTAACTCTTAAGGACGTGTTGCAGACTTGTTGAATAGATTCATTTTTCTTGTTTTGTTTGTTTTTGATGAAATTGTGCTTTTCTCGTCGAGAAAAGGCGTTTAACGCGATAAAAAGGTTTAGTGCGTTATGAATACGGGCTAGCTTACCAAAAGTACAAATGTGAACTAAATAAGGCCGGGAGTCGTTTTTATTGCTTAAAACACGATTTCTCGACCAGAATATGCTTTTTCAAAAAAGCCATGTTCCCATGGCGAGAGACTCGTTTTCTGTGAGAAAATGCATTAAAAGGAGGGATTTCATCAGAAACACTATAAATACATATTGTACTTGTCTGAAAACGCACAGAACCTTGAAATAGAAGGTTTCTCACCAAAAAACACATTGGTGAAACCCCTATCTTAAGGCTCTGAGTGTTTGCATACATGTACAAACAGGCATGTTTAAACTATAACGTTTTTAGTGAAATCATGTTTCTCTCGAGGAGAAAACGCGTTTAAAGCCATAAAAAGATCTCACTGTGTTTTGGCATTGACCAAGCTACCAACAACCTAAAAAATGATCAGAACTGGAGAAATTACATATTGACATTGGGTGAAATCACGTAACTCTTAAGGACGTGTTGCAGACTTGTTGAATAGATTCATTTTTCTTGTTTTGTTTGTTTTTGATGAAATTGTGCTTTTCTCGTCGAGAAAAGGCGTTTAACGCGATAAAAAGGTTTAGTGCGTTATGAATACGGGCTAGCTTACCAAAAGTACAAATGTGAACTAAATAAGGCCGGGAGTCGTTTTTATTGCTTAAAACACGATTTCTCGACCAGAATATGCTTTTTCAAAAAAGCCATGTTCCCATGGCGAGAGACTCGTTTTCTGTGAGAAAATGCATTAAAAGGAGGGATTTCATCAGAAACACTATAAATACATATTGTACTTGTCGGAAAACGCACAGAACCTTGAAATAGAAGGTTTCTCACCAAAAAACACATTGGTGAAACCCCTATCTTAAGGCTCTGAGTGTTTGAGCACATGTACAACAGGCATGTTTAAACTATAACGTTTTTAGTGAAATCATGTTTCTCTCGAGGAGAAAACGCGTTTAAAGCCATAAAAAGATCTCACTGTGTTTTGGCATTGACCAAGCTACCAACAACCTAAAAAATGATCAGAACTGGAGAAATTACATATTGACATTGGGTGAAATCATGTAACTCTTAAGGACGTGTTGCAGACTTGTTGAATAGATTCATTTTTCTTGTTTTGTTTGTTTTTGATGAAATTGTGCTTTTCTCGTCGAGAAAAGGCGTTTAACGCGATAAAAAGGTTTAGTGCGTTATGAATACGGGCTAGCTTACCAAAAGTACAAATGTGAACTAAATAAGGCCGGGAGTCGTTTTTATTGCTTAAAATACGATTTCTCGACCAGAATATGCTTTTTCAAAAAAGCCATGTTCCCATGGCGAGAGACTCGTTTTCTGTGAGAAAATGCATTAAAAGGAGGGATTTCATCAGAAACACTATAAATACATATTGTACTTGTCTGAAAACGCACAGAACCTTGAAATAGAAGGTTTCTCACCAAAAAACACATTGGTGAAACCCCTATCTTAAGGCTCTGAGTGTTTGAGCACATGTACAACAGGCATGGTTAAACTATAACGTTTTTAGTGAAATCATGTTTCTCTCGAGGAGAAAACGCGTTTAAAGCCATAAAAAGATCTCACTGTGTTTTGGCATTGACCAAGCTACCAACAAACCTAAAAAATGATCAGAACTGGAGAAATTACACATTGACATAGGGTGAAATCATGTAACTCTTAAGGACGTGTTGCAGACTTGTTGAATAGATTCATTTTTCTTGTTTTGTTTGTTTTTGATGAAATTGTGCTTTTCTCGTCGAGAAAAGGCGTTTAACGCTATAAAAAGGTTTAGTGCGTTATGAATACGGGCTGGCTTACCAAAAGTACAAATGTGAACCAAATAAGGCCGGGAGTCGTTTTTATTGCTTAAAACACGATTTCTCGACCAGAATATGCTTTTTCAAAAAAGCCATGTTCCCATGGCGAGAGACTCGTTTTCTGTGAGAAAATGCATTAAAAGGAGGGATTTCATCAGAAACACTATAAATACATATTGTACTTGTCTGAAAACGCACAGAACCTTGAAATAGAAGGTTTCTCACCAAAAAACACATTGGTGAAACCCCTATCTTAAGGCTCTGAGTGTTTGCACACATGTACAACAGGCATGGTTAAACTATAACGTTTTTAGTGAAATCATGTTTCTCTCGAGGAGAAAACGCTTTTAAAGCCATAAAAAGATCTCACTGTGTTTTGGCATTGCCCAAGCTACCAACAAACCTAAAAAATGATCAGAACTGGAGAAATTACACATTGACATAGGGTGAAATCATGTAACTCTTAAGGACGTGTTGCAGACTTGTTGAATAGATTCATTTTTCTTGTTTTGTTTGTTTTTGATGAAATTGTGCTTTTCTCGTCGAGAAAAGGCGTTTAACGCTATAAAAAGGTTTAGTGCGTTATGAATACGGGCTGGCTTACCAAAAGTACAAATGTGAACCAAATAAGGCCGGGAGTCGTTTTTATTGCTTAAAACACGATTTCTCGACCAGAATATGCTTTTTCAAAAAAGCCATGTTCCCATGTGGCGAGAGACTCGTTTTCTGTGAGAAAATGCATTAAAAGGAGGGATTTCATGAGAAACACTATAAATACATATTGTACTTGTCTGAAAACGCACAGAACCTTGAAATAGAAGGTTTCTCACCAAAAAACACATTGGTGAAACCCCTATCTTAAGGCTCTGAGTGTTTGCACACATGTACAAACAGGCATGTTTAAACTATAACGTTTTTAGTGAAATCATGTTTCTCTCGAGGAGAAAACGCGTTTAAAGCCATAAAAAGATCTCACTGTGTTTTGGCATTGGACCAAGCTACCAACAACCTAAAAAATGATCAGAACTGGAGAAATTACATATTGACATTGGGTGAAATCACGTAACTCTTAAGGACGTGTTGCAGACTTGTTGAATAGATTCATTTTTCTTGTTTTGTTTGTTTTTGATGAAATTGCTTTTCTCGTCGAGAAAAGGCGTTTAACGCGATAAAAAGGTTTAGTGCGTTATGAATACGGGCTAGCTTACCAAAAGTACAAATGTGAACTAAATAAGGCCGGGAGTCGTTTTTATTGTTTAAGACACGATTTCTCGACGAGAATATGCTTTTTTTAAAAAGCCATGTTCCCATTGCGAGAGACTCGTTTTCTGTGAGAAAATGCATTAAAAGGAGGGATTTCATCAGAAACACTATAAATACATATTGTACTTGTCTGAAAACGCACAGAACCTTGGAATAGAAGGTTTCTCACCAAAAAACACATTGGTGAAAGCCCTATCTTAAGGCTCTGAGTGTTTGCGCACATGTACAACAGGCATGTTTAAACTATAACGTTTTTAGTGAAATCATGTTTCTCTCGAGGAGAAAACGCGTTTAAAGCCATAAAAAGATTTCACTGTGTTTTGACATTGGACCAAGCTACCAACAACCTAAAAAATGATCAGAACTGGACAAATTACATATTGACATTGGGTGAAATCATGTAACTCTTAAGGACGTGTTGTAGACTTGTTGAATACATTCATTTTTCTTGTTTTGTTTGTTTTTGATGAAATTGTGCTTTTCTCGTCGAGAAAAGGCGTTTAACGCGATAAAAAGGTTTAGTGCGTTATGAATACGGGTTAGCTTACCAAAAGTACAAATGTGAACTAAATAAGGCCGGGAGTCGTTTTTATTGTTTAAAACACGATTTCTCGACGAGAATATGCTTTTTCAAAAAAGCCATGTTCCCATGGCGAGAGACTCGTTTTCTGTGAGAAAATGCATTAAAAGGAGGGATTTCATCAGAAACACTATAAATACATATTGTACTTGTCGGAAAACGCACAGAACCTTGAAATAGAAGGTTTCTCACCAAAAAACACATTGGTGAAACCCCTATCTTAAGGCTCTGAGTGTTTGCACACATGTACAACAGGCATGGTTAAACTATAACGTTTTTAGGGCTAATCATGTTTCTCTCGAGGAGAAAACGCGTTTAAAGCCATAAAAAGATCTCACTGTGTTTTGGCATTGACCAAGCTACCAACAAACCTAAAAAATGATCAGAACTGGAGAAATTACACATTGACATTGGGTGAAATCATGTAACTCTTAAGGACGTGTTGCAGACTTGTTGAATAGATTCATTTTTCTTGTTTTGTTTGTTTTTGATGAAATTGTGCTTTTCTCGTCGAGAAAAGGCGTTTAACGCGATAAAAAGGTTTAGTGCGTTATGAATACGGGCTAGCTTACCAAAAGTACAAATGTGAACTAAATAAGGCCGGGAGTCGTTTTTATTGCTTAAAACACGATTTCTCGACCAGAATATGCTTTTTCAAAAAAGCCATGTTCCCATGGCGAGAGACTCGTTTTCTGTGAGAAAATGCATTAAAAGGAGGGATTTCATCAGAAACACTATAAATACATATTGTACTTGTCTGAAAACGCACAGAACCTTGAAATAGAAGGTTTCTCACCAAAAAACACATTGGTGAAACCCCTATCTTAAGGCTCTGAGTGTTTGCATACATGTACAAACAGGCATGTTTAAACTATAACGTTTTTAGTGAAATCATGTTTCTCTCGAGGAGAAAACGCGTTTAAAGCCATAAAAAGATCTCACTGTGTTTTGGCATTGACCAAGCTACCAACAACCTAAAAAATGATCAGAACTGGAGAAATTACATATTGACATTGGGTGAAATCACGTAACTCTTAAGGACGTGTTGCAGACTTGTTGAATAGATTCATTTTTCTTGTTTTGTTTGTTTTTGATGAAATTGCTTTTCTCGTCGAGAAAAGGCGTTTAACGCGATAAAAAGGTTTAGTGCGTTATGAATACGGGCTAGCTTACCAAAAGTACAAATGTGAACTAAATAAGGCCGGGAGTCGTTTTTATTGTTTAAGACACGATTTCTCGACGAGAATATGCTTTTTTTAAAAAGCCATGTTCCCATTGCGAGAGACTCGTTTTCTGTGAGAAAATGCATTAAAAGGAGGGATTTCATCAGAAACACTATAAATACATATTGTACTTGTCTGAAAACGCACAGAACCTTGGAATAGAAGGTTTCTCACCAAAAAACACATTGGTGAAAGCCCTATCTTAAGGCTCTGAGTGTTTGCGCACATGTACAACAGGCATGTTTAAACTATAACGTTTTTAGTGAAATCATGTTTCTCTCGAGGAGAAAACGCGTTTAAAGCCATAAAAAGATTTCACTGTGTTTTGACATTGGACCAAGCTACCAACAACCTAAAAAATGATCAGAACTGGACAAATTACATATTGACATTGGGTGAAATCATGTAACTCTTAAGGACGTGTTGTAGACTTGTTGAATACATTCATTTTTCTTGTTTTGTTTGTTTTTGATGAAATTGTGCTTTTCTCGTCGAGAAAAGGCGTTTAACGCGATAAAAAGGTTTAGTGCGTTATGAATACGGGTTAGCTTACCAAAAGTACAAATGTGAACTAAATAAGGCCGGGAGTCGTTTTTATTGTTTAAAACACGATTTCTCGACGAGAATATGCTTTTTCAAAAAAGCCATGTTCCCATGGCGAGAGACTCGTTTTCTGTGAGAAAATGCATTAAAAGGAGGGATTTCATCAGAAACACTATAAATACATATTGTACTTGTCGGAAAACGCACAGAACCTTGAAATAGAAGGTTTCTCACCAAAAAACACATTGGTGAAACCCCTATCTTAAGGCTCTGAGTGTTTGCACACATGTACAACAGGCATGGTTAAACTATAACGTTTTTAGGGCTAATCATGTTTCTCTCGAGGAGAAAACGCGTTTAAAGCCATAAAAAGATCTCACTGTGTTTTGGCATTGACCAAGCTACCAACAAACCTAAAAAATGATCAGAACTGGAGAAATTACACATTGACATTGGGTGAAATCATGTAACTCTTAAGGACGTGTTGCAGACTTGTTGAATAGATTCATTTTTCTTGTTTTGTTTGTTTTTGATGAAATTGTGCTTTTCTCGTCGAGAAAAGGCGTTTAACGCGATAAAAAGGTTTAGTGCGTTATGAATACGGGCTAGCTTACCAAAAGTACAAATGTGAACTAAATAAGGCCGGGAGTCGTTTTTATTGCTTAAAACACGATTTCTCGACCAGAATATGCTTTTTCAAAAAAGCCATGTTCCCATGGCGAGAGACTCGTTTTCTGTGAGAAAATGCATTAAAAGGAGGGATTTCATCAGAAACACTATAAATACATATTGTACTTGTCTGAAAACGCACAGAACCTTGAAATAGAAGGTTTCTCACCAAAAAACACATTGGTGAAACCCCTATCTTAAGGCTCTGAGTGTTTGCATACATGTACAAACAGGCATGTTTAAACTATAACGTTTTTAGTGAAATCATGTTTCTCTCGAGGAGAAAACGCGTTTAAAGCCATAAAAAGATCTCACTGTGTTTTGGCATTGACCAAGCTACCAACAACCTAAAAAATGATCAGAACTGGAGAAATTACATATTGACATTGGGTGAAATCACGTAACTCTTAAGGACGTGTTGCAGACTTGTTGAATAGATTCATTTTTCTTGTTTTGTTTGTTTTTGATGAAATTGTGCTTTTCTCGTCGAGAAAAGGCGTTTAACGCGATAAAAAGGTTTAGTGCGTTATGAATACGGGCTAGCTTACCAAAAGTACAAATGTGAACTAAATAAGGCCGGGAGTCGTTTTTATTGCTTAAAACACGATTTCTCGACCAGAATATGCTTTTTCAAAAAAGCCATGTTCCCATGGCGAGAGACTCGTTTTCTGTGAGAAAATGCATTAAAAGGAGGGATTTCATCAGAAACACTATAAATACATATTGTACTTGTCGGAAAACGCACAGAACCTTGAAATAGAAGGTTTCTCACCAAAAAACACATTGGTGAAACCCCTATCTTAAGGCTCTGAGTGTTTGAGCACATGTACAACAGGCATGTTTAAACTATAACGTTTTTAGTGAAATCATGTTTCTCTCGAGGAGAAAACGCGTTTAAAGCCATAAAAAGATCTCACTGTGTTTTGGCATTGACCAAGCTACCAACAACCTAAAAAATGATCAGAACTGGAGAAATTACATATTGACATTGGGTGAAATCATGTAACTCTTAAGGACGTGTTGCAGACTTGTTGAATAGATTCATTTTTCTTGTTTTGTTTGTTTTTGATGAAATTGCTTTTCTCGTCGAGAAAAGGCGTTTAACGCGATAAAAAGGTTTAGTGCGTTATGAATACGGGCTAGCTTACCAAAAGTACAAATGTGAACTAAATAAGGCCGGGAGTCGTTTTTATTGCTTAAAATACGATTTCTCGACCAGAATATGCTTTTTCAAAAAAGCCATGTTCCCATGGCGAGAGACTCGTTTTCTGTGAGAAAATGCATTAAAAGGAGGGATTTCATCAGAAACACTATAAATACATATTGTACTTGTCTGAAAACGCACAGAACCTTGAAATAGAAGGTTTCTCACCAAAAAACACATTGGTGAAACCCCTATCTTAAGGCTCTGAGTGTTTGCACACATGTACAACAGGCATGGTTAAACTATAACGTTTTTAGGGCTAATCATGTTTCTCTCGAGGAGAAAACGCGTTTAAAGCCATAAAAAGATCTCACTGTTTTTTGGCATTGACCAAGCTACCAACAAACCTAAAAAATGATCAGAACTGGAGAAATTACACATTGACATTGGGTGAAATCATGTAACTCTTAAGGACGTGTTGCAGACTTGTTGAATAGATTCATTTTTCTTGTTTTGTTTGTTTTTGATGAAATTGTGCTTTTCTCGTCGAGAAAAGGCGTTTAACGCGATAAGAAGGTTTAGTGCGTTATGAATACGGGCTAGCTTACCAAAAGTACAAATGTGAACTAAATAAGGCCGGGAGTCGTTTTTATTGCTTAAAACACGATTTCTCGACCAGAATATGCTTTTTCAAAAAAGCCATGTTCCCATGGCGAGAGACTCGTTTTCTGTGAGAAAATGCATTAAAAGGAGGGATTTCATCAGAAACACTATAAATACATATTGTACTTGTCTGAAAACGCACAGAACCTTGAAATAGAAGGTTTCTCACCAAAAAACACATTGGTGAAACCCCTATCTTAAGGCTCTGAGTGTTTGCACACATGTACAACAGGCATGGTTAAACTATAACGTTTTTAGTGAAATCATGTTTCTCTCGAGGAGAAAACGCGTTTAAAGCCATAAAAAGATCTCACTGTGTTTTGGCATTGACCAAGCTACCAACAAACCTAAAAAATGATCAGAACTGGACAAATTACATATTGACATTGGGTGAAATCATGTAACTCTTAAGGACGTGTTGTAGACTTGTTGAATACATTCATTTTTCTTGTTTTGTTTGTTTTTGATGAAATTGTGCTTTTCTCGTCGAGAAAAGGCGTTTAACGCGATAAAAAGGTTTAGTGCGTTATGAATACGGGTTAGCTTACCAAAAGTACAAATGTGAACTAAATAAGGCCGGGAGTCGTTTTTATTGTTTAAAACACGATTTCTCGACGAGAATATGCTTTTTCAAAAAAGCCATGTTCCCATGGCGAGAGACTCGTTTTCTGTGAGAAAATGCATTAAAAGGAGGGATTTCATCAGAAACACTATAAATACATATTGTACTTGTCGGAAAACGCACAGAACCTTGAAATAGAAGGTTTCTCACCAAAAAACACATTGGTGAAACCCCTATCTTAAGGCTCTGAGTGTTTGCACACATGTACAACAGGCATGGTTAAACTATAACGTTTTTAGGGCTAATCATGTTTCTCTCGAGGAGAAAACGCGTTTAAAGCCATAAAAAGATCTCACTGTGTTTTGGCATTGACCAAGCTACCAACAAACCTAAAAAATGATCAGAACTGGAGAAATTACACATTGACATTGGGTGAAATCATGTAACTCTTAAGGACGTGTTGCAGACTTGTTGAATAGATTCATTTTTCTTGTTTTGTTTGTTTTTGATGAAATTGTGCTTTTCTCGTCGAGAAAAGGCGTTTAACGCGATAAAAAGGTTTAGTGCGTTATGAATACGGGCTAGCTTACCAAAAGTACAAATGTGAATTAAATAAGGCCGGGAGTCGTTTTTATTGCTTAAAACACGATTTCTCGACCAGAATATGCTTTTTCAAAAAAGCCATGTTCCCATGGCGAGAGACTCGTTTTCTGTGAGAAAATGCATTAAAAGGAGGGATTTCATCAGAAACACTATAAATACATATTGTACTTGTCTGAAAACGCACAGAACCTTGAAATAGAAGGTTTCTCACCAAAAAACACATTGGTGAAACCCCTATCTTAAGGCTCTGAGTGTTTGCACACATGTACAACAGGCATGGTTAAACTATAACGTTTTTAGTGAAATCATGTTTCTCTCGAGGAGAAAACGCGTTTAAAGCCATAAAAAGATCTCACTGTGTTTTGGCATTGACCAAGCTACCAACAAACCTAAAAAATGATCAGAACTGGAGAAATTACACATTGACATTGGGTGAAATCATGTAACTCTTAAGGACGTGTTGCAGACTTGTTGAATAGATTCATTTTTCTTGTTTTGTTTGTTTTTGATGAAATTGTGCTTTTCTCGTCGAGAAAAGGCGTTTAACGCGATAAAAAGGTTTAGTGCGTTATGAATACGGGCTGGCTTACCAAAAGTACAAATGTGAACCAAATAAGGCCGGGAGTCGTTTTTATTGCTTAAAACACGATTTCTCGACCAGAATATGCTTTTTAAAAAAAGCCATGTTCCCATGTGGCGAGAGACTCGTTTTCTGTGAGAAAATGCATTAAAAGGAGGGATTTCATCAGAAACACTATAAATACATATTGTACTTGTCTGAAAACGCACAGAACCTTGAAATAGAAGGTTTCTCACCAAAAAACACATTGGTGAAACCCCTATCTTAAGGCTCTGAGTGTTTGCACACATGTACAACAGGCATGGTTAAACTATAACGTTTTTAGGGCTAATCATGTTTCTCTCGAGGAGAAAACGCGTTTAAAGCCATAAAAAGATCTCACTGTTTTTTGGCATTGACCAAGCTACCAACAAACCTAAAAAATGATCAGAACTGGAGAAATTACACATTGACATTGGGTGAAATCATGTAACTCTTAAGGACGTGTTGCAGACCTGTTGAATAGATTCATTTTTCTTGTTTTGTTTGTTTTTGATGAAATTGTGCTTTTCTCGTCGAGAAAAGGCGTTTAACGCGATAAAAAGGTTTAGTGCGTTATGAATACGGGCTAGCTTACCAAAAGTACAAATGTGAACTAAATAAGGCCGGGAGTCGTTTTTATTGCTTAAAACACGATTTCTCGACCAGAATATGCTTTTTCAAAAAAGCCATGTTCCCATGGCGAGAGACTCGTTTTCTGTGAGAAAATGCATTAAAAGGAGGGATTTCATCAGAAACACTATAAATACATATTGTACTTGTCTGAAAACGCACAGAACCTTGAAATAGAAGGTTTCTCACCAAAAAACACATTGGTGAAACCCCTATCTTAAGGCTCTGAGTGTTTGCACACATGTACAACAGGCATGGTTAAACTATAACGTTTTTAGGGCTAATCATGTTTCTCTCGAGGAGAAAACGCGTTTAAAGCCATAAAAAGATCTCACTGTGTTTTGGCATTGACCAAGCTACCAACAAACCTAAAAAATGATCAGAACTGGAGAAATTACACATTGACATTGGGTGAAATCATGTAACTCTTAAGGACGTGTTGCAGACTTGTTGAATAGATTCATTTTTCTTGTTTTGTTTGTTTTTGATGAAATTGTGCTTTTCTCGTCGAGAAAAGGCGTTTAACGCGATAAAAAGGTTTAGTGCGTTATGAATACGGGCTGGCTTACCAAAAGTACAAATGTGAACCAAATAAGGCCGGGAGTCGTTTTTATTGCTTAAAACACGATTTCTCGACCAGAATATGCTTTTTCAAAAAAGCCATGTTCCCATGTGGCGATAGACTCGTTTTCTGTGAGAAAATGCATTAAAAGGAGGGATTTCATCAGAAACACTATAAATACATATTGTACTTGTCTGAAAACGCACAGAACCTTGAAATAGAAGGTTTCGCACCAAAAAACACATTGGTGAAACCCCTATCTTAAGGCTCTGAGTGTTTGCATACATGTACAAACAGGCATGTTTAAACTATAACGTTTTTAGTGAAATCATGTTTCTCTCGAGGAGAAAATGCGTTTAAAGCCATAAAAAGATCTCACTGTGTTTTGGCATTGACCAAGCTACCAACAACCTAAAAAATGATCAGAACTGGAGAAATTACATATTGACATTGGGTGAAATCACGTAACTCTTAAGGACGTGTTGCAGACTTGTTGAATAGATTCATTTTTCTTGTTTTGTTTGTTTTTGATGAAATTGTGCTTTTCTCGTCGAGAAAAGGCGTTTAACGCGATAAAAAGGTTTAGTGCGTTATGAATACGGGCTAGCTTACCAAAAGTACAAATGTGAACTAAATAAGGCCGGGAGTCGTTTTTATGCTTAAAACACGATTTCTCGACCAGAATATGCTTTTTCAAAAAAGCCATGTTCCCATGGCGAGACTCGTTTTCTGTGAGAAAATGCATTAAAAGGAGGGATTTCATGAGAAACACTATAAATACATATTGTACTTGTCTGAAAACGCACAGAACCTTGAAATAGAAGGTTTCTCACCAAAAAACACATTGGTGAAACCCCTATCTTAAGGCTCTGAGTGTTTGCACACATGTACAAACAGGCATGTTTAAACTATAACGTTTTTAGTGAAATCATGTTTCTCTCGAGGAGAAAACGCGTTTAAAGCCATAAAAAGATCTCACTGTGTTTTGGCATTGACCAAGCTACCAACAACCTAAAAAATGATCAGAACTGGAGAAATTACATATTGACATTGGGTGAAATCACGTAACTCTTAAGGACGTGTTGCAGACTTGTTGAATAGATTCATTTTTCTTGTTTTGTTTGTTTTTGATGAAATTGTGCTTTTCTCGTCGAGAAAAGGCGTTTAACGCGATAAAAAGGTTTAGTGCGTTATGAATACGGGCTAGCTTACCAAAAGTACAAATGTGAACTAAATAAGGCCGGGAGTCGTTTTTATTGCTTAAAACACGATTTCTCGACCAGAATATGCTTTTTCAAAAAAGCCATGTTCCCATGGCGAGAGACTCGTTTTCTGTGAGAAAATGCATTAAAAGGAGGGATTTCATCAGAAACACTATAAATACATATTGTACTTGTCGGAAAACGCACAGAACCTTGAAATAGAAGGTTTCTCACCAAAAAACACATTGGTGAAACCCCTATCTTAAGGCTCTGAGTGTTTGAGCACATGTACAACAGGCATGTTTAAACTATAACGTTTTTAGTGAAATCATGTTTCTCTCGAGGAGAAAACGCGTTTAAAGCCATAAAAAGATCTCACTGTGTTTTGGCATTGACCAAGCTACCAACAACCTAAAAAATGATCAGAACTGGAGAAATTACATATTGACATTGGGTGAAATCATGTAACTCTTAAGGACGTGTTGCAGACTTGTTGAATAGATTCATTTTTCTTGTTTTGTTTGTTTTTGATGAAATTGCTTTTCTCGTCGAGAAAAGGCGTTTAACGCGATAAAAAGGTTTAGTGCGTTATGAATACGGGCTAGCTTACCAAAAGTACAAATGTGAACTAAATAAGGCCGGGAGTCGTTTTTATTGCTTAAAATACGATTTCTCGACCAGAATATGCTTTTTCAAAAAAGCCATGTTCCCATGGCGAGAGACTCGTTTTCTGTGAGAAAATGCATTAAAAGGAGGGATTTCATCAGAAACACTATAAATACATATTGTACTTGTCTGAAAACGCACAGAACCTTGAAATAGAAGGTTTCTCACCAAAAAACACATTGGTGAAACCCCTATCTTAAGGCTCTGAGTGTTTGCACACATGTACAACAGGCATGGTTAAACTATAACGTTTTTAGGGCTAATCATGTTTCTCTCGAGGAGAAAACGCGTTTAAAGCCATAAAAAGATCTCACTGTTTTTTGGCATTGACCAAGCTACCAACAAACCTAAAAAATGATCAGAACTGGAGAAATTACACATTGACATTGGGTGAAATCATGTAACTCTTAAGGACGTGTTGCAGACTTGTTGAATAGATTCATTTTTCTTGTTTTGTTTGTTTTTGATGAAATTGTGCTTTTCTCGTCGAGAAAAGGCGTTTAACGCGATAAAAAGGTTTAGTGCGTTATGAATACGGGCTAGCTTACCAAAAGTACAAATGTGAACTAAATAAGGCCGGGAGTCGTTTTTATTGCTTAAAACACGATTTCTCGACCAGAATATGCTTTTTCAAAAAAGCCATGTTCCCATGGCGAGAGACTCGTTTTCTGTGAGAAAATGCATTAAAAGGAGGGATTTCATCAGAAACACTATAAATACATATTGTACTTGTCTGAAAACGCACAGAACCTTGAAATAGAAGGTTTCTCACCAAAAAACACATTGGTGAAACCCCTATCTTAAGGCTCTGAGTGTTTGCACACATGTACAACAGGCATGGTTAAACTATAACGTTTTTAGTGAAATCATGTTTCTCTCGAGGAGAAAACGCGTTTAAAGCCATAAAAAGATCTCACTGTGTTTTGGCATTGACCAAGCTACCAACAAACCTAAAAAATGATCAGAACTGGACAAATTACATATTGACATTGGGTGAAATCATGTAACTCTTAAGGACGTGTTGTAGACTTGTTGAATACATTCATTTTTCTTGTTTTGTTTGTTTTTGATGAAATTGTGCTTTTCTCGTCGAGAAAAGGCGTTTAACGCGATAAAAAGGTTTAGTGCGTTATGAATACGGGTTAGCTTACCAAAAGTACAAATGTGAACTAAATAAGGCCGGGAGTCGTTTTTATTGTTTAAAACACGATTTCTCGACGAGAATATGCTTTTTCAAAAAAGCCATGTTCCCATGGCGAGAGACTCGTTTTCTGTGAGAAAATGCATTAAAAGGAGGGATTTCATCAGAAACACTATAAATACATATTGTACTTGTCGGAAAACGCACAGAACCTTGAAATAGAAGGTTTCTCACCAAAAAACACATTGGTGAAACCCCTATCTTAAGGCTCTGAGTGTTTGCACACATGTACAACAGGCATGGTTAAACTATAACGTTTTTAGGGCTAATCATGTTTCTCTCGAGGAGAAAACGCGTTTAAAGCCATAAAAAGATCTCACTGTGTTTTGGCATTGACCAAGCTACCAACAAACCTAAAAAATGATCAGAACTGGAGAAATTACACATTGACATTGGGTGAAATCATGTAACTCTTAAGGACGTGTTGCAGACTTGTTGAATAGATTCATTTTTCTTGTTTTGTTTGTTTTTGATGAAATTGTGCTTTTCTCGTCGAGAAAAGGCGTTTAACGCGATAAAAAGGTTTAGTGCGTTATGAATACGGGCTAGCTTACCAAAAGTACAAATGTGAATTAAATAAGGCCGGGAGTCGTTTTTATTGCTTAAAACACGATTTCTCGACCAGAATATGCTTTTTCAAAAAAGCCATGTTCCCATGGCGAGAGACTCGTTTTCTGTGAGAAAATGCATTAAAAGGAGGGATTTCATCAGAAACACTATAAATACATATTGTACTTGTCTGAAAACGCACAGAACCTTGAAATAGAAGGTTTCTCACCAAAAAACACATTGGTGAAACCCCTATCTTAAGGCTCTGAGTGTTTGCACACATGTACAACAGGCATGGTTAAACTATAACGTTTTTAGTGAAATCATGTTTCTCTCGAGGAGAAAACGCGTTTAAAGCCATAAAAAGATCTCACTGTGTTTTGGCATTGACCAAGCTACCAACAAACCTAAAAAATGATCAGAACTGGAGAAATTACACATTGACATTGGGTGAAATCATGTAACTCTTAAGGACGTGTTGCAGACTTGTTGAATAGATTCATTTTTCTTGTTTTGTTTGTTTTTGATGAAATTGTGCTTTTCTCGTCGAGAAAAGGCGTTTAACGCGATAAAAAGGTTTAGTGCGTTATGAATACGGGCTGGCTTACCAAAAGTACAAATGTGAACCAAATAAGGCCGGGAGTCGTTTTTATTGCTTAAAACACGATTTCTCGACCAGAATATGCTTTTTAAAAAAAGCCATGTTCCCATGTGGCGAGAGACTCGTTTTCTGTGAGAAAATGCATTAAAAGGAGGGATTTCATCAGAAACACTATAAATACATATTGTACTTGTCTGAAAACGCACAGAACCTTGAAATAGAAGGTTTCTCACCAAAAAACACATTGGTGAAACCCCTATCTTAAGGCTCTGAGTGTTTGCACACATGTACAACAGGCATGGTTAAACTATAACGTTTTTAGGGCTAATCATGTTTCTCTCGAGGAGAAAACGCGTTTAAAGCCATAAAAAGATCTCACTGTTTTTTGGCATTGACCAAGCTACCAACAAACCTAAAAAATGATCAGAACTGGAGAAATTACACATTGACATTGGGTGAAATCATGTAACTCTTAAGGACGTGTTGCAGACCTGTTGAATAGATTCATTTTTCTTGTTTTGTTTGTTTTTGATGAAATTGTGCTTTTCTCGTCGAGAAAAGGCGTTTAACGCGATAAAAAGGTTTAGTGCGTTATGAATACGGGCTAGCTTACCAAAAGTACAAATGTGAACTAAATAAGGCCGGGAGTCGTTTTTATTGCTTAAAACACGATTTCTCGACCAGAATATGCTTTTTCAAAAAAGCCATGTTCCCATGGCGAGAGACTCGTTTTCTGTGAGAAAATGCATTAAAAGGAGGGATTTCATCAGAAACACTATAAATACATATTGTACTTGTCTGAAAACGCACAGAACCTTGAAATAGAAGGTTTCTCACCAAAAAACACATTGGTGAAACCCCTATCTTAAGGCTCTGAGTGTTTGCACACATGTACAACAGGCATGGTTAAACTATAACGTTTTTAGGGCTAATCATGTTTCTCTCGAGGAGAAAACGCGTTTAAAGCCATAAAAAGATCTCACTGTGTTTTGGCATTGACCAAGCTACCAACAAACCTAAAAAATGATCAGAACTGGAGAAATTACACATTGACATTGGGTGAAATCATGTAACTCTTAAGGACGTGTTGCAGACTTGTTGAATAGATTCATTTTTCTTGTTTTGTTTGTTTTTGATGAAATTGTGCTTTTCTCGTCGAGAAAAGGCGTTTAACGCGATAAAAAGGTTTAGTGCGTTATGAATACGGGCTGGCTTACCAAAAGTACAAATGTGAACCAAATAAGGCCGGGAGTCGTTTTTATTGCTTAAAACACGATTTCTCGACCAGAATATGCTTTTTCAAAAAAGCCATGTTCCCATGTGGCGATAGACTCGTTTTCTGTGAGAAAATGCATTAAAAGGAGGGATTTCATCAGAAACACTATAAATACATATTGTACTTGTCTGAAAACGCACAGAACCTTGAAATAGAAGGTTTCGCACCAAAAAACACATTGGTGAAACCCCTATCTTAAGGCTCTGAGTGTTTGCATACATGTACAAACAGGCATGTTTAAACTATAACGTTTTTAGTGAAATCATGTTTCTCTCGAGGAGAAAATGCGTTTAAAGCCATAAAAAGATCTCACTGTGTTTTGGCATTGACCAAGCTACCAACAACCTAAAAAATGATCAGAACTGGAGAAATTACATATTGACATTGGGTGAAATCACGTAACTCTTAAGGACGTGTTGCAGACTTGTTGAATAGATTCATTTTTCTTGTTTTGTTTGTTTTTGATGAAATTGTGCTTTTCTCGTCGAGAAAAGGCGTTTAACGCGATAAAAAGGTTTAGTGCGTTATGAATACGGGCTAGCTTACCAAAAGTACAAATGTGAACTAAATAAGGCCGGGAGTCGTTTTTATGCTTAAAACACGATTTCTCGACCAGAATATGCTTTTTCAAAAAAGCCATGTTCCCATGGCGAGACTCGTTTTCTGTGAGAAAATGCATTAAAAGGAGGGATTTCATGAGAAACACTATAAATACATATTGTACTTGTCTGAAAACGCACAGAACCTTGAAATAGAAGGTTTCTCACCAAAAAACACATTGGTGAAACCCCTATCTTAAGGCTCTGAGTGTTTGCACACATGTACAAACAGGCATGTTTAAACTATAACGTTTTTAGTGAAATCATGTTTCTCTCGAGGAGAAAACGCGTTTAAAGCCATAAAAAGATCTCACTATGTTTTGGCATTGACCAAGCTACCAACAACCTAAAAAATGATCAGAACTGGAGAAATTACATATTGACATTGGGTGAAATCATGTAACTCTTAAGGACGTGTTGCAGACTTGTTGAATAGATTCATTTTTCTTGTTTTGTTTGTTTTTGATGAAATTGTGCTTTTCTCGTCGAGAAAAGGCGTTTAACGCGATAAAAAGGTTTAGTGCGTTATGAATACGGGCTAGCTTACCAAAAGTACAAATGTGAACTAAATAAGGCCGGGAGTCGTTTTTATTGCTTAAAACACGATTTCTCGACCAGAATATGCTTTTTCAAAAAAGCCATGTTCCCATGGCGAGAGACTCGTTTTCTGTGAGAAAATGCATTAAAAGGAGGGATTTCATCAGAAACACTATAAATACATATTGTACTTGTCTGAAAACGCACAGAACCTTGAAATAGAAGGTTTCTCACCAAAAAACACATTGGTGAAACCCCTATCTTAAGGCTCTGAGTGTTTGCACACATGTACAGCAGGCATGGTTAAACTATAACGTTTTTAGGGCTAATCATGTTTCTCTCGAGGAGAAAACGCGTTTAAAGCCATAAAAAGATCTCACTGTGTTTTGGCATTGACCAAGCTACCAACAAACCTAAAAAATGATCAGAACTGGAGAAATTACACATTGACATTGGGTGAAATCATGTAACTCTTAAGGACGTGTTGCAGACTTGTTGAATAGATTCATTTTTCTTGTTTTGTTTGTTTTTGATGAAATTGTGCTTTTCTCGTCGAGAAAAGGCGTTTAACGCGATAAAAAGGTTTAGTGCGTTATGAATACGGGCTAGCTTACCAAAAGTACAAATGTGAACTAAATAAGGCCGGGAGTCGTTTTTATGCTTAAAACACGATTTCTCGACCAGAATATGCTTTTTCAAAAAAGCCATGTTCCCATGGCGAGACTCGTTTTCTGTGAGAAAATGCATTAAAAGGAGGGATTTCATGAGAAACACTATAAATACATATTGTACTTGTCTGAAAACGCACAGAACCTTGAAATAGAAGGTTTCTCACCAAAAAACACATTGGTGAAACCCCTATCTTAAGGCTCTGAGTGTTTGCACACATGTACAAACAGGCATGTTTAAACTATAACGTTTTTAGTGAAATCATGTTTCTCTCGAGGAGAAAACGCGTTTAAAGCCATAAAAAGATCTCACTATGTTTTGGCATTGACCAAGCTACCAACAACCTAAAAAATGATCAGAACTGGAGAAATTACATATTGACATTGGGTGAAATCATGTAACTCTTAAGGACGTGTTGCAGACTTGTTGAATAGATTCATTTTTCTTGTTTTGTTTGTTTTTGATGAAATTGTGCTTTTCTCGTCGAGAAAAGGCGTTTAACGCGATAAAAAGGTTTAGTGCGTTATGAATACGGGCTAGCTTACCAAAAGTACAAATGTGAACTAAATAAGGCCGGGAGTCGTTTTTATTGCTTAAAACACGATTTCTCGACCAGAATATGCTTTTTCAAAAAAGCCATGTTCCCATGGCGAGAGACTCGTTTTCTGTGAGAAAATGCATTAAAAGGAGGGATTTCATCAGAAACACTATAAATACATATTGTACTTGTCTGAAAACGCACAGAACCTTGAAATAGAAGGTTTCTCACCAAAAAACACATTGGTGAAACCCCTATCTTAAGGCTCTGAGTGTTTGCACACATGTACAGCAGGCATGGTTAAACTATAACGTTTTTAGGGCTAATCATGTTTCTCTCGAGGAGAAAACGCGTTTAAAGCCATAAAAAGATCTCACTGTGTTTTGGCATTGACCAAGCTACCAACAAACCTAAAAAATGATCAGAACTGGAGAAATTACACATTGACATTGGGTGAAATCATGTAACTCTTAAGGACGTGTTGCAGACTTGTTGAATAGATTCATTTTTCTTGTTTTGTTTGTTTTTGATGAAATTGTGCTTTTCTCGTCGAGAAAAGGCGTTTAACGCGATAAAAAGGTTTAGTGCGTTATGAATACGGGCTAGCTTACCAAAAGTACAAATGTGAACTAAATAAGGCCGGGAGTCGTTTTTATTGCTTAAAACACGATTTCTCGACCAGAATATGCTTTTTCAAAAAAGCCATGTTCCCATGGCGAGAGACTCGTTTTCTGTGAGAAAATGCATTAAAAGGAGGGATTTCATCAGAAACACTATAAATACATATTGTACTTGTCTGAAAACGCACAGAACCTTGAAATAGAAGGTTTTTCACCAAAAAACACATTGGTGAAACCCCTATCTTAAGGCTCTGAGTGTTTGCACACATGTACAACAGGCATGGTTAAACTATAACGTTTTTAGTGAAATCATGTTTCTCTCGAGGAGAAAACGCGTTTAAAGCCATAAAAAGATCTCACTGTGTTTTGGCATTGACCAAGCTACCAACAAACCTAAAAAATGATCAGAACTGGAGAAATTACACATTGACATTGGGTGAAATCATGTAACTCTTAAGGACGTGTTGCAGACTTGTTGAATAGATTCATTTTTCTTGTTTTGTTTGTTTTTGATGAAATTGTGCTTTTCTCGTCGAGAAAAGGCGTTTAACGCGATAAAAAGGTTTAGTGCGTTATGAATACGGGCTGGCTTACCAAAAGTACAAATGTGAACCAAATAAGGCCGGGAGTCGTTTTTATTGCTTAAAACACGATTTCTCGACCAGAATATGCTTTTTCAAAAAAGCCATGTTCCCATGTGGCGAGAGACTCGTTTTCTGTGAGAAAATGCATTAAAAGGAGGGATTTCATGAGAAACACTATAAATACATATTGTACTTGTCTGAAAACGCACAGAACCTTGAAATAGAAGGTTTCTCACCAAAAAACACATTGGTGAAACCCCTATCATAAGGCTCTGAGTGTTTGCATACATGTACAAACAGGCATGTTTAAACTATAACGTTTTTAGTGAAATCATGTTTCTCTCGAGGAGAAAACGCGTTTAAAGCCATAAAAAGATCTCACTGTGTTTTGGCATTGACCAAGCTACCAACAACCTAAAAAATGATCAGAACTGGAGAAATTACATATTGACATTGGGTGAAATCACGTAACTCTTAAGGACGTGTTGCAGACTTGTTGAATAGATTCATTTTTCTTGTTTTGTTTGTTTTTGATGAAATTGTGCTTTTCTCGTCGAGAAAAGGCGTTTAACGCGATAAAAAGGTTTAGTGCGTTATGAATACGGGCTAGCTTACCAAAAGTACAAATGTGAACTAAATAAGGCCGGGAGTCGTTTTTATTGCTTAAAACACGATTTCTCGACCAGAATATGCTTTTTCAAAAAAGCCATGTTCCCATGGCGAGACTCGTTTTCTGTGAGAAAATGCATTAAGAGGAGGGATTTCATGAGAAACACTATACATACATATTGTACTTGTCTGAAAACGCACAGAACCTTGAAATAGAAGGTTTCTCACCAAAAAACACATTGGTGAAACCCCTATCTTAAGGCTTTGAGTGTTTGCACACATGCACAAACAGGCATGTTTAAACTATAACGTTTTTAGTGAAATCATGTTTCTCTCGAGGAGAAAACGCGTTTAAAGCCATAAAAAGATCTCACTGTGTTTTGGCATTGGACCAAGCTACCAACAACCTAAAAAATGATCAGAACTGGAGAAATTACATATTGACATTGGGTGAAATCACGTAACTCTTAAGGACGTGTTGCAGACTTGTTGAATAGATTCATTTTTCTTGTTTTGTTTGTTTTTGATGAAATTGCTTTTCTCGTCGAGAAAAGGCGTTTAACGCGATAAAAAGGTTTAGTGCGTTATGAATACGGGCTAGCTTACCAAAAGTACAAATGTGAACTAAATAAGGCCGGGAGTCGTTTTTATTGTTTAAGACACGATTTCTCGACGAGAATATGCTTTTTTAAAAAAGCCATGTTCCCATGGCGAGAGACTCGTTTTCTGTGAGAAAATGCATTAAAAGGAGGGATTTCATCAGAAACACTATGAATACATATTGTACTTGTCTGAAAACGCACAGAACCTTGAAATAGAAGGTTTCTCACCAAAAAACACATTGGTGAAACCCCTATCTTAAGGCTCTGAGTGTTTGCACACATGTACAGCAGGCATGGTTAAACTATAACGTTTTTAGGGCTAATCATGTTTCTCTCGAGGAGAAAACGCGTTTAAAGCCATAAAAAGATCTCACTGTGTTTTGGCATTGACCAAGCTACCAACAAACCTAAAAAATGATCAGAACTGGAGAAATTACACATTGACATTGGGTGAAATCATGTAACTCTTAAGGACGTGTTGCAGACTTGTTGAATAGATTCATTTTTCTTGTTTTGTTTGTTTTTGATGAAATTGTGCTTTTCTCGTCGAGAAAAGGCGTTTAACGCGATAAAAAGGTTTAGTGCGTTATGAATACGGGCTAGCTTACCAAAAGTACAAATGTGAACTAAATAAGGCCGGGAGTCGTTTTTATTGTTTAAGACACGATTTCTCGACGAGAATATGCTTTTTTAAAAAAGCCATGTTCCCATGGCGAGAGACTCGTTTTCTGTGAGAAAATGCATTAAAAGGAGGGATTTCATCAGAAACACTATAAATACATATTGTACTTGTCTGAAAACGCACAGAACCTTGAAATAGAAGGTTTCTCACCAAAAAACACATTGGTGAAACCCCTATCTTAAGGCTCTGAGTGTTTGCACACATGTACAGCAGGCATGGTTAAACTATAACGTTTTTAGGGCTAATCATGTTTCTCTCGAGGAGAAAACGCGTTTAAAGCCATAAAAAGATCTCACTGTGTTTTGGCATTGACCAAGCTACCAACAAACCTAAAAAATGATCAGAACTGGAGAAATTACACATTGACATTGGGTGAAATCATGTAACTCTTAAGGACGTGTTGCAGACTTGTTGAATAGATTCATTTTTCTTGTTTTGTTTGTTTTTGATGAAATTGTGCTTTTCTCGTCGAGAAAAGGCGTTTAACGCGATAAAAAGGTTTAGTGCGTTATGAATACGGGCTAGCTTACCAAAAGTACAAATGTGAACTAAATAAGGCCGGGAGTCGTTTTTATTGCTTAAAACACGATTTCTCGACCAGAATATGCTTTTTCAAAAAAGCCATGTTCCCATGGCGAGAGACTCGTTTTCTGTGAGAAAATGCATTAAAAGGAGGGATTTCATCAGAAACACTATAAATACATATTGTACTTGTCTGAAAACGCACAGAACCTTGAAATAGAAGGTTTTTCACCAAAAAACACATTGGTGAAACCCCTATCTTAAGGCTCTGAGTGTTTGCACACATGTACAACAGGCATGGTTAAACTATAACGTTTTTAGTGAAATCATGTTTCTCTCGAGGAGAAAACGCGTTTAAAGCCATAAAAAGATCTCACTGTGTTTTGGCATTGACCAAGCTACCAACAAACCTAAAAAATGATCAGAACTGGAGAAATTACACATTGACATTGGGTGAAATCATGTAACTCTTAAGGACGTGTTGCAGACTTGTTGAATAGATTCATTTTTCTTGTTTTGTTTGTTTTTGATGAAATTGTGCTTTTCTCGTCGAGAAAAGGCGTTTAACGCGATAAAAAGGTTTAGTGCGTTATGAATACGGGCTGGCTTACCAAAAGTACAAATGTGAACCAAATAAGGCCGGGAGTCGTTTTTATTGCTTAAAACACGATTTCTCGACCAGAATATGCTTTTTCAAAAAAGCCATGTTCCCATGTGGCGAGAGACTCGTTTTCTGTGAGAAAATGCATTAAAAGGAGGGATTTCATGAGAAACACTATAAATACATATTGTACTTGTCTGAAAACGCACAGAACCTTGAAATAGAAGGTTTCTCACCAAAAAACACATTGGTGAAACCCCTATCATAAGGCTCTGAGTGTTTGCATACATGTACAAACAGGCATGTTTAAACTATAACGTTTTTAGTGAAATCGTGTTTCTCTCGAGGAGAAAACGCGTTTAAAGCCATAAAAAGATCTCACTGTGTTTTGGCATTGACCAAGCTACCAACAACCTAAAAAATGATCAGAACTGGAGAAATTACATATTGACATTGGGTGAAATCACGTAACTCTTAAGGACGTGTTGCAGACTTGTTGAATAGATTCATTTTTCTTGTTTTGTTTGTTTTTGATGAAATTGTGCTTTTCTCGTCGAGAAAAGGCGTTTAACGCGATAAAAAGGTTTAGTGCGTTATGAATACGGGCTAGCTTACCAAAAGTACAAATGTGAACTAAATAAGGCCGGGAGTCGTTTTTATTGCTTAAAACACGATTTCTCGACCAGAATATGCTTTTTCAAAAAAGCCATGTTCCCATGGCGAGACTCGTTTTCTGTGAGAAAATGCATTAAAAGGAGGGATTTCATGAGAAACACTATACATACATATTGTACTTGTCTGAAAACGCACAGAACCTTGAAATAGAAGGTTTCTCACCAAAAAACACATTGGTGAAACCCCTATCTTAAGGCTTTGAGTGTTTGCACACATGTACAAACAGGCATGTTTAAACTATAACGTTTTTAGTGAAATCATGTTTCTCTCGAGGAGAAAACGCGTTTAAAGCCATAAAAAGATCTCACTGTGTTTTGGCATTGGACCAAGCTACCAACAACCTAAAAAATGATCAGAACTGGAGAAATTACATATTGACATTGGGTGAAATCACGTAACTCTTAAGGACTTGTTGCAGACTTGTTGAATAGATTCATTTTTCTTGTTTTGTTTGTTTTTGATGAAATTGCTTTTCTCGTCGAGAAAAGGCGTTTAACGCGATAAAAAGGTTTAGTGCGTTATGAATACGGGCTAGCTTACCAAAAGTACAAATGTGAACTAAATAAGGCCGGGAGTCGTTTTTATTGTTTAAGACACGATTTCTCGACGAGAATATGCTTTTTTAAAAAAGCCATGTTCCCATGGCGAGAGACTCGTTTTCTGTGAGAAAATGCATTAAAAGGAGGGATTTCATCAGAAACACTATAAATACATATTGTACTTGTCTGAAAACGCACAGAACCTTGAAATAGAAGGTTTCTCACCAAAAAACACATTGGTGAAACCCCTATCTTAAGGCTCTGAGTGTTTGCACACATGTACAGCAGGCATGGTTAAACTATAACGTTTTTAGGGCTAATCATGTTTCTCTCGAGGAGAAAACGCGTTTAAAGCCATAAAAAGATCTCACTGTGTTTTGGCATTGACCAAGCTACCAACAAACCTAAAAAATGATCAGAACTGGAGAAATTACACATTGACATTGGGTGAAATCATGTAACTCTTAAGGACGTGTTGCAGACTTGTTGAATAGATTCATTTTTCTTGTTTTGTTTGTTTTTGATGAAATTGTGCTTTTCTCGTCGAGAAAAGGCGTTTAACGCGATAAAAAGGTTTAGTGCGTTATGAATACGGGCTAGCTTACCAAAAGTACAAATGTGAACTAAATAAGGCCGGGAGTCGTTTTTATTGCTTAAAACACGATTTCTCGACCAGAATATGCTTTTTCAAAAAAGCCATGTTCCCATGGCGAGAGACTCGTTTTCTGTGAGAAAATGCATTAAAAGGAGGGATTTCTTCAGAAACACTATAAATACATATTGTACTTGTCTGAAAACGCACAGAACCTTGAAATAGAAGGTTTTTCACCAAAAAACACATTGGTGAAACCCCTATCTTAAGGCTCTGAGTGTTTGCACACATGTACAACAGGCATGGTTAAACTATAACGTTTTTAGTGAAATCATGTTTCTCTCGAGGAGAAAACGCGTTTAAAGCCATAAAAAGATCTCACTGTGTTTTGGCATTGACCAAGCTACCAACAAACCTAAAAAATGATCAGAACTGGAGAAATTACACATTGACATTGGGTGAAATCATGTAACTCTTAAGGACGTGTTGCAGACTTGTTGAATAGATTCATTTTTCTTGTTTTGTTTGTTTTTGATGAAATTGTGCTTTTCTCGTCGAGAAAAGGCGTTTAACGCGATAAAAAGGTTTAGTGCGTTATGAATACGGGCTGGCTTACCAAAAGTACAAATGTGAACCAAATAAGGCCGGGAGTCGTTTTTATTGCTTAAAACACGATTTCTCGACCAGAATATGCTTTTTCAAAAAAGCCATGTTCCCATGTGGCGAGAGACTCGTTTTCTGTGAGAAAATGCATTAAAAGGAGGGATTTCATGAGAAACACTATAAATACATATTGTACTTGTCTGAAAACGCACAGAACCTTGAAATAGAAGGTTTCTCACCAAAAAACACATTGGTGAAACCCCTATCTTAAGGCTCTGAGTGTTTGCATACATGTACAAACAGGCATGTTTAAACTATAACGTTTTTAGTGAAATCATGTTTCTCTCGAGGAGAAAACGCGTTTAAAGCCATAAAAAGATCTCACTGTGTTTTGGCATTGACCAAGCTACCAACAACCTAAAAAATGATCAGAACTGGAGAAATTACATATTGACATTGGGTGAAATCACGTAACTCTTAAGGACGTGTTGCAGACTTGTTGAATAGATTCATTTTTCTTGTTTTGTTTGTTTTTGATGAAATTGTGCTTTTCTCGTCGAGAAAAGGCGTTTAACGCAATAAAAAGGTTTAGTGCGTTATGAATACGGGCTAGCTTACCAAAAGTACAAATGTGAACTAAATAAGGCCGGGAGTCGTTTTTATTGCTTAAAACACGATTTCTCGACCAGAATATGCTTTTTCAAAAAAGCCATGTTCCCATGGCGAGACTCGTTTTCTGTGAGAAAATGCATTAAAAGGAGGGATTTCATGAGAAACACTATACATACATATTGTACTTGTCTGAAAACGCACAGAACCTTGAAATAGAAGGTTTCTCACCAAAAAACACATTGGTGAAACCCCTATCTTAAGGCTCTGAGTGTTTGCACACATGTACAAACAGGCATGTTTAAACTATAACGTTTTTAGTGAAATCATGTTTCTCTCGAGGAGAAAACGCGTTTAAAGCCATAAAAAGATCTCACTGTGTTTTGGCATTGACCAAGCTACCAACAACCTAAAAAATGATCAGAACTGGAGAAATTACATATTGACATTGGGTGAAATCACGTAACTCTTAAGGACGTGTTGCAGACTTGTTGAATAGATTCATTTTTCTTGTTTTGTTTGTTTTTGATGAAATTGTGCTTTTCTCGTCGAGAAAAGGCGTTTAACGCGATAAAAAGGTTTAGTGCGTTATGAATACGGGCTAGCTTACCAAAAGTACAAATGTGAACTAAATAAGGCCGGGAGTCGTTTTTATTGCTTAAAACACGATTTCTCGACCAGAATATGCTTTTTCAAAAAAGCCATGTTCCCATGGCGAGACTCGTTTTCTGTGAGAAAATGCATTAAAAGGAGGGATTTCATGAGAAACACTATACATACATATTGTACTTGTCTGAAAACGCACAGAACCTTGAAATAGAAGGTTTCTCACCAAAAAACACATTGGTGAAACCCCTATCTTAAGGCTCTGAGTGTTTGCACACATGTACAAACAGGCATGTTTAAACTATAACGTTTTTAGTGAAATCATGTTTCTCTCGAGGAGAAAACGCGTTTAAAGCCGTAAAAAGATCTCACTGTGTTTTGGCATTGGACCAAGCTACCAACAACCTAAAAAATGATCAGAACTGGAGAAATTACATATTGACATTGGGTGAAATCACGTAACTCTTAAGGACGTGTTGCAGACTTGTTGAATAGATTCATTTTTCTTGTTTTGTTTGTTTTTGATGAAATTGCTTTTCTCGTCGAGAAAAGGCGTTTAACGCGATAAAAAGGTTTAGTGCGTTATGAATACGGGCTAGCTTACCAAAAGTACAAATGTGAACTAAATAAGGCCGGGAGTCGTTTTTATTGCTTAAAACACGATTTCTCGACCAGAATATGCTTTTTCAAAAAAGCCATGTTCCCATGGCGGGAGACTCGTTTTCTGTGAGAAAATGCATTAAAAGGAGGGATTTCATGAGAAACACTATACATACATATTGTACTTGTCTGAAAACGCACAGAACCTTGAAATAGAAGGTTTCTCACCAAAAAACACATTGGTGAAACCCCTATCTTAAGGCTCTGAGTGTTTGCACACATGTACAAACAGGCATGTTTAAACTATAACGTTTTTAGTGAAATCATGTTTCTCTCGAGGAGAAAACGCGTTTAAAGCCATAAAAAGATCTCACTGTGTTTTGGCATTGACCAAGCTACCAACAACCTAAAAAATGATCAGAACTGGAGAAATTACATATTGACATTGGGTGAAATCACGTAACTCTTAAGGACGTGTTGCAGACTTGTTGAATAGATTCATTTTTCTTGTTTTGTTTGTTTTTGATGAAATTGTGCTTTTCTCGTCGAGAAAAGGCGTTTAACGCGATAAAAAGGTTTAGTGCGTTATGAATACGGGCTAGCTTACCAAAAGTACAAATGTGAACTAAATAAGGCCGGGAGTCGTTTTTATTGCTTAAAACACGATTTCTCGACCAGAATATGCTTTTTCAAAAAAGCCATGTTCCCATGGCGAGAGACTCGTTTTCTGTGAGAAAATGCATTAAAAGGAGGGATTTCATCAGAAACACTATAAATACATATTGTACTTGTCTGAAAACGCACAGAACCTTGAAATAGAAGGTTTTTCACCAAAAAACACATTGGTGAAACCCCTATCTTAAGGCTCTGAGTGTTTGCACACATGTACAACAGGCATGGTTAAACTATAACGTTTTTAGTGAAATCATGTTTCTCTCGAGGAGAAAACGCGTTTAAAGCCATAAAAAGATCTCACTGTGTTTTGGCATTGACCAAGCTACCAACAAACCTAAAAAATGATCAGAACTGGAGAAATTACACATTGACATTGGGTGAAATCATGTAACTCTTAAGGACGTGTTGCAGACTTGTTGAATAGATTCATTTTTCTTGTTTTGTTTGTTTTTGATGAAATTGTGCTTTTCTCGTCGAGAAAAGGCGTTTAACGCGATAAAAAGGTTTAGTGCGTTATGAATACGGGCTGGCTTACCAAAAGTACAAATGTGAACCAAATAAGGCCGGGAGTCGTTTTTATTGCTTAAAACACGATTTCTCGACCAGAATATGCTTTTTCAAAAAAGCCATGTTCCCATGTGGCGAGAGACTCGTTTTCTGTGAGAAAATGCATTAAAAGGAGGGATTTCATGAGAAACACTATAAATACATATTGTACTTGTCTGAAAACGCACAGAACCTTGAAATAGAAGGTTTCTCACCAAAAAACACATTGGTGAAACCCCTATCATAAGGCTCTGAGTGTTTGCATACATGTACAAACAGGCATGTTTAAACTATAACGTTTTTAGTGAAATCATGTTTCTCTCGAGGAGAAAACGCGTTTAAAGCCATAAAAAGATCTCACTGTGTTTTGGCATTGACCAAGCTACCAACAAGCTAAAAAATGATCAGAACTGGAGAAATTACATATTGACATTGGGTGAAATCACGTAACTCTTAAGGACGTGTTGCAGACTTGTTGAATAGATTCATTTTTCTTGTTTTGTTTGTTTTTGATGAAATTGTGCTTTTCTCGTCGAGAAAAGGCGTTTAACGCGATAAAAAGGTTTAGTGCGTTATGAATACGGGCTAGCTTACCAAAAGTACAAATGTGAACTAAATAAGGCCGGGAGTCGTTTTTATTGCTTAAAACACGATTTCTCGACCAGAATATGCTTTTTCAAAAAAGCCATGTTCCCATGGCGAGACTCGTTTTCTGTGAGAAAATGCATTAAAAGGAGGGATTTCATGAGAAACACTATACATACATATTGTACTTGTCTGAAAACGCACAGAACCTTGAAATAGAAGGTTTCTCACCAAAAAACACATTGGTGAAACCCCTATCTTAAGGCTCTGAGTGTTTGCACACATGTACAAACAGGCATGTTTAAACTATAACGTTTTTAGTGAAATCATGTTTCTCTCGAGGAGAAAACGCGTTTAAAGCCATAAAAAGATCTCACTGTGTTTTGGCATTGGACCAAGCTACCAACAACCTAAAAAATGATCAGAACTGGAGAAATTACATATTGACATTGGGTGAAATCACGTAACTCTTAAGGACTTGTTGCAGACTTGTTGAATAGATTCATTTTTCTTGTTTTGTTTGTTTTTGATGAAATTGCTTTTCTCGTCGAGAAAAGGCGTTTAACGCGATAAAAAGGTTTAGTGCGTTATGAATACGGGCTAGCTTACCAAAAGTACAAATGTGAACTAAATAAGGCCGGGAGTCGTTTTTATTGTTTAAGACACGATTTCTCGACGAGAATATGCTTTTTTTAAAAAGCCATGTTCCCATGGCGAGAGACTCGTTTTCTGTGAGAAAATGCATTAAAAGGAGGGATTTCATCAGAAACACTATAAATACATATTGTACTTGTCTGAAAACGCACAGAACCTTGAAATAGAAGGTTTCTCACCAAAAAACACATTGGTGAAACCCCTATCTTAAGGCTCTGAGTGTTTGCACACATGTACAGCAGGCATGGTTAAACTATAACGTTTTTAGGGCTAATCATGTTTCTCTCGAGGAGAAAACGCGTTTAAAGCCATAAAAAGATCTCACTGTGTTTTGGCATTGACCAAGCTACCAACAAACCTAAAAAATGATCAGAACTGGAGAAATTACACATTGACATTGGGTGAAATCATGTAACTCTTAAGGACGTGTTGCAGACTTGTTGAATAGATTCATTTTTCTTGTTTTGTTTGTTTTTGATGAAATTGTGCTTTTCTCGTCGAGAAAAGGCGTTTAACGCGATAAAAAGGTTTAGTGCGTTGTGAATACGGGCTAGCTTACCAAAAGTACAAATGTGAACTAAATAAGGCCGGGAGTCGTTTTTATTGCTTAAAACACGATTTCTCGACCAGAATATGCCTTTTCAAAAAAGCCATGTTCCCATGGCGAGAGACTCGTTTTCTGTGAGAAAATGCATTAAAAGGAGGGATTTCTTCAGAAACACTATAAATACATATTGTACTTGTCTGAAAACGCACAGAACCTTGAAATAGAAGGTTTTTCACCAAAAAACACATTGGTGAAACCCCTATCTTAAGGCTCTGAGTGTTTGCACACATGTACAAACAGGCATGTTTAAACTATAACGTTTTTAGTGAAATCATGTTTCTCTCGAGGAGAAAACGCGTTTAAAGCCGTAAAAAGATCTCACTGTGTTTTGGCATTGGACCAAGCTACCAACAACCTAAAAAATGATCAGAACTGGAGAAATTACATATTGACATTGGGTGAAATCACGTAACTCTTAAGGACGTGTTGCAGACTTGTTGAATAGATTCATTTTTCTTGTTTTGTTTGTTTTTGATGAAATTGCTTTTCTCGTCGAGAAAAGGCGTTTAACGCGATAAAAAGGTTTAGTGCGTTATGAATACGGGCTAGCTTACCAAAAGTACAAATGTGAACTAAATAAGGCCGGGAGTCGTTTTTATTGCTTAAAACACGATTTCTCGACCAGAATATGCTTTTTCAAAAAAGCCATGTTCCCATGGCGGGAGACTCGTTTTCTGTGAGAAAATGCATTAAAAGGAGGGATTTCATGAGAAACACTATACATACATATTGTACTTGTCTGAAAACGCACAGAACCTTGAAATAGAAGGTTTCTCACCAAAAAACACATTGGTGAAACCCCTATCTTAAGGCTCTGAGTGTTTGCACACATGTACAAACAGGCATGTTTAAACTATAACGTTTTTAGTGAAATCATGTTTCTCTCGAGGAGAAAACGCGTTTAAAGCCATAAAAAGATCTCACTGTGTTTTGGCATTGACCAAGCTACCAACAACCTAAAAAATGATCAGAACTGGAGAAATTACATATTGACATTGGGTGAAATCACGTAACTCTTAAGGACGTGTTGCAGACTTGTTGAATAGATTCATTTTTCTTGTTTTGTTTGTTTTTGATGAAATTGTGCTTTTCTCGTCGAGAAAAGGCGTTTAACGCGATAAAAAGGTTTAGTGCGTTATGAATACGGGCTAGCTTACCAAAAGTACAAATGTGAACTAAATAAGGCCGGGAGTCGTTTTTATTGCTTAAAACACGATTTCTCGACCAGAATATGCTTTTTCAAAAAAGCCATGTTCCCATGGCGAGAGACTCGTTTTCTGTGAGAAAATGCATTAAAAGGAGGGATTTCATCAGAAACACTATAAATACATATTGTACTTGTCTGAAAACGCACAGAACCTTGAAATAGAAGGTTTTTCACCAAAAAACACATTGGTGAAACCCCTATCTTAAGGCTCTGAGTGTTTGCACACATGTACAACAGGCATGGTTAAACTATAACGTTTTTAGTGAAATCATGTTTCTCTCGAGGAGAAAACGCGTTTAAAGCCATAAAAAGATCTCACTGTGTTTTGGCATTGACCAAGCTACCAACAAACCTAAAAAATGATCAGAACTGGAGAAATTACACATTGACATTGGGTGAAATCATGTAACTCTTAAGGACGTGTTGCAGACTTGTTGAATAGATTCATTTTTCTTGTTTTGTTTGTTTTTGATGAAATTGTGCTTTTCTCGTCGAGAAAAGGCGTTTAACGCGATAAAAAGGTTTAGTGCGTTATGAATACGGGCTGGCTTACCAAAAGTACAAATGTGAACCAAATAAGGCCGGGAGTCGTTTTTATTGCTTAAAACACGATTTCTCGACCAGAATATGCTTTTTCAAAAAAGCCATGTTCCCATGTGGCGAGAGACTCGTTTTCTGTGAGAAAATGCATTAAAAGGAGGGATTTCATGAGAAACACTATAAATACATATTGTACTTGTCTGAAAACGCACAGAACCTTGAAATAGAAGGTTTCTCACCAAAAAACACATTGGTGAAACCCCTATCATAAGGCTCTGAGTGTTTGCATACATGTACAAACAGTCATGTTTAAACTATAACGTTTTTAGTGAAATCATGTTTCTCTCGAGGAGAAAACGCGTTTAAAGCCATAAAAAGATCTCACTGTGTTTTGGCATTGACCAAGCTACCAACAACCTAAAAAATGATCAGAACTGGAGAAATTACATATTGACATTGGGTGAAATCACGTAACTCTTAAGGACGTGTTGCAGACTTGTTGAATAGATTCATTTTTCTTGTTTTGTTTGTTTTTGATGAAATTGTGCTTTTCTCGTCGAGAAAAGGCGTTTAACGCGATAAAAAGGTTTAGTGCGTTATGAATACGGGCTAGCTTACCAAAAGTACAAATGTGAACTAAATAAGGCCGGGAGTCGTTTTTATTGCTTAAAACACGATTTCTCGACCAGAATATGCTTTTTCAAAAAAGCCATGTTCCCATGGCGAGACTCGTTTTCTGTGAGAAAATGCATTAAAAGGAGGGATTTCATGAGAAACACTATACATACATATTGTACTTGTCTGAAAACGCACAGAACCTTGAAATAGAAGGTTTCTCACCAAAAAACACATTGGTGAAACCCCTATCTTAAGGCTCTGAGTGTTTGCACACATGTACAAACAGGCATGTTTAAACTATAACGTTTTTAGTGAAATCATGTTTCTCTCGAGGAGAAAACGCGTTTAAAGCCATAAAAAGATCTCACTGTGTTTTGGCATTGGACCAAGCTACCAACAACCTAAAAAATGATCAGAACTGGAGAAATTACATATTGACATTGGGTGAAATCACGTAACTCTTAAGGACTTGTTGCAGACTTGTTGAATAGATTCATTTTTCTTGTTTTGTTTGTTTTTGATGAAATTGCTTTTCTCGTCGAGAAAAGGCGTTTAACGCGATAAAAAGGTTTAGTGCGTTATGAATACGGGCTAGCTTACCAAAAGTACAAATGTGAACTAAATAAGGCCGGGAGTCGTTTTTATTGTTTAAGACACGATTTCTCGACGAGAATATGCTTTTTTTAAAAAGCCATGTTCCCATGGCGAGAGACTCGTTTTCTGTGAGAAAATGCATTAAAAGGAGGGATTTCATCAGAAACACTATAAATACATATTGTACTTGTCTGAAAACGCACAGAACATTGAAATAGAAGGTTTCTCACCAAAAAACACATTGGTGAAACCCCTATCTTAAGGCTCTGAGTGTTTGCACACATGTACAGCAGGCATGGTTAAACTATAACGTTTTTAGGGCTAATCATGTTTCTCTCGAGGAGAAAACGCGTTTAAAGCCATAAAAAGATCTCACTGTGTTTTGGCATTGACCAAGCTACCAACAAACCTAAAAAATGATCAGAACTGGAGAAATTACACATTGACATTGGGTGAAATCATGTAACTCATAAGGACGTGTTGCAGACTTGTTGAATAGATTCATTTTTCTTGTTTTGTTTGTTTTTGATGAAATTGTGCTTTTCTCGTCGAGAAAAGGCGTTTAACGCGATAAAAAGGTTTAGTGCGTTATGAATACGGGCTAGCTTACCAAAAGTACAAATGTGAACTAAATAAGGCCGGGAGTCGTTTTTATTGCTTAAAACACGATTTCTCGACCAGAATATGCTTTTTCAAAAAAGCCATGTTCCCATGGCGAGAGACTCGTTTTCTGTGAGAAAATGCATTAAAAGGAGGGATTTCTTCAGAAACACTATAAATACATATTGTACTTGTCTGAAAACGCACAGAACCTTGAAATAGAAGGTTTTTCACCAAAAAACACATTGGTGAAACCCCTATCTTAAGGCTCTGAGTGTTTGCACACATGTACAACAGGCATGGTTAAACTATAACGTTTTTAGTGAAATCATGTTTCTCTCGAGGAGAAAACGCGTTTAAAGCCATAAAAAGATCTCACTGTGTTTTGGCATTGACCAAGCTACCAACAAACCTAAAAAATGATCAGAACTGGAGAAATAACATATTGACATTGGGTGAAATCACGTAACTCTTAAGGACGTGTTGCAGACTTGTTGAATAGATTCATTTTTCTTGTTTTGTTTGTTTTTGATGAAATTGCTTTTCTCGTCGAGAAAAGGCGTTTAACGCGATAAAAAGGTTTAGTGCGTTATGAATACGGGCTAGCTTACCAAAAGTACAAATGTGAACTAAATAAGGCCGGGAGTCGTTTTTATTGCTTAAAACACGATTTCTCGACCAGAATATGCTTTTTCAAAAAAGCCATGTTCCCATGGCGGGAGACTCGTTTTCTGTGAGAAAATGCATTAAAAGGAGGGATTTCATGAGAAACACTATACATACATATTGTACTTGTCTGAAAACGCACAGAACCTTGAAATAGAAGGTTTCTCACCAAAAAACACATTGGTGAAACCCCTATCTTAAGGCTCTGAGTGTTTGCACACATGTACAAACAGGCATGTTTAAACTATAACGTTTTTAGTGAAATCATGTTTCTCTCGAGGAGAAAACGCGTTTAAAGCCATAAAAAGATCTCACTGTGTTTTGGCATTGACCAAGCTACCAACAACCTAAAAAATGATCAGAACTGGAGAAATTACATATTGACATTGGGTGAAATCACGTAACTCTTAAGGACGTGTTGCAGACTTGTTGAATAGATTCATTTTTCTTGTTTTGTTTGTTTTTGATGAAATTGTGCTTTTCTCGTCGAGAAAAGGCGTTTAACGCGATAAAAAGGTTTAGTGCGTTATGAATACGGGCTAGCTTACCAAAAGTACAAATGTGAACTAAATAAGGCCGGGAGTCGTTTTTATTGCTTAAAACACGATTTCTCGACCAGAATATGCTTTTTCAAAAAAGCCATGTTCCCATGGCGAGAGACTCGTTTTCTGTGAGAAAATGCATTAAAAGGAGGGATTTCATCAGAAACACTATAAATACATATTGTACTTGTCTGAAAACGCACAGAACCTTGAAATAGAAGGTTTTTCACCAAAAAACACATTGGTGAAACCCCTATCTTAAGGCTCTGAGTGTTTGCACACATGTACAACAGGCATGGTTAAACTATAACGTTTTTAGTGAAATCATGTTTCTCTCGAGGAGAAAACGCGTTTAAAGCCATAAATAGATCTCACTGTGTTTTGGCATTGACCAAGCTACCAACAAACCTAAAAAATGATCAGAACTGGAGAAATTACACATTGACATTGGGTGAAATCATGTAACTCTTAAGGACGTGTTGCAGACTTGTTGAATAGATTCATTTTTCTTGTTTTGTTTGTTTTTGATGAAATTGTGCTTTTCTCGTCGAGAAAAGGCGTTTAACGCGATAAAAAGGTTTAGTGCGTTATGAATACGGGCTGGCTTACCAAAAGTACAAATGTGAACCAAATAAGGCCGGGAGTCGTTTTTATTGCTTAAAACACGATTTCTCGACCAGAATATGCTTTTTCAAAAAAGCCATGTTCCCATGTGGCGAGAGACTCGTTTTCTGTGAGAAAATGCATTAAAAGGAGGGATTTCATGAGAAACACTATAAATACATATTGTACTTGTCTGAAAACGCACAGAACCTTGAAATAGAAGGTTTCTCACCAAAAAACACATTGGTGAAACCCCTATCATAAGGCTCTGAGTGTTTGCATACATGTACAAACAGGCATGTTTAAACTATAACGTTTTTAGTGAAATCATGTTTCTCTCGAGGAGAAAACGCGTTTAAAGCCATAAAAAGATCTCACTGTGTTTTGGCATTGACCAAGCTACCAACAACCTAAAAAATGATCAGAACTGGAGAAATTACATATTGACATTGGGTGAAATCACGTAACTCTTAAGGACGTGTTGCAGACTTGTTGAATAGATTCATTTTTCTTGTTTTGTTTGTTTTTGATGAAATTGTGCTTTTCTCGTCGAGAAAAGGCGTTTAACGCGATAAAAAGGTTTAGTGCGTTATGAATACGGGCTAGCTTACCAAAAGTACAAATGTGAACTAAATAAGGCCGGGAGTCGTTTTTATTGCTTAAAACACGATTTCTCGACCAGAATATGCTTTTTCAAAAAAGCCATGTTCCCATGGCGAGACTCGTTTTCTGTGAGAAAATGCATTAAAAGGAGGGATTTCATGAGAAACACTATACATACATATTGTACTTGTCTGAAAACGCACAGAACCTTGAAATAGAAGGTTTCTCACCAAAAAACACATTGGTGAAACCCCTATCTTAAGGCTCTGTTTGCACACATGTACAGCAGGCATGGTTAAACTATAACGTTTTTAGGGCTAATCATGTTTCTCTCGAGGAGAAAACGCGTTTAAAGCCATAAAAAGATCTCACTGTGTTTTGGCATTGACCAAGCTACCAACAAACCTAAAAAATGATCAGAACTGGAGAAATTACACATTGACATTGGGTGAAATCATGTAACTCTTAAGGACGTGTTGCAGACTTGTTGAATAGATTCATTTTTCTTGTTTTGTTTGTTTTTGATGAAATTGTGCTTTTCTCGTCGAGAAAAGGCGTTTAACGCGATAAAAAGGTTTAGTGCGTTGTGAATACGGGCTAGCTTACCAAAAGTACAAATGTGAACTAAATAAGGCCGGGAGTCGTTTTTATTGCTTAAAACACGATTTCTCGACCAGAATATGCCTTTTCAAAAAAGCCATGTTCCCATGGCGAGAGACTCGTTTTCTGTGAGAAAATGCATTAAAAGGAGGGATTTCTTCAGAAACACTATAAATACATATTGTACTTGTCTGAAAACGCACAGAACCTTGAAATAGAAGGTTTTTCACCAAAAAACACATTGGTGAAACCCCTATCTTAAGGCTCTGAGTGTTTGCACACATGTACAAACAGGCATGTTTAAACTATAACGTTTTTAGTGAAATCATGTTTCTCTCGAGGAGAAAACGCGTTTAAAGCCGTAAAAAGATCTCACTGTGTTTTGGCATTGGACCAAGCTACCAACAACCTAAAAAATGATCAGAACTGGAGAAATTACATATTGACATTGGGTGAAATCACGTAACTCTTAAGGACGTGTTGCAGACTTGTTGAATAGATTCATTTTTCTTGTTTTGTTTGTTTTTGATGAAATTGCTTTTCTCGTCGAGAAAAGGCGTTTAACGCGATAAAAAGGTTTAGTGCGTTATGAATACGGGCTAGCTTACCAAAAGTACAAATGTGAACTAAATAAGGCCGGGAGTCGTTTTTATTGCTTAAAACACGATTTCTCGACCAGAATATGCTTTTTCAAAAAAGCCATGTTCCCATGGCGGGAGACTCGTTTTCTGTGAGAAAATGCATTAAAAGGAGGGATTTCATGAGAAACACTATACATACATATTGTACTTGTCTGAAAACGCACAGAACCTTGAAATAGAAGGTTTCTCACCAAAAAACACATTGGTGAAACCCCTATCTTAAGGCTCTGAGTGTTTGCACACATGTACAAACAGGCATGTTTAAACTATAACGTTTTTAGTGAAATCATGTTTCTCTCGAGGAGAAAACGCGTTTAAAGCCATAAAAAGATCTCACTGTGTTTTGGCATTGACCAAGCTACCAACAACCTAAAAAATGATCAGAACTGGAGAAATTACATATTGACATTGGGTGAAATCACGTAACTCTTAAGGACGTGTTGCAGACTTGTTGAATAGATTCATTTTTCTTGTTTTGTTTGTTTTTGATGAAATTGTGCTTTTCTCGTCGAGAAAAGGCGTTTAACGCGATAAAAAGGTTTAGTGCGTTATGAATACGGGCTAGCTTACCAAAAGTACAAATGTGAACTAAATAAGGCCGGGAGTCGTTTTTATTGCTTAAAACACGATTTCTCGACCAGAATATGCTTTTTCAAAAAAGCCATGTTCCCATGGCGAGAGACTCGTTTTCTGTGAGAAAATGCATTAAAAGGAGGGATTTCATCAGAAACACTATAAATACATATTGTACTTGTCTGAAAACGCACAGAACCTTGAAATAGAAGGTTTTTCACCAAAAAACACATTGGTGAAACCCCTATCTTAAGGCTCTGAGTGTTTGCACACATGTACAACAGGCATGGTTAAACTATAACGTTTTTAGTGAAATCATGTTTCTCTCGAGGAGAAAACGCGTTTAAAGCCATAAAAAGATCTCACTGTGTTTTGGCATTGACCAAGCTACCAACAAACCTAAAAAATGATCAGAACTGGAGAAATTACACATTGACATTGGGTGAAATCATGTAACTCTTAAGGACGTGTTGCAGACTTGTTGAATAGATTCATTTTTCTTGTTTTGTTTGTTTTTGATGAAATTGTGCTTTTCTCGTCGAGAAAAGGCGTTTAACGCGATAAAAAGGTTTAGTGCGTTATGAATACGGGCTGGCTTACCAAAAGTACAAATGTGAACCAAATAAGGCCGGGAGTCGTTTTTATTGCTTAAAACACGATTTCTCGACCAGAATATGCTTTTTCAAAAAAGCCATGTTCCCATGTGGCGAGAGACTCGTTTTCTGTGAGAAAATGCATTAAAAGGAGGGATTTCATGAGAAACACTATAAATACATATTGTACTTGTCTGAAAACGCACAGAACCTTGAAATAGAAGGTTTCTCACCAAAAAACACATTGGTGAAACCCCTATCATAAGGCTCTGAGTGTTTGCATACATGTACAAACAGGCATGTTTAAACTATAACGTTTTTAGTGAAATCATGTTTCTCTCGAGGAGAAAACGCGTTTAAAGCCATAAAAAGATCTCACTGTGTTTTGGCATTGACCAAGCTACCAACAACCTAAAAAATGATCAGAACTGGAGAAATTACATATTGACATTGGGTGAAATCACGTAACTCTTAAGGACGTGTTGCAGACTTGTTGAATAGATTCATTTTTCTTGTTTTGTTTGTTTTTGATGAAATTGTGCTTTTCTCGTCGAGAAAAGGCGTTTAACGCGATAAAAAGGTTTAGTGCGTTATGAATACGGGCTAGCTTACCAAAAGTACAAATGTGAACTAAATAAGGCCGGGAGTCGTTTTTATTGCTTAAAACACGATTTCTCGACCAGAATATGCTTTTTCAAAAAAGCCATGTTCCCATGGCGAGACTCGTTTTCTGTGAGAAAATGCATTAAAAGGAGGGATTTCATGAGAAACACTATACATACATATTGTACTTGTCTGAAAACGCACAGAACCTTGAAATAGAAGGTTTCTCACCAAAAAACACATTGGTGAAACCCCTATCTTAAGGCTCTGAGTGTTTGCACACATGTACAAACAGGCATGTTTAAACTATAACGTTTTTAGTGAAATCATGTTTCTCTCGAGGAGAAAACGCGTTTAAAGCCATAAAAAGATCTCACTGTGTTTTGGCATTGGACCAAGGTACCAACAACCTAAAAAATGATCAGAACTGGAGAAATTACATATTGACATTGGGTGAAATCACGTAACTCTTAAGGACTTGTTGCAGACTTGTTGAATAGATTCATTTTTCTTGTTTTGTTTGTTTTTGATGAAATTGCTTTTCTCGTCGAGAAAAGGCGTTTAACGCGATAAAAAGGTTTAGTGCGTTATGAATACGGGCTAGCTTACCAAAAGTACAAATGTGAACTAAATAAGGCCGGGAGTCGTTTTTATTGTTTAAGACACGATTTCTCGACGAGAATATGCTTTTTTAAAAAAGCCATGTTCCCATGTGGCGAGAGACTCGTTTTCTGTGAGAAAATGCATTAAAAGGAGGGATTTCATCAGAAACACTATAAATACATATTGTACTTGTCTGAAAACGCACAGAACCTTGAAATAGAAGGTTTCTCACCAAAAAACACATTGGTGAAACCCCTATCTTAAGGCTCTGAGTGTTTGCACACATGTACAGCAGGCATGGTTAAACTATAACGTTTTTAGGGCTAATCATGTTTCTCTCGAGGAGAAAACGCGTTTAAAGCCATAAAAAGATCTCACTGTGTTTTGGCATTGACCAAGCTACCAACAAACCTAAAAAATGATCAGAACTGGAGAAATTACACATTGACATTGGGTGAAATCATGTAACTCATAAGGACGTGTTGCAGACTTGTTGAATAGATTCATTTTTCTTGTTTTGTTTGTTTTTGATGAAATTGTGCTTTTCTCGTCGAGAAAAGGCGTTTAACGCGATAAAAAGGTTTAGTGCGTTATGAATACGGGCTAGCTTACCAAAAGTACAAATGTGAACTAAATAAGGCCGGGAGTCGTTTTTATTGCTTAAAACACGATTTCTCGACCAGAATATGCTTTTTCAAAAAAGCCATGTTCCCATGGCGAGAGACTCGTTTTCTGTGAGAAAATGCATTAAAAGGAGGGATTTCTTCAGAAACACTATAAATACATATTGTACTTGTCTGAAAACGCACAGAACCTTGAAATAGAAGGTTTTTCACCAAAAAACACATTGGTGAAACCCCTATCTTAAGGCTCTGAGTGTTTGCACACATGTACAACAGGCATGGTTAAACTATAACGTTTTTAGTGAAATCATGTTTCTCTCGAGGAGAAAACGCGTTTAAAGCCATAAAAAGATCTCACTGTGTTTTGGCATTGACCAAGCTACCAACAAACCTAAAAAATGATCAGAACTGGAGAAATTACACATTGACATTGGGTGAAATCATGTAACTCTTAAGGACGTGTTGCAGACTTGTTGAATAGATTCATTTTTCTTGTTTTGTTTGTTTTTGATGAAATTGTGCTTTTCTCGTCGAGAAAAGGCGTTTAACGCGATAAAAAGGTTTAGTGCGTTATGAATACGGGCTGGCTTACCAAAAGTACAAATGTGAACCAAATAAGGCCGGGAGTCGTTTTTATTGCTTAAAACACGATTTCTCGACCAGAATATGCTTTTTCAAAAAAGCCATGTTCCCATGTGGCGAGAGACTCGTTTTCTGTGAGAAAATGCATTAAAAGGAGGGATTTCATGAGAAACACTATAAATACATATTGTACTTGTCTGAAAACGCACAGAACCTTGAAATAGAAGGTTTCTCACCAAAAAACACATTGGTGAAACCCCTATCTTAAGGCTCTGAGTGTTTGCATACATGTACAAACAGGCATGTTTAAACTATAACGTTTTTAGTGAAATCATGTTTCTCTCGAGGAGAAAACGCGTTTAAAGCCATAAAAAGATCTCACTGTGTTTTGGCATTGACCAAGCTACCAACAACCTAAAAAATGATCAGAACTGGAGAAATTACATATTGACATTGGGTGAAATCACGTAACTCTTAAGGACGTGTTGCAGACTTGTTGAATAGATTCATTTTTCTTGTTTTGTTTGTTTTTGATGAAATTGTGCTTTTCTCGTCGAGAAAAGGCGTTTAACGCAATAAAAAGGTTTAGTGCGTTATGAATACGGGCTAGCTTACCAAAAGTACAAATGTGAACTAAATAAGGCCGGGAGTCGTTTTTATTGCTTAAAACACGATTTCTCGACCAGAATATGCTTTTTCAAAAAAGCCATGTTCCCATGGCGAGACTCGTTTTCTGTGAGAAAATGCATTAAAAGGAGGGATTTCATGAGAAACACTATACATACATATTGTACTTGTCTGAAAACGCACAGAACCTTGAAATAGAAGGTTTCTCACCAAAAAACACATTGGTGAAACCCCTATCTTAAGGCTCTGAGTGTTTGCACACATGTACAAACAGGCATGTTTAAACTATAACGTTTTTAGTGAAATCATGTTTCTCTCGAGGAGAAAACGCGTTTAAAGCCATAAAAAGATCTCACTGTGTTTTGGCATTGACCAAGCTACCAACAACCTAAAAAATGATCAGAACTGGAGAAATTACATATTGACATTGGGTGAAATCACGTAACTCTTAAGGACGTGTTGCAGACTTGTTGAATAGATTCATTTTTCTTGTTTTGTTTGTTTTTGATGAAATTGTGCTTTTCTCGTCGAGAAAAGGCGTTTAACGCGATAAAAAGGTTTAGTGCGTTATGAATACGGGCTAGCTTACCAAAAGTACAAATGTGAACTAAATAAGGCCGGGAGTCGTTTTTATTGCTTAAAACACGATTTCTCGACCAGAATATGCTTTTTCAAAAAAGCCATGTTCCCATGGCGAGACTCGTTTTCTGTGAGAAAATGCATTAAAAGGAGGGATTTCATGAGAAACACTATACATACATATTGTACTTGTCTGAAAACGCACAGAACCTTGAAATAGAAGGTTTCTCACCAAAAAACACATTGGTGAAACCCCTATCTTAAGGCTCTGAGTGTTTGCACACATGTACAAACAGGCATGTTTAAACTATAACGTTTTTAGTGAAATCATGTTTCTCTCGAGGAGAAAACGCGTTTAAAGCCATAAAAAGATCTCACTGTGTTTTGGCATTGACCAAGCTACCAACAACCTAAAAAATGATCAGAACTGGAGAAATTACATATTGACATTGGGTGAAATCACGTAACTCTTAAGGACGTGTTGCAGACTTGTTGAATAGATTCATTTTTCTTGTTTTGTTTGTTTTTGATGAAATTGTGCTTTTCTCGTCGAGAAAAGGCGTTTAACGCGATAAAAAGGTTTAGTGCGTTATGAATACGGGCTAGCTTACCAAAAGTACAAATGTGAACTAAATAAGGCCGGGAGTCGTTTTTATTGCTTAAAACACGATTTCTCGACCAGAATATGCTTTTTCAAAAAAGCCATGTTCCCATGGCGAGACTCGTTTTCTGTGAGAAAATGCATTAAAAGGAGGGATTTCATGAGAAACACTATACATACATATTGTACTTGTCTGAAAACGCACAGAACCTTGAAATAGAAGGTTTCTCACCAAAAAACACATTGGTGAAACCCCTATCTTAAGGCTCTGAGTGTTTGCACACATGTACAAACAGGCATGTTTAAACTATAACGTTTTTAGTGAAATCATGTTTCTCTCGAGGAGAAAACGCGTTTAAAGCCATAAAAAGATCTCACTGTGTTTTGGCATTGGACCAAGCTACCAACAACCTAAAAAATGATCAGAACTGGAGAAATTACATATTGACATTGGGTGAAATCACGTAACTCTTAAGGACGTGTTGCAGACTTGTTGAATAGATTCATTTTTCTTGTTTTGTTTGTTTTTGATGAAATTGTGCTTTTCTCGTCGAGAAAAGGCGTTTAACGCGATAAAAAGGTTTAGTGCGTTATGAATACGGGCTAGCTTACCAAAAGTACAAATGTGAACTAAATAAGGCCGGGAGTCGTTTTTATTGCTTAAAACACGATTTCTCGACCAGAATATGCTTTTTCAAAAAAGCCATGTTCCCATGGCGAGAGACTCGTTTTCTGTGAGAAAATGCATTAAAAGGAGGGATTTCATGAGAAACACTATAAATACATATTGTACTTGTCTGAAAACGCACAGAACCTTGAAATAGAAGGTTTCTCACCAAAAAACACATTGGTGAAACCCCTATCTTAAGGCTCTGAGTGTTTGCACACATGTACAGCAGGCATGGTTAAACTATAACGTTTTTAGGGCTAATCATGTTTCTCTCGAGGAGAAAACGCGTTTAAAGCCATAAAAAGATCTCACTGTGTTTTGGCATTGACCAAGCTACCAACAAACCTAAAAAATGATCAGAACTGGAGAAATTACACATTGACATTGGGTGAAATCATGTAACTCATAAGGACGTGTTGCAGACTTGTTGAATAGATTCATTTTTCTTGTTTTGTTTGTTTTTGATGAAATTGTGCTTTTCTCGTCGAGAAAAGGCGTTTAACGCGATAAAAAGGTTTAGTGCGTTATGAATACGGGCTAGCTTACCAAAAGTACAAATGTGAACTAAATAAGGCCGGGAGTCGTTTTTATTGCTTAAAACACGATTTCTCGACCAGAATATGCTTTTTCAAAAAAGCCATGTTCCCATGGCGAGAGACTCGTTTTCTGTGAGAAAATGCATTAAAAGGAGGGATTTCTTCAGAAACACTATAAATACATATTGTACTTGTCTGAAAACGCACAGAACCTTGAAATAGAAGGTTTTTCACCAAAAAACACATTGGTGAAACCCCTATCTTAAGGCTCTGAGTGTTTGCACACATGTACAACAGGCATGGTTAAACTATAACGTTTTTAGTGAAATCATGTTTCTCTCGAGGAGAAAACGCGTTTAAAGCCATAAAAAGATCTCACTGTGTTTTGGCATTGACCAAGCTACCAACAAACCTAAAAAATGATCAGAACTGGAGAAATTACACATTGACATTGGGTGAAATCATGTAACTCTTAAGGACGTGTTGCAGACTTGTTGAATAGATTCATTTTTCTTGTTTTGTTTGTTTTTGATGAAATTGTGCTTTTCTCGTCGAGAAAAGGCGTTTAACGCGATAAAAAGGTTTAGTGCGTTATGAATACGGGCTGGCTTACCAAAAGTACAAATGTGAACCAAATAAGGCCGGGAGTCGTTTTTATTGCTTAAAACACGATTTCTCGACCAGAATATGCTTTTTCAAAAAAGCCATGTTCCCATGTGGCGAGAGACTCGTTTTCTGTGAGAAAATGCATTAAAAGGAGGGATTTCATGAGAAACACTATAAATACATATTGTACTTGTCTGAAAACGCACAGAACCTTGAAATAGAAGGTTTCTCACCAAAAAACACATTGGTGAAACCCCTATCTTAAGGCTCTGAGTGTTTGCATACATGTACAAACAGGCATGTTTAAACTATAACGTTTTTAGTGAAATCATGTTTCTCTCGAGGAGAAAACGCGTTTAAAGCCATAAAAAGATCTCACTGTGTTTTGGCATTGACCAAGCTACCAACAACCTAAAAAATGATCAGAACTGGAGAAATTACATATTGACATTGGGTGAAATCACGTAACTCTTAAGGACGTGTTGCAGACTTGTTGAATAGATTCATTTTTCTTGTTTTGTTTGTTTTTGATGAAATTGTGCTTTTCTCGTCGAGAAAAGGCGTTTAACGCAATAAAAAGGTTTAGTGCGTTATGAATACGGGCTAGCTTACCAAAAGTACAAATGTGAACTAAATAAGGCCGGGAGTCGTTTTTATTGCTTAAAACACGATTTCTCGACCAGAATATGCTTTTTCAAAAAAGCCATGTTCCCATGGCGAGACTCGTTTTCTGTGAGAAAATGCATTAAAAGGAGGGATTTCATGAGAAACACTATACATACATATTGTACTTGTCTGAAAACGCACAGAACCTTGAAATAGAAGGTTTCTCACCAAAAAACACATTGGTGAAACCCCTATCTTAAGGCTCTGAGTGTTTGCACACATGTACAAACAGGCATGTTTAAACTATAACGTTTTTAGTGAAATCATGTTTCTCTCGAGGAGAAAACGCGTTTAAAGCCATAAAAAGATCTCACTGTGTTTTGGCATTGACCAAGCTACCAACAACCTAAAAAATGATCAGAACTGGAGAAATTACATATTGACATTGGGTGAAATCACGTAACTCTTAAGGACGTGTTGCAGACTTGTTGAATAGATTCATTTTTCTTGTTTTGTTTGTTTTTGATGAAATTGTGCTTTTCTCGTCGAGAAAAGGCGTTTAACGCGATAAAAAGGTTTAGTGCGTTATGAATACGGGCTAGCTTACCAAAAGTACAAATGTGAACTAAATAAGGCCGGGAGTCGTTTTTATTGCTTAAAACACGATTTCTCGACCAGAATATGCTTTTTCAAAAAAGCCATGTTCCCATGGCGAGACTCGTTTTCTGTGAGAAAATGCATTAAAAGGAGGGATTTCATGAGAAACACTATACATACATATTGTACTTGTCTGAAAACGCACAGAACCTTGAAATAGAAGGTTTCTCACCAAAAAACACATTGGTGAAACCCCTATCTTAAGGCTCTGAGTGTTTGCACACATGTACAAACAGGCATGTTTAAACTATAACGTTTTTAGTGAAATCATGTTTCTCTCGAGGAGAAAACGCGTTTAAAGCCATAAAAAGATCTCACTGTGTTTTGGCATTGACCAAGCTACCAACAACCTAAAAAATGATCAGAACTGGAGAAATTACATATTGACATTGGGTGAAATCACGTAACTCTTAAGGACGTGTTGCAGACTTGTTGAATAGATTCATTTTTCTTGTTTTGTTTGTTTTTGATGAAATTGTGCTTTTCTCGTCGAGAAAAGGCGTTTAACGCGATAAAAAGGTTTAGTGCGTTATGAATACGGGCTAGCTTACCAAAAGTACAAATGTGAACTAAATAAGGCCGGGAGTCGTTTTTATTGCTTAAAACACGATTTCTCGACCAGAATATGCTTTTTCAAAAAAGCCATGTTCCCATGGCGAGACTCGTTTTCTGTGAGAAAATGCATTAAAAGGAGGGATTTCATGAGAAACACTATACATACATATTGTACTTGTCTGAAAACGCACAGAACCTTGAAATAGAAGGTTTCTCACCAAAAAACACATTGGTGAAACCCCTATCTTAAGGCTCTGAGTGTTTGCACACATGTACAAACAGGCATGTTTAAACTATAACGTTTTTAGTGAAATCATGTTTCTCTCGAGGAGAAAACGCGTTTAAAGCCATAAAAAGATCTCACTGTGTTTTGGCATTGGACCAAGCTACCAACAACCTAAAAAATGATCAGAACTGGAGAAATTACATATTGACATTGGGTGAAATCACGTAACTCTTAAGGACGTGTTGCAGACTTGTTGAATAGATTCATTTTTCTTGTTTTGTTTGTTTTTGATGAAATTGTGCTTTTCTCGTCGAGAAAAGGCGTTTAACGCGATAAAAAGGTTTAGTGCGTTATGAATACGGGCTAGCTTACCAAAAGTACAAATGTGAACTAAATAAGGCCGGGAGTCGTTTTTATTGCTTAAAACACGATTTCTCGACCAGAATATGCTTTTTCAAAAAAGCCATGTTCCCATGGCGAGAGACTCGTTTTCTGTGAGAAAATGCATTAAAAGGAGGGATTTCATGAGAAACACTATAAATACATATTGTACTTGTCTGAAAACGCACAGAACCTTGAAATAGAAGGTTTCTCACCAAAAAACACATTGGTGAAACCCCTATCTTAAGGCTCTGAGTGTTTGCACACATGTACAAACAGGCATGTTTAAACTATAACGTTTTTAGTGAAATCATGTTTCTCTCGAGGAGAAAACGCGTTTAAAGCCGTAAAAAGATCTCACTGTGTTTTGGCATTGGACCAAGCTACCAACAACCTAAAAAATGATCAGAACTGGAGAAATTACATATTGACATTGGGTGAAATCACGTAACTCTTAAGGACGTGTTGCAGACTTGTTGAATAGATTCATTTTTCTTGTTTTGTTTGTTTTTGATGAAATTGCTTTTCTCGTCGAGAAAAGGCGTTTAACGCGATAAAAAGGTTTAGTGCGTTATGAATACGGGCTAGCTTACCAAAAGTACAAATATGAACTAAATAAGGCCGGGAGTCGTTTTTATTGCTTAAAACACGATTTCTCGACCAGAATATGCTTTTTCAAAAAAGCCATGTTCCCATGGCGGGAGACTCGTTTTCTGTGAGAAAATGCATTAAAAGGAGGGATTTCATGAGAAACACTATACATACATATTGTACTTGTCTGAAAACGCACAGAACCTTGAAATAGAAGGTTTCTCACCAAAAAACACATTGGTGAAACCCCTATCTTAAGGCTCTGAGTGTTTGCACACATGTACAAACAGGCATGTTTAAACTATAACGTTTTTAGTGAAATCATGTTTCTCTCGAGGAGAAAACGCGTTTAAAGCCATAAAAAGATCTCACTGTGTTTTGGCATTGACCAAGCTACCAACAACCTAAAAAATGATCAGAACTGGAGAAATTACATATTGACATTGGGTGAAATCACGTAACTCTTAAGGACGTGTTGCAGACTTGTTGAATAGATTCATTTTTCTTGTTTTGTTTGTTTTTGATGAAATTGTGCTTTTCTCGTCGAGAAAAGGCGTTTAACGCGATAAAAAGGTTTAGTGCGTTATGAATACGGGCTAGCTTACCAAAAGTACAAATGTGAACTAAATAAGGCCGGGAGTCGTTTTTATTGCTTAAAACACGATTTCTCGACCAGAATATGCTTTTTCAAAAAAGCCATGTTCCCATGGCGAGACTCGTTTTCTGTGAGAAAATGCATTAAAAGGAGGGATTTCATGAGAAACACTATACATACATATTGTACTTGTCTGAAAACGCACAGAACCTTGAAATAGAAGGTTTCTCACCAAAAAACACATTGGTGAAACCCCTATCTTAAGGCTCTGAGTGTTTGCACACATGTACAAACAGGCATGTTTAAACTATAACGTTTTTAGTGAAATCATGTTTCTCTCGAGGAGAAAACGCGTTTAAAGCCATAAAAAGATCTCACTGTGTTTTGGCATTGACCAAGCTACCAACAAACCTAAAAAATGATCAGAACTGGAGAAATTACACATTGACATTGGGTGAAATCATGTAACTCTTAAGGACGTGTTGCAGACTTGTTGAATAGATTCATTTTTCTTGTTTTGTTTGTTTTTGATGAAATTGTGCTTTTCTCGTCGAGAAAAGGCGTTTAACGCGATAAAAAGGTTTAGTGCGTTATGAATACGGGCTGGCTTACCAAAAGTACAAATGTGAACCAAATAAGGCCGGGAGTCGTTTTTATTGCTTAAAACACGATTTCTCGACCAGAATATGCTTTTTCAAAAAAGCCATGTTCCCATGTGGCGAGAGACTCGTTTTCTGTGAGAAAATGCATTAAAAGGAGGGATTTCATCAGAAACACTATAAATACATATTGTACTTGTCTGAAAACGCACAGAACCTTGAAATAGAAGGTTTCTCATCAAAAAACACATTGGTGAAACCCCTATCTTAAGGCTCTGAGTGTTTGCATACATGTACAAACAGGCATGTTTAAACTATAACGTTTTTAGTGAAATCATGTTTCTCTCGAGGAGAAAACGCGTTTAAAGCCATAAAAAGATCTCACTGTGTTTTGGCATTGACCAAGCTACCAACAACCTAAAAAATGATCAGAACTGGAGAAATTACATATTGACATTGGGTGAAATCACGTAACTCTTAAGGACGTGATGCAGACTTGTTGAATAGATTCATTTTTCTTGTTTTGTTTGTTTTTGATGAAATTGTGCTTTTCTCGTCGAGAAAAGGCGTTTAACGCAATAAAAAGGTTTAGTGCGTTATGAATACGGGCTAGCTTACCAAAAGTACAAATGTGAACTAAATAAGGCCGGGAGTCGTTTTTATTGCTTAAAATACGATTTCTCGACCAGAATATGCTTTTTCAAAAAAGCCATGTTCCCATGGCGAGACTCGTTTTCTGTGAGAAAATGCATTAAAAGGAGGGATTTCATGAGAAACACTATACATACATATTGTACTTGTCTGAAAACGCACAGAACCTTGAAATAGAAGGTTTCTCACCAAAAAACACATTGGTGAAACCCCTATCTTAAGGCTCTGAGTGTTTGCACACATGTACAAACAGGCATGTTTAAACTATAACGTTTTTAGTGAAATCATGTTTCTCTCGAGGAGAAAACGCGTTTAAAGCCATAAAAAGATCTCACTGTGTTTTGGCATTGGACCAAGCTACCAACAACCTAAAAAATGATCAGAACTGGAGAAATTACATATTGACATTGGGTGAAATCACGTAACTCTTAAGGACGTGTTGCAGACTTGTTGAATAGATTCATTTTTCTTGTTTTGTTTGTTTTTGATGAAATTGCTTTTCTCGTCGAGAAAAGGCTTTTAACGCGATAAAAAGGTTTAGTGCGTTATGAATACGGGCTAGCTTACCAAAAGTACAAATGTGAACTAAATAAGGCCGGGAGTCGTTTTTATTGTTTAAAACACGATTTCTCGACGAGAATATGCTTTTTCAAAAAAGCCATGTTCCCATGGCGAGAGACTCGTTTTCTGTGAGAAAATGCATTAAAAGGAGGGATTTCATCAGAAACACTATAAATACATATTGTACTTGTCGGAAAACGCACAGAACCTTGAAATAGAAGGTTTCTCACCAAAAAACACATTGGTGAAACCCCTATCTTTAGGCTCTGAGTGTTTGAGCACATGTACAACAGGCATGTTTAAACTATAACGTTTTTAGTGAAATCATGTTTCTCTCGAGGAGAAAACGCGTTTAAAGCCATAAAAAGATCTCACTGTGTTTTGGCATTGACCAAGCTACCAACAACCTAAAAAATGATCAGAACTGGAGAAATTACATATTGACATTGGGTGAAATCATGTAACTCTTAAGGACGTGTTGCAGACTTGTTGAATAGATTCATTTTTCTTGTTTTGTTTGTTTTTGATGAAATTGTGCTTTTCTCGTCGAGAAAAGGCGTTTAACGCGATAAAAAGGTTTAGTGCGTTATGAATACGGGCTAGCTTACCAAAAGTACAAATGTGAACTAAATAAGGCCGGGAGTCGTTTTTATTGCTTAAAACACGATTTCTCGACCAGAATATGCTTTTTCAAAAAAGCCATGTTCCCATGGCGAGACTCGTTTTCTGTGAGAAAATGCATTAAAAGGAGGGATTTCATGAGAAACACTATACATACATATTGTACTTGTCTGAAAACGCACAGAACCTTGAAATAGAAGGTTTCTCACCAAAAAACACATTGGTGAAACCCCTATCTTAAGGCTCTGAGTGTTTGCACACATGTACAAACAGGCATGTTTAAACTATAACGTTTTTAGTGAAATCATGTTTCTCTCGAGGAGAAAACGCGTTTAAAGCCGTAAAAAGATCTCACTGTGTTTTGGCATTGGACCAAGCTACCAACAACCTAAAAATTGATCAGAACTGGAGAAATTACATATTGACATTGGGTGAAATCACGTAACTCTTAAGGACGTGTTGCAGACTTGTTGAATAGATTCATTTTTCTTGTTTTGTTTGTTTTTGATGAAATTGCTTTTCTCGTCGAGAAAAGGCGTTTAACGCGATAAAAAGGTTTAGTGCGTTATGAATACGGGCTAGCTTACCAAAAGTACAAATGTGAACTAAATAAGGCCGGGAGTCGTTTTTATTGCTTAAAACACGATTTCTCGACCAGAATATGCTTTTTCAAAAAAGCCATGTTCCCATGGCGAGAGACTCGTTTTCTGTGAGAAAATGCATTAAAAGGAGGGATTTCATGAGAAACACTATACATACATATTGTACTTGTCTGAAAACGCACAGAACCTTGAAATAGAAGGTTTCTCACCAAAAAACACATTGGTGAAACCCCTATCTTAAGGCTCTGAGTGTTTGCACACATGTACAAACAGGCATGTTTAAACTATAACGTTTTTAGTGAAATCATGTTTCTCTCGAGGAGAAAACGCGTTTAAAGCCATAAAAAGATCTCACTGTGTTTTGGCATTGACCAAGCTACCAACAACCTAAAAAATGATCAGAACTGGAGAAATTACATATTGACATTGGGTGAAATCACGTAACTCTTAAGGACGTGTTGCAGACTTGTTGAATAGATTCATTTTTCTTGTTTTGTTTGTTTTTGATGAAATTGTGCTTTTCTCGTCGAGAAAAGGCGTTTAACGCGATAAAAAGGTTTAGTGCGTTATGAATACGGGCTAGCTTACCAAAAGTACAAATGTGAACTAAATAAGGCCGGGAGTCGTTTTTATTGCTTAAAACACGATTTCTCGACCAGAATATGCTTTTTCAAAAAAGCCATGTTCCCATGGCGAGACTCGTTTTCTGTGAGAAAATGCATTAAAAGGAGGGATTTCATGAGAAACACTATACATACATATTGTACTTGTCTGAAAACGCACAGAACCTTGAAATAGAAGGTTTCTCACCAAAAAACACATTGGTGAAACCCCTATCTTAAGGCTCTGAGTGTTTGCACACATGTACAAACAGGCATGTTTAAACTATAACGTTTTTAGTGAAATCATGTTTCTCTCGAGGAGAAAACGCGTTTAAAGCCATAAAAAGATCTCACTGTGTTTTGGCATTGGACCAAGCTACCAACAACCTAAAAAATGATCAGAACTGGAGAAATTACATATTGACATTGGGTGAAATCACGTAACTCTTAAGGACGTGTTGCAGACTTGTTGAATAGATTCATTTTTCTTGTTTTGTTTGTTTTTGATGAAATTGCTTTTCTCGTAGAGAAAAGGCTTTTAACGCGATAAAAAGGTTTAGTGCGTTATGAATACGGGCTAGCTTACTAAAAGTACAAATGTGAACTAAATAAGGCCGGGAGTCGTTTTTATTGTTTAAAACACGATTTCTCGACGAGAATATGCTTTTTCAAAAAAGCCATGTTCCCATGGCGAGAGACTCGTTTTCTGTGAGAAAATGCATTAAAAGGAGGGATTTCATCAGAAACACTATAAATACATATTGTACTTGTCGGAAAACGCACAGAACCTTGAAATAGAAGGTTTCTCACCAAAAAACACATTGGTGAAACCCCTATCTTAAGGCTCTGAGTGTTTGAGCACATGTACAACAGGCATGTTTAAACTATAACGTTTTTAGTGAAATCATGTTTCTCTCGAGGAGAAAACGCGTTTAAAGCCATAAAAAGATCTCACTGTGTTTTGGCATTGACCAAGCTACCAACAACCTAAAAAATGATCAGAACTGGAGAAATTACATATTGACATTGGGTGAAATCATGTAACTCTTAAGGACGTGTTGCAGACTTGTTGAATAGATTCATTTTTCTTGTTTTGTTTGTTTTTGATGAAATTGTGCTTTTCTCGTCGAGAAAAGGCGTTTAACGCGATAAAAAGGTTTAGTGCGTTATGAATACGGGCTAGCTTACCAAAAGTACAAATGTGAACTAAATAAGGCCGGGAGTCGTTTTTATTGCTTAAAACACGATTTCTCGACCAGAATATGCTTTTTCAAAAAAGCCATGTTCCCATGGCGAGACTCGTTTTCTGTGAGAAAATGCATTAAAAGGAGGGATTTCATGAGAAACACTATACATACATATTGTACTTGTCTGAAAACGCACAGAACCTTGAAATAGAAGGTTTCTCACCAAAAAACACATTGGTGAAACCCCTATCTTAAGGCTCTGAGTGTTTGCACACATGTACAAACAGGCATGTTTAAACTATAACGTTTTTAGTGAAATCATGTTTCTCTCGAGGAGAAAACGCGTTTAAAGCCGTAAAAAGATCTCACTGTGTTTTGGCATTGGACCAAGCTACCAACAACCTAAAAAATGATCAGAACTGGAGAAATTACATATTGACATTGGGTGAAATCACGTAACTCTTAAGGACGTGTTGCAGACTTGTTGAATAGATTCATTTTTCTTGTTTTGTTTGTTTTTGATGAAATTGCTTTTCTCGTCGAGAAAAGGCGTTTAACGCGATAAAAAGGTTTAGTGCGTTATGAATACGGGCTAGCTTACCAAAAGTACAAATGTGAACTAAATAAGGCCGGGAGTCGTTTTTATTGCTTAAAACACGATTTCTCGACCAGAATATGCTTTTTCAAAAAAGCCATGTTCCCATGGCGAGAGACTCGTTTTCTGTGAGAAAATGCATTAAAAGGAGGGATTTCATGAGAAACACTATACATACATATTGTACTTGTCTGAAAACGCACAGAACCTTGAAATAGAAGGTTTCTCACCAAAAAACACATTGGTGAAACCCCTATCTTAAGGCTCTGAGTGTTTGCACACATGTACAAACAGGCATGTTTAAACTATAACGTTTTTAGTGAAATCATGTTTCTCTCGAGGAGAAAACGCGTTTAAAGCCATAAAAAGATCTCACTGTGTTTTGGCATTGACCAAGCTACCAACAACCTAAAAAATGATCAGAACTGGAGAAATTACATATTGACATTGGGTGAAATCACGTAACTCTTAAGGACGTGTTGCAGACTTGTTGAATAGATTCATTTTTCTTGTTTTGTTTGTTTTTGATGAAATTGTGCTTTTCTCGTCGAGAAAAGGCGTTTAACGCGATAAAAAGGTTTAGTGCGTTATGAATACGGGCTAGCTTACCAAAAGTACAAATGTGAACTAAATAAGGCCGGGAGTCGTTTTTATTGCTTAAAACACGATTTCTCGACCAGAATATGCTTTTTCAAAAAAGCCATGTTCCCATGGCGAGACTCGTTTTCTGTGAGAAAATGCATTAAAAGGAGGGATTTCATGAGAAACACTATACATACATATTGTACTTGTCTGAAAACGCACAGAACCTTGAAATAGAAGGTTTCTCACCAAAAAACACATTGGTGAAACCCCTATCTTAAGGCTCTGAGTGTTTGCACACATGTACAAACAAGCATGTTTAAACTATAACGTTTTTAGTGAAATCATGTTTCTCTCGAGGAGAAAACGCGTTTAAAGCCATAAAAAGATCTCACTGTGTTTTGGCATTGGACCAAGCTACCAACAACCTAAAAAATGATCAGAACTGGAGAAATTACATATTGACATTGGGTGAAATCACGTAACTCTTAAGGACGTGTTGCAGACTTGTTGAATAGATTCATTTTTCTTGTTTTGTTTGTTTTTGATGAAATTGCTTTTCTCGTCGAGAAAAGGCGTTTAACGCGATAAAAAGGTTTAGTGCGTTATGAATACGGGCTAGCTTACCAAAAGTACAAATGTGAACTAAATAAGGCCGGGAGTCGTTTTTATTGCTTAAAACACGATTTCTCGACCAGAATATGCTTTTTCAAAAAAGCCATGTTCCCATGGCGAGACTCGTTTTCTGTGAGAAAATGCATTAAAAGGAGGGATTTCATGAGAAACACTATACATACATATTGTACTTGTCTGAAAACGCACAGAACCTTGAAATAGAAGGTTTCTCACCAAAAAACACATTGGTGAAACCCCTATCTTAAGGCTCTGAGTGTTTGCACACATGTACAAACAGGCATGTTTAAACTATAACGTTTTTAGTGAAATCATGTTTCTCTCGAGGAGAAAACGCGTTTAAAGCCATAAAAAGATCTCACTGTGTTTTGGCATTGGACCAAGCTACCAACAACCTAAAAAATGATCAGAACTGGAGAAATTACATATTGACATTGGGTGAAATCACGTAACTCTTAAGGACGTGTTGCAGACTTGTTGAATAGATTCATTTTTCTTGTTTTGTTTGTTTTTGATGAAATTGCTTTTCTCGTCGAGAAAAGGCGTTTAACGCGATAAAAAGGTTTAGTGCGTTATGAATACGGGCTAGCTTACCAAAAGTACAAATGTGAACTAAATAAGGCCGGGAGTCGTTTTTATTGTTTAAGACACGATTTCTCGACGAGAATATGCTTTTTTAAAAAAGCCATGTTCCCATGGCGAGAGACTCGTTTTCTGTGAGAAAATGCATTAAAAGGAGGGATTTCATGAGAAACACTATAAATACATATTGTACTTGTCTGAAAACGCACAGAACCTTGAAATAGAAGGTTTCTCACCAAAAAACACATTGGTGAAACCCCTATCTTAAGGCTCTGAGTGTTTGCACACATGTACAGCAGGCATGTTTAAACTATAACGTTTTTAGGGCTAATCATGTTTCTCTCGAGGAGAAAACGCGTTTAAAGCCATAAAAAGATCTCACTGTGTTTTGGCATTGACCAAGCTACCAACAAACCTAAAAAATGATCAGAACTGGAGAAATTACACATTGACATTGGGTGAAATCATGTAACTCTTAAGGACGTGTTGCAGACTTGTTGAATAGATTCATTTTTCTTGTTTTGTTTGTTTTTGATGAAATTGTGCTTTTCTCGTCGAGAAAAGGCGTTTAACGCGATAAAAAGGTTTAGTGCGTTATGAATACGGGCTGGCTTACCAAAAGTACAAATGTGAACCAAATAAGGCCGGGAGTCGTTTTTATTGCTTAAAACACGATTTCTCGACCAGAATATGCTTTTTCAAAAAAGCCATGTTCCCATGTGGCGAGAGACTAGTTTTCTGTGAGAAAATGCATTAAAAGGAGGGATTTCATCAGAAACACTATAAATACATATTGTACTTGTCTGAAAACGCACAGAACCTTGAAATAGAAGGTTTCTCATCAAAAAACACATTGGTGAAACCCCTATCTTAAGGCTCTGAGTGTTTGCAGACATGTACAAACAGGCATGTTTAAACTATAACGTTTTTAGTGAAATCATGTTTCTCTCGAGGAGAAAACGCGTTTAAAGCCATAAAAAGATCTCACTGTGTTTTGGCATTGACCAAGCTACCAACAACCTAAAAAATGATCAGAACTGGAGAAATTACATATTGACATTGGGTGAAATCACGTAACTCTTAAGGACGTGTTGCAGACTTGTTGAATAGATTCATTTTTCTTGTTTTGTTTGTTTTTGATGAAATTGTGCTTTTCTCGTCGAGAAAAGGCGTTTAACGCAATAAAAAGGTTTAGTGCGTTATGAATACGGGCTAGCTTACCAAAAGTACAAATGTGAACTAAATAAGGCCGGGAGTCGTTTTTATTGCTTAAAACACGATTTCTCGACCAGAATATGCTTTTTCAAAAAAGCCATGTTCCCATGGCGAGACTCGTTTTCTGTGAGAAAATGCATTAAAAGGAGGGATTTCATGAGAAACACTATACATACATATTGTACTTGTCTGAAAACGCACAGAACCTTGAAATAGAAGGTTTCTCACCAAAAAACACATTGGTGAAACCCCTATCTTAAGGCTCTGAGTGTTTGCACACATGTACAAACAGGCATGTTTAAACTATAACGTTTTTAGTGAAATCATGTTTCTCTCGAGGAGAAAACGCGTTTAAAGCCATAAAAAGATCTCACTGTGTTTTGGCATTGGACCAAGCTACCAACAACCTAAAAAATGATCAGAACTGGAGAAATTACATATTGACATTGGGTGAAATCACGTAACTCTTAAGGACGTGTTGCAGACTTGTTGAATAGATTCATTTTTCTTGTTTTGTTTGTTTTTGATGAAATTGCTTTTCTCGTCGAGAAAAGGCTTTTAACGCGATAAAAAGGTTTAGTGCGTTATGAATACGGGCTAGCTTACCAAAAGTACAAATGTGAACTAAATAAGGCCGGGAGTCGTTTTTATTGTTTAAAACACGATTTCTCGACGAGAATATGCTTTTTCAAAAAAGCCATGTTCCCATGGCGAGAGACTCGTTTTCTGTGAGAAAATGCATTAAAAGGAGGGATTTCATCAGAAACACTATAAATACATATTGTACTTGTCGGAAAACGCACAGAACCTTGAAAAAGAAGGTTTCTCACCAAAAAACACATTGGTGAAACCCCTATCTTAAGGCTCTGAGTGTTTGAGCACATGTACAACAGGCATGTTTAAACTATAACGTTTTTAGTGAAATCATGTTTCTCTCGAGGAGAAAACGCGTTTAAAGCCATAAAAAGATCTCACTGTGTTTTGGCATTGACCAAGCTACCAACAACCTAAAAAATGATCAGAACTGGAGAAATTACATATTGACATTGGGTGAAATCATGTAACTCTTAAGGACGTGTTGCAGACTTGTTGAATAGATTCATTTTTCTTGTTTTGTTTGTTTTTGATGAAATTGCTTTTCTCGTCGAGAAAAGGCGTTTAACGCGATAAAAAGGTTTAGTGCGTTTTGAATACGGGCTAGCTTACCAAAAGTACAAATGTGAACTAAATAAGGCCGGGAGTCGTTTTTATTGTTTAAGACACGATTTCTCGACGAGAATATGCTTTTTTAAAAAAGCCATGTTCCCATGGCGAGAGACTCGTTTTCTGTGAGAAAATGCATTAAAAGGAGGGATTTCATCAGAAACACTATAAATACATATTGTACTTGTCTGAAAACGCACAGAACCTTGAAATAGAAGGTTTCTCACCAAAAAACACATTGGTGAAACCCCTATCTTAAGGCTCTGAGTGTTTGCACACATGTACAGCAGGCATGGTTAAACTATAACGTTTTTAGGGCTAATCATGTTTCTCTCGAGGAGAAAACGCGTTTAAAGCCATAAAAAGATCTCACTGTGTTTTGGCATTGACCAAGCTACCAACAAACCTAAAAAATGATCAGAACTGGAGAAATTACACATTGACATTGGGTGAAATCATGTAACTCTTAAGGACGTGTTGCAGACTTGTTGAATAGATTCATTTTTCTTGTTTTGTTTGTTTTTGATGAAATTGTGCTTTTCTCGTCGAGAAAAGGCGTTTAACGCCGTAAAAAGGTTTAGTGCGTTATGAATACGGGCTAGCTTACCAAAAGTACAAATGTGAACTAAATAAGGCCGGGAGTCGTTTTTATTGCTTAAAACACGATTTCTCGACCAGAATATGCTTTTTCAAAAAAGCCATGTTCCCATGGCGAGAGACTCGTTTTCTGTGAGAAAATGCATTAAAAGGAGGGATTTCATCAGAAACACTATAAATACATATTGTACTTGTCTGAAAACGCACAGAACCTTGAAATAGAAGGTTTTTCACCAAAAAACACATTGGTGAAACCCCTATCTTAAGGCTCTGAGTGTTTGCACACATGTACAACAGGCATGGTTAAACTATAACGTTTTTAGTGAAATCATGTTTCTCTCGAGGAGAAAACGCGTTTAAAGCCATAAAAAGATCTCACTGTGTTTTGGCATTGGACCAAGCTACCAACAACCTAAAAAATGATCAGAACTGGAGAAATTACATATTGACATTGGGTGAAATCACGTAACTCTTAAGGACGTGTTGCAGACTTGTTGAATAGATTCATTTTTCTTGTTTTGTTTGTTTTTGATGAAATTGCTTTTCTCGTCGAGAAAAGGCTTTTAACGCGATAAAAAGGTTTAGTGCGTTATGAATACGGGCTAGCTTACCAAAAGTACAAATGTGAACTAAATAAGGCCGGGAGTCGTTTTTATTGTTTAAAACACGATTTCTCGACGAGAATATGCTTTTTCAAAAAAGCCATGTTCCCATGGCGAGAGACTCGTTTTCTGTGAGAAAATGCATTAAAAGGAGGGATTTCATCAGAAACACTATAAATACATATTGTACTTGTCGGAAAACGCACAGAACCTTGAAATAGAAGGTTTCTCACCAAAAAACACATTGGTGAAACCCCTATCTTAAGGCTCTGAGTGTTTGAGCACATGTACAACAGGCATGTTTAAACTATAACGTTTTTAGTGAAATCATGTTTCTCTCGAGGAGAAAACGCGTTTAAAGCCATAAAAAGATCTCACTGTGTTTTGGCATTGACCAAGCTACCAACAAACCTAAAAAATGATCAGAACTGGAGAAATTACACATTGACATTGGGTGAAATCATGTAACTCTTAAGGACGTGTTGCAGACTTGTTGAATAGATTCATTTTTCTTGTTTTGTTTGTTTTTGATGAAATTGTGCTTTTCTCGTCGAGAAAAGGCGTTTAACGCCATAAAAAGGTTTAGTGCGTTATGAATACGGGCTAGCTTACCAAAAGTACAAATGTGAACTAAATAAGGCCGGGAGTCGTTTTTATTGCTTAAAACACGATTTCTCGACCAGAATATGCTTTTTCAAAAAAGCCATGTTCCCATGGCGAGAGACTCGTTTTCTGTGAGAAAATGCATTAAAAGGAGGGATTTCATCAGAAACACTATAAATACATATTGTACTTGTCTGAAAACGCACAGAACCTTGAAATAGAAGGTTTTTCACCAAAAAACACATTGGTGAAACCCCTATCTTAAGGCTCTGAGTGTTTGCACACATGTACAACAGGCATGGTTAAACTATAACGTTTTTAGTGAAATCATGTTTCTCTCGAGGAGAAAACGCGTTTAAAGCCATAAAAAGATCTCACTGTGTTTTGGCATTGACCAAGCTACCAACAAACCTAAAAAATGATCAGAACTGGAGAAATTACACATTGACATTGGGTGAAATCATGTAACTCTTAAGGACGTGTTGCAGACTTGTTGAATAGATTCATTTTTCTTGTTTTGTTTGTTTTTGATGAAATTGTGCTTTTCTCGTCGAGAAAAGGCGTTTAACGCGATAAAAAGGTTTAGTGCGTTATGAATACGGGCTGGCTTACCAAAAGTACAAATGTGAACCAAATAAGACCGGGAGTCGTTTTTATTGCTTAAAACACGATTTCTCGACCAGAATATGCTTTTTCAAAAAAGCCATGTTCCCATGTGGCGAGAGACTCGTTTTCTGTGAGAAAATGCATTAAAAGGAGGGATTTCATGAGAAACACTATAAATACATATTGTACTTGTCTGAAAACGCACAGAACCTTGAAATAGAAGGTTTCTCACCAAAAAACACATTGGTGAAACCCCTATCTTAAGGCTCTGAGTGTTTGCATACATGTACAAACAGGCATGTTTAAACTATAACGTTTTTAGTGAAATCATGTTTCTCTCGAGGAGAAAACGCGTTTAAAGCCATAAAAAGATCTCACTGTGTTTTGGCATTGACCAAGCTACCAACAAACCTAAAAAATGATCAGAACTGGAGAAATTACACATTGACATTGGGTGAAATCATGTAACTCTTAAGGACGTGTTGCAGACTTGTTGAATAGATTCATTTTTCTTGTTTTGTTTGTTTTTGATGAAATTGTGCTTTTCTCGTCGAGAAAAGGCGTTTAACGCCATAAAAAGGTTTAGTGCGTTATGAATACGGGCTAGCTTACCAAAAGTACAAATGTGAACTAAATAAGGCCGGGAGTCGTTTTTATTGCTTAAAACACGATTTCTCGACCAGAATATGCTTTTTCAAAAAAGCCATGTTCCCATGGCGAGAGACTCGTTTTCTGTGAGAAAATGCATTAAAAGGAGGGATTTCATCAGAAACACTATAAATACATATTGTACTTGTCTGAAAACGCACAGAACCTTGAAATAGAAGGTTTTTCACCAAAAAACACATTGGGGAAACCCCTATCTTAAGGCTCTGAGTGTTTGCACACATGTACAACAGGCATGGTTAAACTATAACGTTTTTAGTGAAATCATGTTTCTCTCGAGGAGAAAACGCGTTTAAAGCCATAAAAAGATCTCACTGTGTTTTGGCATTGACCAAGCTACCAACAAACCTAAAAAATGATCAGAACTGGAGAAATTACACATTGACATTGGGTGAAATCATGTAACTCTTAAGGACGTGTTGCAGACTTGTTGAATAGATTCATTTTTCTTGTTTTGTTTGTTTTTGATGAAATTGTGCTTTTCTCGTCGAGAAAAGGCGTTTAACGCGATAAAAAGGTTTAGTGCGTTATGAATACGGGCTGGCTTACCAAAAGTACAAATGTGAACCAAATAAGACCGGGAGTCGTTTTTATTGCTTAAAACACGATTTCTCGACCAGAATATGCTTTTTCAAAAAAGCCATGTTCCCATGTGGCGAGAGACTCGTTTTCTGTGAGAAAATGCATTAAAAGGAGGGATTTCATGAGAAACACTATAAATACATATTGTACTTGTCTGAAAACGCACAGAACCTTGAAATAGAAGGTTTCTCACCAAAAAACACATTGGTGAAACCCCTATCTTAAGGCTCTGAGTGTTTGCATACATGTACAAACAGGCATGTTTAAACTATAACGTTTTTAGTGAAATCATGTTTCTCTCGAGGAGAAAACGCGTTTAAAGCCATAAAAAGATCTCACTGTGTTTTGGCATTGACCAAGCTACCAAAAACCTAAAAAATGATCAGAACTGGAGAAATTACATATTGACATTGGGTGAAATCACGTAACTCTTAAGGACGTGTTGCAGACTTGTTGAATAGATTCATTTTTCTTGTTTTGTTTGTTTTTGATGAAATTGTGCTTTTCTCGTCGAGAAAAGGCGTTTAACGCAATAAAAAGGTTTAGTGCGTTATGAGTACGGGCTAGCTTACCAAAAGTACAAATGTGAACTAAATAAGGCCGGGGGTCGTTTTTATTGCTTAAAACACGATTTCTCGACCAGAATATGCTTTTTCAAAAAAGCCATGTTCCCATGGCGAGACTCGTTTTCTGTGAGAAAATGCATTAAAAGGAGGGATTTCATGAGAAACACTATACATACATATTGTACTTGTCTGAAAACGCACAGAACCTTGAAATAGAAGGTTTCTCACCAAAAAACACATTGGTGAAACCCCTATCTTAAGGCTCTGAGTGTTTGCACACATGTACAACAGGCATGGTTAAACTATAACGTTTTTAGTGAAATCATGTTTCTCTCGAGGAGAAAACGCGTTTAAAGCCATAAAAAGATCTCACTGTGTTTTGGCATTGACCAAGCTACCAACAAACCTAAAAAATGATCAGAACTGGAGAAATTACACATTGACATTGGGTGAAATCATGTAACTCTTAAGGACGTGTTGCAGACTTGTTGAATAGATTCATTTTTCTTGTTTTGTTTGTTTTTGATGAAATTGTGCTTTTCTCGTCGAGAAAAGGCGTTTAACGCGATAAAAAGGTTTAGTGCGTTATGAATACGGGCTGGCTTACCAAAAGTACAAATGTGAACCAAATAAGACCGGGAGTCGTTTTTATTGCTTAAAACACGATTTCTCGACCAGAATATGCTTTTTCAAAAAAGCCATGTTCCCATGTGGCGAGAGACTCGTTTTCTGTGAGAAAATGCATTAAAAGGAGGGATTTCATGAGAAACACTATAAATACATATTGTACTTGTCTGAAAACGCACAGAACCTTGAAATAGAAGGTTTCTCACCAAAAAACACATTGGTGAAACCCCTATCTTAAGGCTCTGAGTGTTTGCATACATGTACAAACAGGCATGTTTAAACTATAACGTTTTTAGTGAAATCATGTTTCTCTCGAGGAGAAAACGCGTTTAAAGCCATAAAAAGATCTCACTGTGTTTTGGCATTGACCAAGCTACCAAAAACCTAAAAAATGATCAGAACTGGAGAAATTACATATTGACATTGGGTGAAATCACGTAACTCTTAAGGACGTGTTGCAGACTTGTTGAATAGATTCATTTTTCTTGTTTTGTTTGTTTTTGATGAAATTGTGCTTTTCTCGTCGAGAAAAGGCGTTTAACGCAATAAAAAGGTTTAGTGCGTTATGAATACGGGCTAGCTTACCAAAAGTACAAATGTGAACTAAATAAGGCCGGGAATCGTTTTTATTGCTTAAAACACGATTTCTCGACCAGAATATGCTTTTTCAAAAAAGCCATGTTCCCATGGCGAGACTCGTTTTCTGTGAGAAAATGCATTAAAAGGAGGGATTTCATGAGAAACACTATACATACATATTGTACTTGTCTGAAAACGCACATAACCTTGAAATAGAAGGTTTCTCACCAAAAAACACATTGGTGAAACCCCTATCTTAAGGCTCTGAGTGTTTGCACACATGTACAACAGGCATGGTTAAACTATAACGTTTTTAGTGAAATCATGTTTCTCTCGAGGAGAAAACGCGTTTAAAGCCATAAAAAGATCTCACTGTGTTTTGGCATTGACCAAGCTACCAACAAACCTAAAAAATGATCAGAACTGGAGAAATTACACATTGACATTGGGTGAAATCATTTAACTCTTAAGGACGTGTTGCAGACTTGTTGAATAGATTCATTTTTCTTGTTTTGTTTGTTTTTGATGAAATTGTGCTTTTCTCGTCGAGAAAAGGCGTTTAACGCGATAAAAAGGTTTAGTGCGTTATGAATACGGGCTGGCTTACCAAAAGTACAAATGTGAACCAAATAAGGCCGGGAGTCGTTTTTATTGCTTAAAACACGATTTCTCGACCAGAATATGCTTTTTCAAAAAAGCCATGTTCCCATGTGGCGAGAGACTCGTTTTCTGTGAGAAAATGCATTAAAAGGAGGGATTTCATGAGAAACACTATAAATACATATTGTACTTGTCTGAAAACGCACAGAACCTTGAAATAGAAGGTTTCTCACCAAAAAACACATTGGTGAAACCCCTATCTTAAGGCTCTGAGTGTTTGCATACATGTACAAACAGGCATGTTTAAACTATAACGTTTTTAGTGAAATCATGTTTCTCTCGAGGAGAAAACGCGTTTAAAGCCATAAAAAGATCTCACTGTGTTTTGGCATTGACCAAGCTACCAAAAACCTAAAAAATGATCAGAACTGGAGAAATTACATATTGACATTGGGTGAAATCACGTAACTCTTAAGGACGTGTTGCAGACTTGTTGAATAGATTCATTTTTCTTGTTTTGTTTGTTTTTGATGAAATTGTGCTTTTCTCGTCGAGAAAAGGCGTTTAACGCAATAAAAAGGTTTAGTGCGTTATGAATACGGGCTAGCTTACCAAAAGTACAAATGTGAACTAAATAAGGCCGGGAGTCGTTTTTATTGCTTAAAATACGATTTCTCGACCAGAATATGCTTTTTCAAAAAAGCCATGTTCCCATGGCGAGAGACTCGTTTTCTGTGAGAAAATGCATTAAAAGGAGGGATTTCATCAGAAACACTATAAATACATATTGTACTTGTCTGAAAACGCACAGAACCTTGAAATAGAAGGTTTCTCACCAAAAAACACATTGGTGAAACCCCTATCTTAAGGCTCTGAGTGTTTGCATACATGTACAAACAGGCATGTTTAAACTATAACGTTTTTAGTGAAATCATGTTTCTCTCGAGGAGAAAACGCGTTTAAAGCCATAAAAAGATCTCACTGTGTTTTGGCATTGACCAAGCTACCAACAACCTAAAAAATGATCAGAACTGGAGAAATTACATATTGACATTGGGTGAAATCACGTAACTCTTAAGGACGTGTTGCAGACTTGTTGAATAGATTCATTTTTCTTGTTTTGTTTGTTTTTGATGAAATTGTGCTTTTCTCGTCGAGAAAAGGCGTTTAACGCGATAAAAAGGTTTAGTGCGTTATGAATACGGGTTAGCTTACCAAAAGTACAAATGTGAACTAAATAAGGCCGGGAGTCGTTTTTATTGTTTAAAACACGATTTCTCGACGAGAATATGCTTTTTCAAAAAAGCCATGTTCCCATGGCGAGAGACTCGTTTTCTGTGAGAAAATGCATTAAAAGGAGGGATTTCATGAGAAACACTATACATACATATTGTACTTGTCTGAAAACGCACAGAACCTTGAAATAGAAGGTTTCTCACCAAAAAACACATTGGTGAAACCCCTATCTTAAGGCTCTGAGTGTTTGCACACATGTACAACAGGCATGGTTAAACTATAACGTTTTTAGTGAAATCATGTTTCTCTCGAGGAGAAAACGCGTTTAAAGCCATAAAAAGATCTCACTGTGTTTTGGCATTGACCAAGCTACCAACAAACCTAAAAAATGATCAGAACTGGAGAAATTACACATTGACATTGGGTGAAATCATGTAACTCTTAAGGACGTGTTGCAGACTTGTTGAATAGATTCATTTTTCTTGTTTTGTTTGTTTTTGATGAAATTGTGCTTTTCTCGTCGAGAAAAGGCGTTTAACGCGATAAAAAGGTTTAGTGCGTTATGAATACGGGCTGGCTTACCAAAAGTACAAATGTGAACCAAATAAGGCCGGGAGTCGTTTTTATTGCTTAAAACACGATTTCTCGACCAGAATATGCTTTTTCAAAAAAGCCATGTTCCCATGTGGCGAGAGACTCGTTTTCTGTGAGAAAATGCATTAAAAGGAGGGATTTCATGAGAAACACTATAAATGCATATTGTACTTGTCTGAAAACGCACAGAACCTTGAAATAGAAGGTTTCTCACCAAAAAACACATTGGTGAAACCCCTATCTTAAGGCTCTGAGTGTTTGCATACATGTACAAACAGGCATGTTTAAACTATAACGTTTTTAGTGAAATCATGTTTCTCTCGAGGAGAAAACGCGTTTAAAGCCATAAAAAGATCTCACTGTGTTTTGGCATTGACCAAGCTACCAAAAACCTAAAAAATGATCAGAACTGGAGAAATTACATATTGACATTGGGTGAAATCACGTAACTCTTAAGGACGTGTTGCAGACTTGTTGAATAGATTCATTTTTCTTGTTTTGTTTGTTTTTGATGAAATTGTGCTTTTCTCGTCGAGAAAAGGCGTTTAACGCAATAAAAAGGTTTAGTGCGTTATGAATACGGGCTAGCTTACCAAAAGTACAAATGTGAACTAAATAAGGCCGGGAGTCGTTTTTATTGCTTAAAATACGATTTCTCGACCAGAATATGCTTTTTCAAAAAAGCCATGTTCCCATGGCGAGAGACTCGTTTTCTGTGAGAAAATGCATTAAAAGGAGGGATTTCATGAGAAACACTATAAATACATATTGTACTTGTCTGAAAACGCACAGAACCTTGAAATAGAAGGTTTCTCACCAAAAAACACATTGGTGAAACCCCTATCTTAAGGCTCTGAGTGTTTGCATACATGTACAAACAGGCATGTTTAAACTATAACGTTTTTAGTGAAATCATGTTTCTCTCGAGGAGAAAACGCGTTTAAAGCCATAAAAAGATCTCACTGTGTTTTGGCATTGACCAAGCTACCAACAACCTAAAAAATGATCAGAACTGGAGAAATTACATATTGACATTGGGTGAAATCACGTAACTCTTAAGGACGTGTTGCAGACTTGTTGAATAGATTCATTTTTCTTGTTTTGTTTGTTTTTGATGAAATTGTGCTTTTCTCGTCGAGAAAAGGCGTTTAACGCGATAAAAAGGTTTAGTGCGTTATGAATACGGGTTAGCTTACCAAAAGTACAAATGTGAACTAAATAAGGCCGGGAGTCGTTTTTATTGTTTAAAACACGATTTCTCGACGAGAATATGCTTTTTCAAAAAAGCCATGTTCCCATGGCGAGAGACTCGTTTTCTGTGAGAAAATGCATTAAAAGGAGGGATTTCATGAGAAACACTATAAATACATATTGTACTTGTCTGAAAACGCACAGAACCTTGAAATAGAAGGTTTCTCACCAAAAAACACATTGGTGAAACCCCTATCTTAAGGCTCTGAGTGTTTGCATACATGTACAAACAGGCATGTTTAAACTATAACGTTTTTAGTGAAATCATGTTTCTCTCGAGGAGAAAACGCGTTTAAAGCCATAAAAAGATCTCACTGTGTTTTGGCATTGACCAAGCTACCAACAACCTAAAAAATGATCAGAACTGGAGAAATTACATATTGACATTGGGTGAAATCACGTAACTCTTAAGGACGTGTTGCAGACTTGTTGAATAGATTCATTTTTCTTGTTTTGTTTGTTTTTGATGAAATTGTGCTTTTCTCGTCGAGAAAAGGCGTTTAACGCGATAAAAAGGTTTAGTGCGTTATGAATACGGGTTAGCTTACCAAAAGTACAAATGTGAACTAAATAAGGCCGGGAGTCGTTTTTATTGTTTAAAACACGATTTCTCGACGAGAATATGCTTTTTCAAAAAAGCCATGTTCCCATGGCGAGAGACTCGTTTTCTGTGAGAAAATGCATTAAAAGGAGGGATTTCATCAGAAACACTATAAATACATATTGTACTTGTCGGAAAACGCACAGAACCTTGAAATAGAAGGTTTCTCACCAAAAAACACATTGGTGAAACCCCTATCTTAAGGCTCTGAGTGTTTGAGCACATGTACAACAGGCATGTTTAAACTATAACGTTTTTAGTGAAATCATGTTTCTCTCGAGGAGAAAACGCGTTTAAAGCCATAAAAAGATCTCACTGTGTTTTGGCATTGACCAAGCTACCAACAACCTAAAAAATGATCAGAACTGGAGAAATTACATATTGACATTGGGTGAAATCATGTAACTCTTAAGGACGTGTTGCAGACTTGTTGAATAGATTCATTTTTCTTGTTTTGTTTGTTTTTGATGAAATTGTGCTTTTCTCGTCGAGAAAAGGCGTTTAACGCGATAAAAAGGTTTAGTGCGTTATGAATACGGGCTAGCTTACCAAAAGTACAAATGTGAACTAAATAAGGCCGGGAGTCGTTTTTATTGCTTAAAATACGATTTCTCGACCAGAATATGCTTTTTCAAAAAAGCCATGTTCCCATGGCGAGAGACTCGTTTTCTGTGAGAAAATGCATTAAAAGGAGGGATTTCATCAGAAACACTATAAATACATATTGTACTTGTCTGAAAACGCACAGAACCTTGAAATAGAAGGTTTCTCACCAAAAAACACATTGGTGAAACCCCTATCTTAAGGCTCTGAGTGTTTGCACACATGTACAACAGGCATGGTTAAACTATAACGTTTTTAGTGAAATCATGTTTCTCTCGAGGAGAAAACGCGTTTAAAGCCATAAAAAGATCTCACTGTGTTTTGGCATTGACCAAGCTACCAACAAACCTAAAAAATGATCAGAACTGGAGAAATTACACATTAACATAGGGTGAAATCATGTAACTCTTAAGGACGTGTTGCAGACTTGTTGAATAGATTCATTTTTCTTGTTTTGTTTGTTTTTGATGAAATTGTGCTTTTCTCGTCGAGAAAAGGCGTTTAACGCGATAAAAAGGTTTAGTGCGTTATGAATACGGGCTGGCTTACCAAAAGTACAAATGTGAACCAAATAAGACCGGGAGTCGTTTTTATTGCTTAAAACACGATTTCTCGACCAGAATATGCTTTTTCAAAAAAGCCATGTTCCCATGTGGCGAGAGACTCGTTTTCTGTGAGAAAATGCATTAAAAGGAGGGATTTCATGAGAAACACTATAAATACATATTGTACTTGTCTGAAAACGCACAGAACCTTGAAATAGAAGGTTTCTCACCAAAAAACACATTGGTGAAACCCCTATCTTAAGGCTCTGAGTGTTTGCATACATGTACAAACAGGCATGTTTAAACTATAACGTTTTTAGTGAAATCATGTTTCTCTCGAGGAGAAAACGCGTTTAAAGCCATAAAAAGATCTCACTGTGTTTTGGCATTGACCAAGCTACCAAAAACCTAAAAAATGATCAGAACTGGAGAAATTACATATTGACATTGGGTGAAATCACGTAACTCTTAAGGACGTGTTGCAGACTTGTTGAATAGATTCATTTTTCTTGTTTTGTTTGTTTTTGATGAAATTGTGCTTTTCTCGTCGAGAAAAGGCGTTTAACGCAATAAAAAGGTTTAGTGCGTTATGAATACGGGCTAGCTTACCAAAAGTACAAATGTGAACTAAATAAGGCCGGGAGTCGTTTTTATTGCTTAAAACACGATTTCTCGACCAGAATATGCTTTTTCAAAAAAGCCATGTTCCCATGGCGAGACTCGTTTTCTGTGAGAAAATGCATTAAAAGGAGGGATTTCATGAGAAACACTATACATACATATTGTACTTGTCTGAAAACGCACAGAACCTTGAAATAGAAGGTTTCTCACCAAAAAACACATTGGTGAAACCCCTATCTTAAGGCTCTGAGTGTTTGCACACATGTACAACAGGCATGGTTAAACTATAACGTTTTTAGTGAAATCATGTTTCTCTCGAGGAGAAAACGCGTTTAAAGCCATAAAAAGATCTCACTGTGTTTTGGCATTGACCAAGCTACCAACAAACCTAAAAAATGATCAGAACTGGAGAAATTACACATTGACATTGGGTGAAATCATGTAACTCTTAAGGACGTGTTGCAGACTTGTTGAATAGATTCATTTTTCTTGTTTTGTTTGTTTTTGATGAAATTGTGCTTTTCTCGTCGAGAAAAGGCGTTTAACGCGATAAAAAGGTTTAGTGCGTTATGAATACGGGCTGGCTTACCAAAAGTACAAATGTGAACCAAATAAGACCGGGAGTCGTTTTTATTGCTTAAAACACGATTTCTCGACCAGAATATGCTTTTTCAAAAAAGCCATGTTCCCATGTGGCGAGAGACTCGTTTTCTGTGAGAAAATGCATTAAAAGGAGGGATTTCATGAGAAACACTATAAATACATATTGTACTTGTCTGAAAACGCACAGAACCTTGAAATAGAAGGTTTCTCACCAAAAAACACATTGGTGAAACCCCTATCTTAAGGCTCTGAGTGTTTGCATACATGTACAAACAGGCATGTTTAAACTATAACGTTTTTAGTGAAATCATGTTTCTCTCGAGGAGAAAACGCGTTTAAAGCCATAAAAAGATCTCACTGTGTTTTGGCATTGACCAAGCTACCAAAAACCTAAAAAATGATCAGAACTGGAGAAATTACATATTGACATTGGGTGAAATCACGTAACTCTTAAGGACGTGTTGCAGACTTGTTGAATAGATTCATTTTTCTTGTTTTGTTTGTTTTTGATGAAATTGTGCTTTTCTCGTCGAGAAAAGGCGTTTAACGCCATAAAAAGGTTTAGTGCGTTATGAATACGGGCTAGCTTACCAAAAGTACAAATGTGAACTAAATAAGGCCGGGAGTCGTTTTTATTGCTTAAAACACGATTTCTCGACCAGAATATGCTTTTTCAAAAAAGCCATGTTCCCATGGCGAGACTCGTTTTCTGTGAGAAAATGCATTAAAAGGAGGGATTTCATGAGAAACACTATACATACATATTGTACTTGTCTGAAAACGCACAGAACCTTGAAATAGAAGGTTTCTCACCAAAAAACACATTGGTGAAACCCCTATCTTAAGGCTCTGAGTGTTTGCACACATGTACAACAGGCATGGTTAAACTATAACGTTTTTAGTGAAATCATGTTTCTCTCGAGGAGAAAACGCGTTTAAAGCCATAAAAAGATCTCACTGTGTTTTGGCATTGACCAAGCTACCAACAAACCTAAAAAATGATCAGAACTGGAGAAATTACACATTGACATTGGGTGAAATCATGTAACTCTTAAGGACGTGTTGCAGACTTGTTGAATAGATTCATTTTTCTTGTTTTGTTTGTTTTTGATGAAATTGTGCTTTTCTCGTCGAGAAAAGGCGTTTAACGCGATAAAAAGGTTTAGTGCGTTATGAATACGGGCTGGCTTACCAAAAGTACAAATGTGAACCAAATAAGACCGGGAGTCGTTTTTATTGCTTAAAACACGATTTCTCGACCAGAATATGCTTTTTCAAAAAAGCCATGTTCCCATGTGGCGAGAGACTCGTTTTCTGTGAGAAAATGCATTAAAAGGAGGGATTTCATGAGAAACACTATAAATACATATTGTACTTGTCTGAAAACGCACAGAACCTTGAAATAGAAGGTTTCTCACCAAAAAACACATTGGTGAAACCCCTATCTTAAGGCTCTGAGTGTTTGCATACATGTACAAACAGGCATGTTTAAACTATAACGTTTTTAGTGAAATCATGTTTCTCTCGAGGAGAAAACGCGTTTAAAGCCATAAAAAGATCTCACTGTGTTTTGGCATTGACCAAGCTACCAAAAACCTAAAAAATGATCAGAACTGGAGAAATTACATATTGACATTGGGTGAAATCACGTAACTCTTAAGGACGTGTTGCAGACTTGTTGAATAGATTCATTTTTCTTGTTTTGTTTGTTTTTGATGAAATTGTGCTTTTCTCGTCGAGAAAAGGCGTTTAACGCAATAAAAAGGTTTAGTGCGTTATGAATACGGGCTAGCTTACCAAAAGTACAAATGTGAACTAAATAAGGCCGGGAGTCGTTTTTATTGCTTAAAACACGATTTCTCGACCAGAATATGCTTTTTCAAAAAAGCCATGTTCCCATGGCGAGACTCGTTTTCTGTGAGAAAATGCATTAAAAGGAGGGATTTCATGAGAAACACTATACATACATATTGTACTTGTCTGAAAACGCACAGAACCTTGAAATAGAAGGTTTCTCACCAAAAAACACATTGGTGAAACCCCTATCTTAAGGCTCTGAGTGTTTGCACACATGTACAACAGGCATGGTTAAACTATAACGTTTTTAGTGAAATCATGTTTCTCTCGAGGAGAAAACGCGTTTAAAGCCATAAAAAGATCTCACTGTGTTTTGGCATTGACCAAGCTACCAACAAACCTAAAAAATGATCAGAACTGGAGAAATTACACATTGACATTGGGTGAAATCATTTAACTCTTAAGGACGTGTTGCAGACTTGTTGAATAGATTCATTTTTCTTGTTTTGTTTGTTTTTGATGAAATTGTGCTTTTCTCGTCGAGAAAAGGCGTTTAACGCGATAAAAAGGTTTAGTGCGTTATGAATACGGGCTGGCTTACCAAAAGTACAAATGTGAACCAAATAAGGCCGGGAGTCGTTTTTATTGCTTAAAACACGATTTCTCGACCAGAATATGCTTTTTCAAAAAAGCCATGTTCCCATGTGGCGAGAGACTCGTTTTCTGTGAGAAAATGCATTAAAAGGAGGGATTTCATGAGAAACACTATAAATACATATTGTACTTGTCTGAAAACGCACAGAACCTTGAAATAGAAGGTTTCTCACCAAAAAACACATTGGTGAAACCCCTATCTTAAGGCTCTGAGTGTTTGCATACATGTACAAACAGGCATGTTTAAACTATAACGTTTTTAGTGAAATCATGTTTCTCTCGAGGAGAAAACGCGTTTAAAGCCATAAAAAGATCTCACTGTGTTTTGGCATTGACCAAGCTACCAAAAACCTAAAAAATGATCAGAACTGGAGAAATTACATATTGACATTGGGTGAAATCACGTAACTCTTAAGGACGTGTTGCAGACTTGTTGAATAGATTCATTTTTCTTGTTTTGTTTGTTTTTGATGAAATTGTGCTTTTCTCGTCGAGAAAAGGCGTTTAACGCAATAAAAAGGTTTAGTGCGTTATGAATACGGGCTAGCTTACCAAAAGTACAAATGTGAACTAAATAAGGCCGGGAGTCGTTTTTATTGCTTAAAATACGATTTCTCGACCAGAATATGCTTTTTCAAAAAAGCCATGTTCCCATGGCGAGAGACTCGTTTTCTGTGAGAAAATGCATTAAAAGGAGGGATTTCATGAGAAACACTATAAATACATATTGTACTTGTCTGAAAACGCACAGAACCTTGAAATAGAAGGTTTCTCACCAAAAAACACATTGGTGAAACCCCTATCTTAAGGCTCTGAGTGTTTGCATACATGTACAAACAGGCATGTTTAAACTATAACGTTTTTAGTGAAATCATGTTTCTCTCGAGGAGAAAACGCGTTTAAAGCCATAAAAAGATCTCACTGTGTTTTGGCATTGACCAAGCTACCAACAACCTAAAAAATGATCAGAACTGGAGAAATTACATATTGACATTGGGTGAAATCACGTAACTCTTAAGGACGTGTTGCAGACTTGTTGAATAGATTCATTTTTCTTGTTTTGTTTGTTTTTGATGAAATTGTGCTTTTCTCGTCGAGAAAAGGCGTTTAACGCGATAAAAAGGTTTAGTGCGTTATGAATACGGGTTAGCTTACCAAAAGTACAAATGTGAACTAAATAAGGCCGGGAGTCGTTTTTATTGTTTAAAACACGATTTCTCGACGAGAATATGCTTTTTCAAAAAAGCCATGTTCCCATGGCGAGAGACTCGTTTTCTGTGAGAAAATGCATTAAAAGGAGGGATTTCATGAGAAACACTATACATACATATTGTACTTGTCTGAAAACGCACAGAACCTTGAAATAGAAGGTTTCTCACCAAAAAACACATTGGTGAAACCCCTATCTTAAGGCTCTGAGTGTTTGCACACATGTACAACAGGCATGGTTAAACTATAACGTTTTTAGTGAAATCATGTTTCTCTCGAGGAGAAAACGCGTTTAAAGCCATAAAAAGATCTCACTGTGTTTTGGCATTGACCAAGCTACCAACAAACCTAAAAAATGATCAGAACTGGAGAAATTACACATTGACATAGGGTGAAATCATGTAACTCTTAAGGACGTGTTGCAGACTTGTTGAATAGATTCATTTTTCTTGTTTTGTTTGTTTTTGATGAAATTGTGCTTTTCTCGTCGAGAAAAGGCGTTTAACGCGATAAAAAGGTTTAGTGCGTTATGAATACGGGCTGGCTTACCAAAAGTACAAATGTGAACCAAATAAGACCGGGAGTCGTTTTTATTGCTTAAAACACGATTTCTCGACCAGAATATGCTTTTTCAAAAAAGCCATGTTCCCATGTGGCGAGAGACTCGTTTTCTGTGAGAAAATGCATTAAAAGGAGGGATTTCATGAGAAACACTATAAATACATATTGTACTTGTCTGAAAACGCACAGAACCTTGAAATAGAAGGTTTCTCACCAAAAAACACATTGGTGAAACCCCTATCTTAAGGCTCTGAGTGTTTGCATACATGTACAAACAGGCATGTTTAAACTATAACGTTTTTAGTGAAATCATGTTTCTCTCGAGGAGAAAACGCGTTTAAAGCCATAAAAAGATCTCACTGTGTTTTGGCATTGACCAAGCTACCAAAAACCTAAAAAATGATCAGAACTGGAGAAATTACATATTGACATTGGGTGAAATCACGTAACTCTTAAGGACGTGTTGCAGACTTGTTGAATAGATTCATTTTTCTTGTTTTGTTTGTTTTTGATGAAATTGTGCTTTTCTCGTCGAGAAAAGGCGTTTAACGCAATAAAAAGGTTTAGTGCGTTATGAATACGGGCTAGCTTACCAAAAGTACAAATGTGAACTAAATAAGGCCGGGAGTCGTTTTTATTGCTTAAAACACGATTTCTCGACCAGAATATGCTTTTTCAAAAAAGCCATGTTCCCATGGCGAGACTCGTTTTCTGTGAGAAAATGCATTAAAAGGAGGGATTTCATGAGAAACACTATACATACATATTGTACTTGTCTGAAAACGCACAGAACCTTGAAATAGAAGGTTTCTCACCAAAAAACACATTGGTGAAACCCCTATCTTAAGGCTCTGAGTGTTTGCACACATGTACAACAGGCATGGTTAAACTATAACGTTTTTAGTGAAATCATGTTTCTCTCGAGGAGAAAACGCGTTTAAAGCCATAAAAAGATCTCACTGTGTTTTGGCATTGACCAAGCTACCAACAAACCTAAAAAATGATCAGAACTGGAGAAATTACACATTGACATTGGGTGAAATCATGTAACTCTTAAGGACGTGTTGCAGACTTGTTGAATAGATTCATTTTTCTTGTTTTGTTTGTTTTTGATGAAATTGTGCTTTTCTCGTCGAGAAAAGGCGTTTAACGCGATAAAAAGGTTTAGTGCGTTATGAATACGGGCTGGCTTACCAAAAGTACAAATGTGAACCAAATAAGACCGGGAGTCGTTTTTATTGCTTAAAACACGATTTCTCGACCAGAATATGCTTTTTCAAAAAAGCCATGTTCCCATGTGGCGAGAGACTCGTTTTCTGTGAGAAAATGCATTAAAAGGAGGGATTTCATGAGAAACACTATAAATACATATTGTACTTGTCTGAAAACGCACAGAACCTTGAAATAGAAGGTTTCTCACCAAAAAACACATTGGTGAAACCCCTATCTTAAGGCTCTGAGTGTTTGCATACATGTACAAACAGGCATGTTTAAACTATAACGTTTTTAGTGAAATCATGTTTCTCTCGAGGAGAAAACGCGTTTAAAGCCATAAAAAGATCTCACTGTGTTTTGGCATTGACCAAGCTACCAAAAACCTAAAAAATGATCAGAACTGGAGAAATTACATATTGACATTGGGTGAAATCACGTAACTCTTAAGGACGTGTTGCAGACTTGTTGAATAGATTCATTTTTCTTGTTTTGTTTGTTTTTGATGAAATTGTGCTTTTCTCGTCGAGAAAAGGCGTTTAACGCCATAAAAAGGTTTAGTGCGTTATGAATACGGGCTAGCTTACCAAAAGTACAAATGTGAACTAAATAAGGCCGGGAGTCGTTTTTATTGCTTAAAACACGATTTCTCGACCAGAATATGCTTTTTCAAAAAAGCCATGTTCCCATGGCGAGACTCGTTTTCTGTGAGAAAATGCATTAAAAGGAGGGATTTCATGAGAAACACTATACATACATATTGTACTTGTCTGAAAACGCACAGAACCTTGAAATAGAAGGTTTCTCACCAAAAAACACATTGGTGAAACCCCTATCTTAAGGCTCTGAGTGTTTGCACACATGTACAACAGGCATGGTTAAACTATAACGTTTTTAGTGAAATCATGTTTCTCTCGAGGAGAAAACGCGTTTAAAGCCATAAAAAGATCTCACTGTGTTTTGGCATTGACCAAGCTACCAACAAACCTAAAAAATGATCAGAACTGGAGAAATTACACATTGACATTGGGTGAAATCATGTAACTCTTAAGGACGTGTTGCAGACTTGTTGAATAGATTCATTTTTCTTGTTTTGTTTGTTTTTGATGAAATTGTGCTTTTCTCGTCGAGAAAAGGCGTTTAACGCGATAAAAAGGTTTAGTGCGTTATGAATACGGGCTGGCTTACCAAAAGTACAAATGTGAACCAAATAAGACCGGGAGTCGTTTTTATTGCTTAAAACACGATTTCTCGACCAGAATATGCTTTTTCAAAAAAGCCATGTTCCCATGTGGCGAGAGACTCGTTTTCTGTGAGAAAATGCATTAAAAGGAGGGATTTCATGAGAAACACTATAAATACATATTGTACTTGTCTGAAAACGCACAGAACCTTGAAATAGAAGGTTTCTCACCAAAAAACACATTGGTGAAACCCCTATCTTAAGGCTCTGAGTGTTTGCATACATGTACAAACAGGCATGTTTAAACTATAACGTTTTTAGTGAAATCATGTTTCTCTCGAGGAGAAAACGCGTTTAAAGCCATAAAAAGATCTCACTGTGTTTTGGCATTGACCAAGCTACCAAAAACCTAAAAAATGATCAGAACTGGAGAAATTACATATTGACATTGGGTGAAATCACGTAACTCTTAAGGACGTGTTGCAGACTTGTTGAATAGATTCATTTTTCTTGTTTTGTTTGTTTTTGATGAAATTGTGCTTTTCTCGTCGAGAAAAGGCGTTTAACGCAATAAAAAGGTTTAGTGCGTTATGAATACGGGCTAGCTTACCAAAAGTACAAATGTGAACTAAATAAGGCCGGGAGTCGTTTTTATTGCTTAAAACACGATTTCTCGACCAGAATATGCTTTTTCAAAAAAGCCATGTTCCCATGGCGAGACTCGTTTTCTGTGAGAAAATGCATTAAAAGGAGGGATTTCATGAGAAACACTATACATACATATTGTACTTGTCTGAAAACGCACAGAACCTTGAAATAGAAGGTTTCTCACCAAAAAACACATTGGTGAAACCCCTATCTTAAGGCTCTGAGTGTTTGCACACATGTACAACAGGCATGGTTAAACTATAACGTTTTTAGTGAAATCATGTTTCTCTCGAGGAGAAAACGCGTTTAAAGCCATAAAAAGATCTCACTGTGTTTTGGCATTGACCAAGCTACCAACAAACCTAAAAAATGATCAGAACTGGAGAAATTACACATTGACATTGGGTGAAATCATTTAACTCTTAAGGACGTGTTGCAGACTTGTTGAATAGATTCATTTTTCTTGTTTTGTTTGTTTTTGATGAAATTGTGCTTTTCTCGTCGAGAAAAGGCGTTTAACGCGATAAAAAGGTTTAGTGCGTTATGAATACGGGCTGGCTTACCAAAAGTACAAATGTGAACCAAATAAGGCCGGGAGTCGTTTTTATTGCTTAAAACACGATTTCTCGACCAGAATATGCTTTTTCAAAAAAGCCATGTTCCCATGTGGCGAGAGACTCGTTTTCTGTGAGAAAATGCATTAAAAGGAGGGATTTCATGAGAAACACTATAAATACATATTGTACTTGTCTGAAAACGCACAGAACCTTGAAATAGAAGGTTTCTCACCAAAAAACACATTGGTGAAACCCCTATCTTAAGGCTCTGAGTGTTTGCATACATGTACAAACAGGCATGTTTAAACTATAACGTTTTTAGTGAAATCATGTTTCTCTCGAGGAGAAAACGCGTTTAAAGCCATAAAAAGATCTCACTGTGTTTTGGCATTGACCAAGCTACCAAAAACCTAAAAAATGATCAGAACTGGAGAAATTACATATTGACATTGGGTGAAATCACGTAACTCTTAAGGACGTGTTGCAGACTTGTTGAATAGATTCATTTTTCTTGTTTTGTTTGTTTTTGATGAAATTGTGCTTTTCTCGTCGAGAAAAGGCGTTTAACGCAATAAAAAGGTTTAGTGCGTTATGAATACGGGCTAGCTTACCAAAAGTACAAATGTGAACTAAATAAGGCCGGGAGTCGTTTTTATTGCTTAAAATACGATTTCTCGACCAGAATATGCTTTTTCAAAAAAGCCATGTTCCCATGGCGAGAGACTCGTTTTCTGTGAGAAAATGCATTAAAAGGAGGGATTTCATGAGAAACACTATAAATACATATTGTACTTGTCTGAAAACGCACAGAACCTTGAAATAGAAGGTTTCTCACCAAAAAACACATTGGTGAAACCCCTATCTTAAGGCTCTGAGTGTTTGCATACATGTACAAACAGGCATGTTTAAACTATAACGTTTTTAGTGAAATCATGTTTCTCTCGAGGAGAAAACGCGTTTAAAGCCATAAAAAGATCTCACTGTGTTTTGGCATTGACCAAGCTACCAACAACCTAAAAAATGATCAGAACTGGAGAAATTACATATTGACATTGGGTGAAATCACGTAACTCTTAAGGACGTGTTGCAGACTTGTTGAATAGATTCATTTTTCTTGTTTTGTTTGTTTTTGATGAAATTGTGCTTTTCTCGTCGAGAAAAGGCGTTTAACGCGATAAAAAGGTTTAGTGCGTTATGAATACGGGTTAGCTTACCAAAAGTACAAATGTGAACTAAATAAGGCCGGGAGTCGTTTTTATTGTTTAAAACACGATTTCTCGACGAGAATATGCTTTTTCAAAAAAGCCATGTTCCCATGGCGAGAGACTCGTTTTCTGTGAGAAAATGCATTAAAAGGAGGGATTTCATGAGAAACACTATACATACATATTGTACTTGTCTGAAAACGCACAGAACCTTGAAATAGAAGGTTTCTCACCAAAAAACACATTGGTGAAACCCCTATCTTAAGGCTCTGAGTGTTTGCACACATGTACAACAGGCATGGTTAAACTATAACGTTTTTAGTGAAATCATGTTTCTCTCGAGGAGAAAACGCGTTTAAAGCCATAAAAAGATCTCACTGTGTTTTGGCATTGACCAAGCTACCAACAAACCTAAAAAATGATCAGAACTGGAGAAATTACACATTGACATTGGGTGAAATCATTTAACTCTTAAGGACGTGTTGCAGACTTGTTGAATAGATTCATTTTTCTTGTTTTGTTTGTTTTTGATGAAATTGTGCTTTTCTCGTCGAGAAAAGGCGTTTAACGCGATAAAAAGGTTTAGTGCGTTATGAATACGGGCTGGCTTACCAAAAGTACAAATGTGAACCAAATAAGGCCGGGAGTCGTTTTTATTGCTTAAAACACGATTTCTCGACCAGAATATGCTTTTTCAAAAAAGCCATGTTCCCATGTGGCGAGAGACTCGTTTTCTGTGAGAAAATGCATTAAAAGGAGGGATTTCATGAGAAACACTATAAATACATATTGTACTTGTCTGAAAACGCACAGAACCTTGAAATAGAAGGTTTCTCACCAAAAAACACATTGGTGAAACCCCTATCTTAAGGCTCTGAGTGTTTGCATACATGTACAAACAGGCATGTTTAAACTATAACGTTTTTAGTGAAATCATGTTTCTCTCGAGGAGAAAACGCGTTTAAAGCCATAAAAAGATCTCACTGTGTTTTGGCATTGACCAAGCTACCAAAAACCTAAAAAATGATCAGAACTGGAGAAATTACATATTGACATTGGGTGAAATCACGTAACTCTTAAGGACGTGTTGCAGACTTGTTGAATAGATTCATTTTTCTTGTTTTGTTTGTTTTTGATGAAATTGTGCTTTTCTCGTCGAGAAAAGGCGTTTAACGCAATAAAAAGGTTTAGTGCGTTATGAATACGGGCTAGCTTACCAAAAGTACAAATGTGAACTAAATAAGGCCGGGAGTCGTTTTTATTGCTTAAAATACGATTTCTCGACCAGAATATGCTTTTTCAAAAAAGCCATGTTCCCATGGCGAGAGACTCGTTTTCTGTGAGAAAATGCATTAAAAGGAGGGATTTCATGAGAAACACTATAAATACATATTGTACTTGTCTGAAAACGCACAGAACCTTGAAATAGAAGGTTTCTCACCAAAAAACACATTGGTGAAACCCCTATCTTAAGGCTCTGAGTGTTTGCATACATGTACAAACAGGCATGTTTAAACTATAACGTTTTTAGTGAAATCATGTTTCTCTCGAGGAGAAAACGCGTTTAAAGCCATAAAAAGATCTCACTGTGTTTTGGCATTGACCAAGCTACCAACAACCTAAAAAATGATCAGAACTGGAGAAATTACATATTGACATTGGGTGAAATCACGTAACTCTTAAGGACGTGTTGCAGACTTGTTGAATAGATTCATTTTTCTTGTTTTGTTTGTTTTTGATGAAATTGTGCTTTTCTCGTCGAGAAAAGGCGTTTAACGCGATAAAAAGGTTTAGTGCGTTATGAATACGGGTTAGCTTACCAAAAGTACAAATGTGAACTAAATAAGGCCGGGAGTCGTTTTTATTGTTTAAAACACGATTTCTCGACGAGAATATGCTTTTTCAAAAAAGCCATGTTCCCATGGCGAGAGACTCGTTTTCTGTGAGAAAATGCATTAAAAGGAGGGATTTCATCAGAAACACTATAAATACATATTGTACTTGTCGGAAAACGCACAGAACCTTGAAATAGAAGGTTTCTCACCAAAAAACACATTGGTGAAACCCCTATCTTAAGGCTCTGAGTGTTTGAGCACATGTACAACAGGCATGTTTAAACTATAACGTTTTTAGTGAAATCATGTTTCTCTCGAGGAGAAAACGCGTTTAAAGCCATAAAAAGATCTCACTGTGTTTTGGCATTGACCAAGCTACCAACAACCTAAAAAATGATCAGAACTGGAGAAATTACATATTGACATTGGGTGAAATCATGTAACTCTTAAGGACGTGTTGCAGACTTGTTGAATAGATTCATTTTTCTTGTTTTGTTTGTTTTTGATGAAATTGTGCTTTTCTCGTCGAGAAAAGGCGTTTAACGCGATAAAAAGGTTTAGTGCGTTATGAATACGGGCTAGCTTACCAAAGTACAAATGTGAACTAAATAAGGCCGGGAGTCGTTTTTATTGCTTAAAATACGATTTCTCGACCAGAATATGCTTTTTCAAAAAAGCCATGTTCCCATGGCGAGAGACTCGTTTTCTGTGAGAAAATGCATTAAAAGGAGGGATTTCATCAGAAACACTATAAATACATATTGTACTTGTCTGAAAACGCACAGAACCTTGAAATAGAAGGTTTCTCACCAAAAAACACATTGGTGAAACCCCTATCTTAAGGCTCTGAGTGTTTGCACACATGTACAACAGGCATGGTTAAACTATAACGTTTTTAGTGAAATCATGTTTCTCTCGAGGAGAAAACGCGTTTAAAGCCATAAAAAGATCTCACTGTGTTTTGGCATTGACCAAGCTACCAACAAACCTAAAAAATGATCAGAACTGGAGAAATTACACATTGACATAGGGTGAAATCATGTAACTCTTAAGGACGTGTTGCAGACTTGTTGAATAGATTCATTTTCTTGTTTTGTTTGTTTTTGATGAAATTGTGCTTTTCTCGTCGAGAAAAGGCGTTTAACGCGATAAAAAGGTTTAGTGCGTTATGAATACGGGCTGGCTTACCAAAAGTACAAATGTGAACCAAATAAGACCGGGAGTCGTTTTTATTGCTTAAAACACGATTTCTCGACCAGAATATGCTTTTTCAAAAAAGCCATGTTCCCATGTGGCGAGAGACTCGTTTTCTGTGAGAAAATGCATTAAAAGGAGGGATTTCATGAGAAACACTATAAATACATATTGTACTTGTCTGAAAACGCACAGAACCTTGAAATAGAAGGTTTCTCACCAAAAAACACATTGGTGAAACCCCTATCTTAAGGCTCTGAGTGTTTGCATACATGTACAAACAGGCATGTTTAAACTATAACGTTTTTAGTGAAATCATGTTTCTCTCGAGGAGAAAACGCGTTTAAAGCCATAAAAAGATCTCACTGTGTTTTGGCATTGACCAAGCTACCAAAAACCTAAAAAATGATCAGAACTGGAGAAATTACATATTGACATTGGGTGAAATCACGTAACTCTTAAGGACGTGTTGCAGACTTGTTGAATAGATTCATTTTTCTTGTTTTGTTTGTTTTTGATGAAATTGTGCTTTTCTCGTCGAGAAAAGGCGTTTAACGCAATAAAAAGGTTTAGTGCGTTATGAATACGGGCTAGCTTACAAAAGTACAAATGTGAACTAAATAAGGCCGGGAGTCGTTTTTATTGCTTAAACACGATTTCTCGACCAGAATATGCTTTTCAAAAAAGCCATGTTCCCATGGCGAGACTCGTTTTCTGTGAGAAAATGCATTAAAAGGAGGGATTTCATGAGAAACACTATACATACATATTGTACTTGTCTGAAAACGCACAGAACCTTGAAATAGAAGGTTTCTCACCAAAAAACACATTGGTGAAACCCCTATCTTAAGGCTCTGAGTGTTTGCACACATGTACAACAGGCATGGTTAAACTATAACGTTTTTAGTGAAATCATGTTTCTCTCGAGGAGAAAACGCGTTTTAAAGCCATAAAAAGATCTCACTGTGTTTTGGCATTGACCAAGCTACCAACAAACCTAAAAAATGATCAGAACTGGAGAAATTACACATTGACATTGGGTGAAATCATTTAACTCTTAAGGACGTGTTG